>NC_024821.1:0-16887 GCF_014805655.1 Passer montanus | reverse complement strand
TGGTTTGGGCGGGGGTTGTTTAGTGTTTTGTGTTAGTGGTTTATATTTTTGTTTGGTTTTTCGGGATGGTGAAAAGTTCGTTTTGAGGGCTGTGTTTGGTTTGTGGTGATTTGTTTAGGGCTGTTCACGCTATGTCGGGTTGGTTGTGTGGTGGGTGATTGTTCAGTCCAGGGTTACTAGGAAATAGGGAGAAAAGTAAGTTGAAGATGTGTGAATGGTTGGTGGTTTAGGTAAATGCAGGCGCGGGCGGGCTTATCGTTTTATGAAAGGTGATGAAAATTTCAATATTAAAAGAAATGAATGCGTGAATATAGAGTTTAAATACAAGTTCCTAGTGAGTGATAAAATAATAAGTATGTCCGGCAACCATTACACTATCTGTTGACGGGAGGTAGTTAGCGCGCACTCCATGAATGGGGTCAAAGTGCATCAGTGTCAAGTTTGAGACGACCTTATCCATTAAACCATGACATTCTGGGTGTTAGGGGATTCATATGCTCGGTAGTCATATGATGGACATGTCAAGAGGAAGATATCACCTGCTACGCACTTGAAGGGCTTATTGAAAGGATATTAAAAAAAACAAAGTGTAGAAGGTCGGTATGCCTATAGCCGGTGGGAGTAGGGAGGAGAATCCAACCGACCACTTGTATCTGTGAAGAGCAAGTGAGGGGGCTTGTTGTAGTTCATGGTCCTGAAGTTACAACCAATAGCGCAAAAGAGCAAGTTGAGCTCGGCGGTTAGGGGGGAAGTATGCGCCTGAAGCCAATAACCTAAATCACCTATAACGTTGAGTAGCTCGGTTCTCGTGAGAAGCGCGATCAATAGATAACCTGGTCCTCTGGCTTGGGAGTGCTTGAAAGCTGTTGGCCTAGAATATTGCCTAGGAGGTGGGCGAACTCGGTAGACTTTGAGGGTTCAAAGGTGTGCTGGGACATTCCTCGTTCACGTGAGTGAAGAGTTGGTATAGTGCTGGATTCTTGGGTGTTAGGGGTAACGCTTGCGGCTTGGGCCTTGGGTAGGATGACTTGGGCTTTATGGTACCTGAAGCAAGAATGTCTCTGGTGGAGTTACTGTCCTTATACCACTTGTTTTGGAGATAATGTTTGGGTTTCATGTGGAGTACCATTACATATACTTTGGATTATCCTACATTTCATGGACTGTCTGATGTGGCATATAATGTGATGCATATTATACATACCCTGAAAGTATAGAGAAAATATACTGCGGGGGGTGAAGGGGGGGGTCGGAGGAGCTGACTGGTCTAGGCGTTCTTGTAGTTAAAGTTATATAACAACGGCTTTTCAGGCCGTAGGTCCCGGAGAGAGGCCGGGCGGGAATTTATGATAGAATTTGTCCTGTTTTTAGGGTTATGTTTTGCTTTGGGGGGGTTAGCAGTTGCATCTAATCCTTCTCCGTATTATGGGGTGTTAGGGTTGGTTGTGGCAGCTGTTGCTGGGTGTGGTTGGCTGGTCAGCTTGGGGGTTTCTTTTGTGTCCTTGGTGCTTGTTATGGTTTACTTGGGAGGGATGTTGGTGGTGTTTGTTTACTCGGTGTCGTTGGCAGCGGATCCTTATCCGGAGGCTTGGGCTAGTTGAGGGGTTGTTGGCTATGGCTTTGGCATGGGCTTGGTTGTTGTGGTGGGTTTCGTTGTGAGTGGTGTGGTGGGATTGCTGGGGGATGAGGGCACGGTGAATAATGGTGGTTTGTTATCGGTTCGGTCGGATTTCAGCGGGGCGGCCCTGCTTTACTCGGATGGGGTTGGGTTATTGTTGGTTGGGGGGTGGGGGCTGTTGCTGACTTTGTTTGTGGTGTTGGAGCTTGTGCGGGGTTTATCTCGGGGGGCCATTCGGGCGGTTTAATGGTAGGGTCAGGGAGTAGTTTAATTCAAAATACCAGCTTTGGGAGTTGGTGATGGAGGTTTGAATCCTTTCTCCCTGAGGATGCGCGGTAACTCTAAGAAGGGGTGTAATCTTCAATCTTTGGTTTACAAGACCAACGTTTTTCATAAACTATTAGAGTTTATTAGGGTTTATTGGAGTTTGAGCAGCTTGTTCTCTAGGATGGCTGCAAGGGGGAATAGGACTAGGATGATCGTGAAGTAGGAGAGTGAGGCTAGTTGACCAATGATGATGAAGGGGTGTTCTACTGGTTGGCTGCCTACTCAGGTTAGGACTAGGACGTTAGCGACCAGGGCCCAGAATAGGATTTGCGACAGAGGGCGGAAGGTCATTGATCGGAATTTTGATGTGTGGAGGAGTGGGGTTAGGAATAGGACTAGGATTGAGGCGGCCAGGGCTAGGACTCCTCCCAGTTTGTTCGGGATGGATCGTAGAATGGCGTAGGCGAATAGGAAGTATCACTCGGGTTTAATGTGGGGTGGAGTTACTAGGGGGTTGGCCGGGGTGAAGTTTTCCGGGTCTCCTAGGAGGTTGGGGGAGAATAGGGCTAGGGAGACTAGTAGGGAGAGTATTAATACGAATCCTAGGATGTCTTTTACGGTGTAGTAAGGGTGGAATGGGATTTTGTCGCAGTCTGATGGGATTCCTAGGGGGTTGTTTGATCCTGTTTCGTGTAGGAATGTGAGGTGTACTAGTGTGAGGCCTACGATGAGGAATGGGAGTAGGAAGTGTAGAGCGAAGAATCGGGTTAATGTGGGGTTGTCTACTGAGAATCCGCCTCAGGCTCACTCCACGAGTGTTTGTCCGATGTAGGGGATTGCTGAGAATAGGTTTGTAATGACTGTAGCTCCTCAGAAGGATATTTGTCCTCATGGCAGGACATACCCTACGAAGGCGGTTGCTATGAGGGTTAAGAGTAGGATGACTCCGATGTTTCAGGTCTCTTTGTTGAGGTAGGAGCCGTAATACAGTCCTCGGCCGATGTGTAGGTAGATACAAATGAAGAAGAACGATGCTCCGTTGGCGTGCAGGTTGCGAATTAGTCACCCGAATTGGACGTCTCGGCATATGTGGGCTACGGAGGAGAATGCCAGGTTGGTGTCTGCTGTGTAGTGCATGGCTAGTAGTAAGCCTGTGACGATTTGTGAGATTAAGCAAATGCCCAGTAGTGACCCGAAGTTTCACCATGTTGAGATGTTGGGTGGTGTTGGGAGGTCAATTAGGGCGTTGTTGATGACTTTAAGGATTTGGTGATTTTTACGAAGGTTGAGGGCCATTTGTTGATTCTGTGTATTGATATCAGGATGATTAGGATGGATAGGGCGAATGATCCTAGGTAGGCTTTGATTAGGCCGGAGTGTAGGGTAGTGGAGATTTTGGATGCTGTTAGTTGTAGATTGGCCAATCCTTCTGGTCCTAGTATTTTGTACCAGGATAGGTCGATTAGGTGCGAGGCGATTTTTTGTCCTCCGCTTAAGATCTTAGTTATGCTGAAGCGGTGAACTAGGGGGTTGAAGTATCCTAGGGAGGTGGAGAAGTTTGATAGCGGTGTTTGTTTTGTTAGGATGTGCATTTGGGTTGTTTTTGAGATTTCTAGGGCTATGGCGATTCCTATGGCTGTTACTACCATGGCTGTTATTTTGATGGATAGTGGTATGGTTGTGGGGGGTGTTTTTGTTGGTAGGATGTAGGAGGTGATGATGAAGCCTGCTATAATACTTCCTAGAGCAAGGCGGGTGATGGGGGAGGTCACTGCGGGGTTGTTTTCATTGACTGGGGTCAAGGGTTGAATTCGGACGAAGCCGGTTTGAACTAGTACGGTCATACGGATTGTATATACTGCAGTGAAGGATGTGGCTAGGAGAGTCAGTAAGAGGGCCCAGGTATTTAAGTAGGATGTGTTTAAGCTTTCGATGATTTGGTCTTTTGAGTAGAACCCTGCTAGGAATGGCGTTCCTATTAGGGCTAAGTTCCCGATAGTCAGGCACGAGGTGGTTGTAGGTAGTATTTTTTGAAGGCCTCCTATCTTTCGAATGTCTTGTTCGCCATTTAGGCTGTGGATAATAGAGCCTGAACATAGGAAGAGCATAGCTTTGAAAAATGCGTGGGTAGAGATGTGCAGGAAGGCTAGTTCTGGGAGGTTTAGTCCGATTGTAACTATTATTAGTCCTAGTTGGCTTGAGGTGGAGAAGGCGATGATTTTTTTGATGTCGTTTTGGGTGAGGGCGCATGTAGCGGCAAATAGTGTAGATAGAGCCCCTAGGCATAAACATAGGGTCAGGGCGGTCTGGTTGTTGCTGAATAGGGGATGGGTTCGGATTAATAGGAAGATTCCTGCTACTACTATTGTGCTGGAGTGGAGTAGGGCTGACACGGGGGTGGGTCCTTCTATGGCGGCTGGTAGTCATGGGTGCAGGCCGAATTGAGCGGATTTGCCGGTTGCAGCTAGGATTAGGCCAAGAAGGGGGAGTGTTGGTGTTTGGGATGTAGGGGGAAGTTGGTGGATTTCTCAGGTGTTTATAGCGCATGCTAGTCATGCTATGCACATGATTAGGCCTACATCCCCCACTCGATTGTAAAGGACGGCCTGGAGGGCGGCGGTGTTGGCTTCTGCTCGTCCGTGCCATCAGCTGATTAGCAGGAAAGATATAATTCCGACTCCTTCTCAGCCGATGAACAGGACGAATAGGTTGTTGGCGATGATTAAGATTAGTATTGCAATTAGGAAGAATAGTAGGTAGGTGAAGAATTTTGTGATGTACGGGTCTGAGGCTATGTATCAGGTTGCGAATTGCAGGATGGACCATGAGACGAATAATGCGATGGGGAAGAAGGTTAGTGAGTAGAAGTCTATTTTTAGGCTGATTGGGATTTTGAAGTTTATGATGAATTTTCATTCTCAGACGGAGGTCAGGCTTTCTGTCCCGGAGTGGATGTAGATTGTTATGGGGATTAAGCTGATTAAGAAGGAGGTTTTAACTGTGCTTGTGATGGTGGCGGGGGTGTTTTTGAGGTTGTCTGATAAAAGTGGGAATAGGGTAGGGGTGGCTAGGGTGGCTAGGGTTAGGAGTATGAATGTATTTAGGATTAGGGATAGGTCCATTACTTTCACTTGGATTTGCACCAAGATGAGTGGCTCCTAAGACCATTGGATTACTGTTATCCTTTGAAAGTAAGGGGACTGAGGTTTCATGCTCAGATGCAAGAGTTAGCAGTTCTCGTTGGTTCGACCTCCCCTCGGCGAGTAAGAAGATTTTAACTTCTGTCCTTAGAATCACAATCTAATGTTTTGGTTGAAACTATACTTGCATATGGGAGTGCCTGAGATTAGTTCAGGTTTGAGGATGAGTAGGAATATTGGGATTATGTGTAGGGCCATGAGGAGGTGCTCCCGTGTAGAGGAGTTTTGGATTGATGTGATGTGTGATGGGAGGGGACCTCGCTGTGTCACTGTGAGCATGTATAGGGTGTATGAGGCTGTGAGTAGGATTGCGGCTCCCGTTAGGATAATCGTGAAAGCGGATCAGTTGAAGAGTGCAATTACGATGGTTAGTTCTGCTATAAGGTTTGTTGTTGGTGGGAGGGCTATGTTTGTGAGGTTGGCTAGAAGTCACCAAATGGCTATCAGGGGTAGTATGGGTTGTAGCCCTCGTGTGAGTAGGAGGATTCGACTATGAGTTCGCTCATAGTTGGTGTTGGCCAAGCAGAATAGTATTGATGATGTCAGTCCATGTGAAATTATTAGGATTATTGCCCCTGAGAATGCTCATTGGGTTTGGATTATGGTTGCGGCTACTACCAGGCCTATGTGGCTTACAGATGAGTAAGCAATTAGGGATTTTAGGTCAATTTGTCGTAGGCAGATGGCGCTGGTTATTAGAGCGCCTCACAGGGCTAGAGTGATGAATGGGTAGTGGAGGTTGTTTGATGTTGGGTTTACTAGGATGGTGACTCGTATGATGCCATATCCTCCGAGTTTTAGCAGCAGGGCGGCTAGTAGTATGGAGCCGGCGATAGGGGCTTCTACATGGGCTTTGGGAAGTCATAGGTGTAGGCCGTAGAGTGGGGCTTTGACCATGAAAGCTGTGAGTAGGGCTAGGCTCGCGGCTAGTCCAGATCAGGAGTTGTTTAGTGTGGGGTGCGATAGCTTTAGTATTGGGAGGTATAGTGTGCCGATTTGGTTTTGTAGGTGTAGGATAGCGATTAGTAGTGGTAGTGAGCTGGCGAGTGTGTAGAATAGTAGGTAGATCCCAGCATTTAGGCGCTCTGGCTGGTTGCCCCATCGTGTGATGAGGATTAGGGTTGGAATTAGGGTAGCTTCGAATGCGATGTAGAAGAGCATCAGCTCTGAGGCTGAGAAGGCTAGTAGAATGGATAGCTGGGCTAGGACGATTGTTGTGGCAAAGATTCGCTTGCGGGCGGCGGGTTCTTGTTCTAGGTGGTTTTGGCTTGCTATGATTATGAGGGGTAGGAGCCAGCAGGAGAGGACTAGTAGGGGGGAGGAGATTTGGTCAATGGAGGTTCAGGGGGTTAAGTTTTTGCTCGGGTAGTACGTGGGCGTGAGTCATTGTAGGCTTGTAGCAGCGATCAGTAAGCTGTACAGGGTGGTGTTAGTTCATAGGTGCTTGCATGGGGACAGGAGGGCTAGGGGTAGTAGCATGGCAGTTGGAATGATAATTTTTAGCATTGTAGGAGGTTGAAGTTGTGTAGTAGATCGGAGCCGTGGGTCCGGGTGGAGGCTACTAGCAGGGCTAGTCCTGTGCCGGCTTCGCAGGCGGAGAATGTTAGCATTAGGATGGGTAGTAGGGTGGACGCTGGTGTTTGTGTTTGGATGGGTCATATGGCTAGGGCAATGTACATTGACAGTATTATGCTTTCTAGACATAGTAGTGCTGAGATTAGGTGGGTTCGGTGGAAGGCTAGCCCTAGGCTGCTTAGGGTGAAGGCTGAGTAAAAACTTAGGTGTAGGTAGGACATAAAGAAAGTTATAGGGTGAGGGCTATAATCTGTTGAGTCGAAATCAACCGTCTTAGTTAGACTAACTTTCTGCTATTCTGCTCACTCTAGCCCGCCTTGGATTCATTCGTAGATTAGTCCGAGAGTGAGGAGTAGAATTAGTAGGGAAGCTCAGGTCAGAGTGGTGATGGGGGATTGTAGTTGGGTGGCTCATGGTAGTGGTAGGAGCAGGGCGATTTCTAGGTCGAATAGGAGGAATAGGATGGCTACTAGGAAGAAGCGGATGGAGAAGGGCAGTCGAGCTGAGCCTAGGGGGTCAAATCCGCATTCGTATGGGGATAGTTTTTCTGGGTCTGGGTTTATTTGGGCTAGTCAGAAATTTAGTGCTGTTAGTAGTATGCTTAGGACGAATGAAAGTGTTAGTATGAATAGAATTATGTTTATTACTCTTCTCTGGGTTTAAACCAGATTCTAAGGATTGGAAGTCGATTGTAATAGATATACTAGAAGAGTAAGATCCTCATCAGTAGATGGAGATATAGAGGAATAATCATACAACGTCTACGAAGTGTCAATATCAGGCGGCTGCTTCAAATCCGAAGTGGTGGTTAGACGTGAAGTGGTATTTGATTAGGCGCAGGAGGCATACTAATAGGAATGTAGAGCCAATAATCACGTGTAAGCCGTGGAATCCTGTAGCGACGAAGAAGGTTGAGCCGTATACTCCGTCAGCGATGGAGAATGGGGCTTCGTAGTATTCTATGGCTTGTAGGGCTGTGAAGTAGAATCCTAGGAGGACTGTTAGGAGTAGAGCTTGGATTGCTTGTTTTCGATTGGCTTCTGGGATGCTGTGGTGGGCTCATGTGACGGTAACTCCTGATGCTAGGAGGATGGCAGTGTTTAGGAGAGGCACTTCTATCGGGTTTAGGGGCTTAATTCCTACGGGTGGTCACTGTCCTCCGAGTTCTGGGGTGGGGGCTAAGCTTGAGTGGAAGAAGGCTCAGAAGAACCCCAGGAAAAAGAAGGCTTCTGATGTGATGAACAGGGCTATTCCGTATCGAAGCCCTTTCTGCACGGTGGGGGTGTGGTGGCCTTGGAATGTGCTCTCCCGCACGATGTCCCGTCATCATTGAAATATGACTAGGGCGGTGGTGATGAGTCCTAGAATTAGGAGTCGGGGAGAGTTATAGTGGAATCACATTGTTAGTCCTGAAGTAGTTAGTAGGGCAGCGGCTGCTCCTAAAATGGGTCATGGGCTTGGGTCTACTATGTGGTAAGAGTGTGCTTGGTGAGCCATTATCGTGGTGTTAGATGTTCTCTTGTAGGTAGAGGCTTAGTAGTAGGACGAAGACGTAGGCCTGGATTATTGCTACTGCTACTTCTAAGATTGTTAATAGGAAGAGGACTACTAATGTTAGTAAAGAGACTGCTGGTATCGTCGAAAATAGGGCTGTTGTGGCCGTGGAGATGAGTTGAATGAGTAAATGCCCTGCTGTGAGGTTGGCTGTGAGTCGCACTCCTAGGGCTAGTGGTCGGATTAATAAGCTTGTTGTTTCGATTAGGATTAGGGCTGGGATTAGCGGGGTTGGGGTACCTTCTGGCAGGAGGTGACCTAAGGAGGCGGATGGTTGGTTACGTAGGCCGGTTAGGAGAGTGGCAAGCCATAGGGGGAATGCCAGGGCTAGGTTTATTGATAGTTGGGTGGTTGGGGTGAATGTGTATGGTAGTAGCCCAAGCAGGTTGATTAGCAGGAGGAAGATTATGAGGGATGTGAGAATTATGGCTCATTTGTGGCCCTTTTTGTCTAATGGTATTATCAGCTGTTTTGTAACTAGGTTGATGAATCAGAGTTGAAGGGTGGAGAGTCGGTTGGTGATTCATCGGTTGTCCAGAGAGGGGAGGAGTAGGGCTGGGAATGTTATTGAGATAAGGATCAGTGGAATTCCTAGTAGGGATGGGCTTGAGAATTGGTCGAAGAAGCTTAGGTTCATGGTCAGGTTCAGGGGGTGGTGTTTGGGATGGTGGTGGATTTACGGGATGGGGGGTTTATTGATACGAATGACAGGAGTTTAGGTTGGATGATTAGGGAGAAGGTGAGTCATGAAGAGAGCATGATAAAAAATCAGGGGTTTGGGTTTAGTTGAGGCATATCATTAAGGAGGGGGGGGTCCCTCTGTCTTTAGCTTAAAAGGCTAATGCTGGTTCATAGCTTCTTAATGATTGAGATGATATTAAAGAGGATCAGCTCTCAAAGTTAGCGAGAGGGGTAGATTCTACTACGATTGGCATGAAGCTGTGGTTGGCTCCGCAGATTTCTGAGCATTGTCCGTAGAATACCCCAGGTCGGGAGGCAAGGAAAGAAGTTTGATTGAGGCGTCCTGGGATTGCGTCAGTTTTCACGCCTAGGCTGGGTACGGCTCATGAGTGAAGTACGTCGTCTGCGGTTACGATGACTCGGACTGAGGAGCTCATGGGGACAATAACGCGGTGGTCTACTTCTAGTAGGCGGAAGTGTCCTAAGGGCAGGTCTGTTGTTGGGACTATGTAGGAGTCAAATGTGAGGTCTTTGAGGTCGGTGTATTCGTAGGTTCAATATCATTGGTGACCGATGGCTTTCAGGGTCAGGTCTGGTTCGTTGATTTCGTCTATTATGTATAGAATTCGTAGTGATGGTAGGGCGAGTATTACTAGCACTATGGCTGGTAAGATAGTTCAGACGAGTTCAATTTCTTGGGCGTTTACTGTGTTTGATGAAAGTTTCTCTGTAAGTATGAAAGTTAGGAGGTAAAGGACCAGGCTGCAGATTGCTAGGGCAACTATCAGGGCGTGGTCGTGGAATCCCATGAGTTCTTCTATGATAGGTGAGGCGGCGTCTTGAAAGTTGAGTTGTGAGTGGTTGGCCATTATTTTGATGGAGAGGTGTGTAGGGTTTTCGCCTACAATTTAGCCTTGACAAGGCTATGTAATTGTTTTACTAACACCTCTTTATGAGAAAGAAGCATAAGTGGTCTATGCGGTTGGCTTGAAACCAACATATGGGGGTTCGACTCCTTCCTTTCTTGTACTTGGACAAAGGCGGGTTCTTCGAAGGTGTGGAAGGGGGGCGGGCAGCCGTGGATTCATTCAACGTTGGTGCTTGTTAGTTCTGGTTGTAGGACTTTGCGTTTTGATGCGAAGGCTTCTCAGATGATGAACACTAGCATAATTACGGCTGTCAGAGAGATTAACGATCCTACTGATGAGATAGTGTTTCATAGTGTGTAGGCGTCTGGGTAGTCTGAGTATCGTCGTGGCATTCCGGCTAGGCCTAGGAAGTGTTGGGGGAAGAAGGTTAGGTTTACTCCCACGAATATTACCCCAAAGTGTGTTTTGGCTCATGTTGAGTGTAGAGTGTAGCCAGTGAATAGTGGGAATCAGTGGGTGAATCCGGCTAGGATTGCGAATACTGCTCCCATTGATAGTACGTAGTGGAAGTGGGCTACCACGTAGTATGTGTCGTGTAGGGCAATGTCTAGTGAGGAGTTTGCTAGAACAATCCCTGTTAGTCCTCCAATGGTGAATAGGAAGATGAATCCTAGGGCTCACAGTATTGGTGGGTCTCATTTGATTGTTCCTCCGTGGAGGGTGGCTAGTCAGCTGAACACTTTGATGCCTGTTGGGATGGCGATGATTATGGTGGCGGATGTGAAGTAAGCTCGAGTGTCGACGTCCATTCCTACTGTGAATATGTGATGCGCTCAGACGATAAAGCCCAGGAATCCGATGGATAGCATAGCTCACACTATCCCCATGTAGCCGAATGGTTCTTTTTTCCCTGAGTAGTATGTTACTACGTGGGAGATGATTCCGAATCCAGGCAGGATTAGGATGTAGACTTCTGGGTGGCCAAAGAACCAGAAGAGATGTTGGTATAGGACTGGATCTCCTCCGCCTGCGGGGTCAAAGAATGTGGTGTTGAGGTTGCGGTCGGTGAGTAGCATTGTGATTCCTGCAGCGAGGACGGGTAGCGACAGGAGCAGTAGTACTGCGGTGATTAGTACGGATCAGACAAATAGGGGTGTTTGATATTGTGATAGGGCGGGGGGTTTTATGTTGATTGCTGTTGTAATAAAGTTGATTGCCCCTAAGATTGATGAGATACCTGCTAAGTGTAGGGAGAAGATTGCTAGATCTACTGAGGCTCCGGCGTGGGCTAGGTTGCCGGCCAGTGGGGGGTATACTGTTCATCCTGTGCCTGCTCCTGCTTCTACGGTGGAGGATGCTAGTAGCAGGAGGAAGGATGGAGGCAGTAGTCAGAAGCTTATGTTGTTTATTCGTGGGAATGCTATATCTGGTGCTCCAATTATTAGGGGGACTAGTCAGTTTCCGAATCCTCCGATCATAATTGGCATAACTATGAAGAAGATTATCACGAAAGCGTGAGCTGTAACTACTACGTTGTAAACTTGGTCATCTCCTAGGAGAGCCCCTGGTTGTCCAAGTTCTGCTCGGATAAGTAGGCTTAGAGCGGTACCTACTATCCCGGCTCATGCGCCGAAGATTAGGTACAGGGTGCCGATATCTTTGTGGTTGGTTGAGAATAGTCATCGGTTGATGAATGTCACAGGTAAGATGGCTGAGTGTATAAGCGTTAGGCTGTAGTCCTTTTTACAGAGGTTCAATTCCTCTTCTTATCGACTTTGTAGTGAAATTCATGGTGAGTTGCAAGCTCATCGATGTGTGCCAACTGCACGCCGAAGTCTTAGGTAGAGGCCTGTTGGTTAGGGCATATAGCTGTTAACTATAGAGTCGTGGGATCGAAGCCCATCTGCCTAGTTGATTAGTCAAGGTCCTAGCTTAATTAAAGTACCTGGGTTGCATTCAGGGGATGCAGGGTAGTGTCCTGCGGACTTTAGCAGAAACTAAGAGGGTTTAACTCTTGTTTAAGGCTTTGAAGGCCTTCGGTTTAGGTAATCCTAAGTTTCTTAGATGACAGTGAGGATCATAGGGGAGATCGGGAGCAGGATGATGGATATAGTGGTTAGGATAGCAATCAGGATGCTAGTTGGTTTGTTGGTGTACCATAGTTTTATGTGGTTGGTGGTGTGTGGGGGTAGTGTGATTGTCGTGCAGTATGCTAGGCGCAGGTAGAAGAATAAGCCTAGCAGGGAGAGGAGGGAGATGATCGTGGCTGCTGGGGCCATGTCTTGTTTGGTTAGCTCCTGGATGATGAGTCATTTTGGCAGGAACCCTGTCAGTGGCGGTAGTCCTGCTAGTGAGAGCAGGGTTAGTAGTAGTATAGCGCTTAGTGCTGGTATTTTGGTCCATGCGGTTATTAGGGTAGATAGTTTTAAGGCCTTGATTGAGTTTAGGGTGAGGAAGACTGTTGAGGTCATTAGTGCGTACAGGTAGAAGTTGAGTAGTGTAAGTTTTGGGTTGTAGATAACTACGATCGCTATTCAACCAAGGTGGGAGATGGAGGAGAATGCTAGGATTTTTCGAGTTTGTGTTTGGTTGAGGCCCATTCATCCCCCTAGGGCTGTCGATAGGATGGCTATGGTGGTTAGGAGTGTGGGGTTTAGTGATGGCGAGGTTATGAAGAGTAGCGCTATTGGTGGGAGTTTTATGATAGTGGAGAGTAGAAGGCCGGTGGTTAAGGGGGAGCCTTGTAGTACTTCTGGGAATCAGAAGTGGAATGGCACTAGTCCTAGTTTTATTGCAATTGCTGAGGTTAGAATCAAGCATGATACTGGGTGAGAGAGCTGGGTGATGTCCCATTGCCCGGTGTGTCATGCGTTGGTTATACTGGAGAATAAGACTAGGGCAGAGGCAGCTGCTTGTACTAGGAAGTATTTGGTAGCAGCTTCAATAGCTCGGGGGTGGTGAGATTTCGAGATTAGTGGCAGGATGGCGAGTGTGTTGATTTCGAGGCCGGTTCAGGCCATAACTCAGTGGTTGCTCGAGATAGTGATGGTTGTTCCTAGGAGTAAGCTGATGGTGAATACTAGTTTTGCTTGGGGGTTCATTAGCAGGGGAAGGGGTTGAACCATCATTTTCGGGGTATGGGCCCGATAGCTTGTTTAGCTGACCCTACTAGAAAGTAATATAAGGGAAGTATGGAGGGTTTTGATTCCTCTAGTGTAGGTTCGATTCCTGCTTTTCTAAGGCCTGGGAGGTAGGAAATGAGAGGGTTAGTATACCTCCATGTTCACTTTATCATAGTGACCCTTAGTCTTCAGGCACATTTCCGGGGCGAATCTTAGGTAGGGTGGTAGGCCTGCGTAGCAGATTGGTATGCTGATGTGTCACAGACATAGGGCTAGTGTGAGGGGCAGGAAGTTCTTTCATAGTAAATGCATTAGTTGGTCGTATCGGAATCGAGGGTAGGAAGCACGGATTCATAAGAACCCTGCTGATAGAAGTAGGGCCTCTGTGGCCAGCACTACGGGGAATAGCTCTTGAGGGGGATTTAAGAAGCTTGGGTTGAAGAATAGGATGGCAGTTAGTGTGTTTATTAACATAATGTTTGCGTATTCTGCTAGGAAGAAGAGGGCGAATGGTCCTGCTGAGTATTCTACGTTGAACCCGGAGACTAGTTCTGACTCCCCCTCTGTCAGGTCGAAGGGGGCGCGGTTAGTCTCGGCGAGCGTGGACACATATCATATTATAGCGAGCGGTCAGCAGGAGAAAATGAGGCAAAGGGGTTCTTGGGTGACTGCCAGGGTGCCCAGAGTATAGTTCCCGCTTAGGAGAATGACAGATAGCAGGATGATTGCTAGGGTGACTTCATAGGAGATTGTCTGAGCCACCGCCCGCAGCGCTCCAATTAGAGCATATTTTGAGTTGGAGGCTCACCCTGATCATAGAATGGAGTAGACCGCTAGGCTCGATATGGCTAGGAGAAATAATAGGCCCAGGTTTAGGTCCGCTAGGGAGAATGGCAGGGGGAGTGGGATCCAGATGGAGATTGCCAGGAGTAGGGCTAGTATGGGGGTTGTCAGGAACATGATTGGGGAGGATGTTGATGGCCGGATAGGCTCTTTGATGAATAGTTTCACTCCGTCGGCCAGGGGCTGTAGAAGTCCAAATGGGCCTACCACGTTTGGGCCTTTTCGCCCCTGCATGTAACTTAGGATTTTGCGTTCTACGAGTGTGAGGAAGGCTACTGCGATTAGGATCGGAAGGATGTAGGAGAGGGCTATGATTAAATTGATTAATAGGGGGTAGTTGGTCATGTCGGTGGTTTCAGGTTAAAGCTAGGGAGAGGATTTGAACCTCTGAGTTAAAGGACTTAAGCCTTTTGCATTTTCCGAGCTCTGCCACGCTAGCTAATCCTTTTCTTGGATGTGATGTGGTGTGATAGCCTTTTGTAATTTAGTTGGTTTCATTACTTAAGGCGAAGGCTTGCTTGTGGTATTGGCCTCACTTTTCCTCTCCTTTCGTACTGGGAAGAGTTCATCATAGATAGAAACCGACCTGGATTACTCCGGTCTGAACTCAGATCACGTAGGACTGTTAATCGTTGAACAAACGAACCCTTAGTAGCGGCTGCACCACTAGGATGTCCTGATCCAACATCGAGGTCGTAAACCTCCTCGTCGATACGGACTCTCGGAGGAGATTGCGCTGTTATCCCTGGGGTAGCTTGGTCCATCGATCAATTATATTGGGTCTGGGTACTATTAGCACGTTGAGGGGTTGCTCTCAGTCTAGAGGTGTGGTCTAATTTTTGGAGGCTTTGTTTTACTCCAAGGTCGCCCCAACCGAAAAACGCAGACCAGTGGCTTATTTAGCAGTGGGCCCAGTGGGGGTGTGTGTGTTTTAAGGTGGTTGCTGGTTTTAAAGTTCCACAGGGTCTTCTCGTCTTATGGGTTTATCCCTGCTTTTGTACAGGGAGATCAATTTCACCGATTGCCTGTAAGAGACAGTTAAGACCTCGTTTAGCCATTCATACTAGTCTCGATTTATGGGACAATTGATTGCGCTACCTTTGCACGGTTAGGATACCGCGGCCGTTAAACACGAGTCACCGGGCAGGCATCACCTTCAATACTTGTTTTGGGTTTGCTGAAGGCTATGTTTTTGGTAAACAGTCGGGCCTTGACGGGCTTGCCTAGTTCCTTTTACAGGTTTTAATCTTTCTTAATGGACGCTCCTCTGTTGGGTTAACAAAGTGTTTAATACTCTGCTTGTTTGATTTGTCGTATATGGGTGGTTTGTTAATAATGTATTGATGTAAGCTTGCGTCGTAGAGGGAGGACCCTGGTTACTCATTCTAGCATTAATTCTCCTATTTGGGTATAGGTTGGCCTGTTAGTGGGGAGGGAGTCGCAAGGTTCTTATATTTTTGGGGTACGGAGCTTTAACGCACTCTTTGTTGGTGGCTGCTTGAAGGCCCACAGTAGGATTTTGGCTAAATTACTTATCCGCTCGTAGAGATTGTATTCTTTTTTAAAGGAGCTGTCCCTCCTTTAAATTGCCCTTAATTCGCTTCATTGGGGTTTGTTGGTTTTCCTTGGAGAAGAATTAAGAGTGAACTTAGATTCGTTTCACAGGCAACCAGCTATCACCCAGCTCGGTTGGCTTTTCACCACTACTAACAAGTCGTCCCACTCTTTTGCCACAGAGACGGGTTCGCTCAACAATAGCTGCTCGTAAGTAGCTCGCTTGGGTTTCGGGGTGGCAAACTTAAATTCATTTTGCTTGGTTTTTCTTGCTAGACCATGATGCAAAAGGTACAAGGGTTGATCTTTGCTGTTTATAGCTTGGCTTTTTTCACTACTATTTCATCTTTCCCTTACGGTACGTGGTCTCTATCGCTCCAATGGTGTCTTTTCTATCGCCTATACTAGGACTAGAGAATGCTTTAGTTGGGTTTATGGAGTAGCTTTGTTATTCCAGGTCATGTAGATTGGGCTAGAGTCTGGCATCAAGACGACCTGAGGTTAGTAGGTATCTTTCAGGTGTAAGCTGAATGCTTTTATTTAAGCTACGTCTTGGTGTTCTAAGTGCACCTTCCGGTACACTTACCTTGTTACGACTTACCTCATCTTCGGCTGGATAGCTTATTAATTTATGGGGGGGGGGGGGGGCGCCTGCGAGGAGGGTGACGGGCGGTATGTACGTGTCCCAGGGCCGGCTTAAAGAGGGCTCGATTGTCCCGCTTTACTGCTAAATCCGCCTTCCAGAGACAGTTTCATGTCTCTTTGCCGTTGATGTTCTATGCTAGAAAATGTAGCCCATTGCTTCCATTCCATAGGCTATACCTTGACCTGTCTTATTAGCGTGGTTGGGCTATTGCGCCCACTGTTGGTCTTTCAGTGTAGGTGGGCTGGCGACGGCGGTATGTAGGCTGTGTTTGGCAAGGAATGGTCAGGTATATCGTGGATCATCGATTACAGAACAGGCTCCTCTAGGTGGGTTTGGGGCACCGCCAAGTCCTTAGAGTTTTAAGCGTTAGTGCTCGTAGTTCTCGGGCGGATGCTTTAGTAGGTTTAAGCATCAAGATTTAGGGCCAGGCATAGTGGGGTATCTAATCCCAGTTTGGGCCCTGGCTTTCGTGGGCTTCAATTAATCGTTGTCCTAAGATCTTCTTTAATAAGGGGGCCTTATTGGCATCTTGGGCTTATGACAGCTCAGTTGCTTTTTAATCTTAGTTACTTGGATAACATGTAACCACGCTTTACGCCGTTATAAAGTTAATTTGGGTCTCCTGTATGACCGCGGTGGCTGGCACAGGATTTACCAACCCTAGATTTGCTATGGCTAAGTCAAGTTTACACTCATTGCTTAATATTAACTACTGCTGAATACCCGTGGGGGTGTGGCAATTGCGAGGCGTTTTGGGCTACGGTGGTGGTGAGCCTGATGCCTGCTCCTATCTACCTGAGTTAAGGTGTCCAGGGCGTCTACACTGGAGCGCGGATACTTGCATGTATATACCTAGCAAAAACTAACAGTAAGGTTAGGACTAAGTCTTTTGTCCTTGGGTGTGTGTGGCAGCCATCTTGACATCTTCAGTGTCATGCTTTTTATAAGCTACAAGGAC
>NW_024375477.1:0-359 GCF_014805655.1 Passer montanus | reverse complement strand
GAACATCACCAGATAAAAATCAAAGTTCCTAATGACTGAAACCCTCAGTCAGCACTACTCTGTGAGAGAACTCTGTGGTATCTGCATTCATCTGCAGGTCTGTATGTTCTGAACCAGCTCTACAGTGGCAGTCTGCTGTAGCTGAAAGCAGGCAGCCTGTTCTGATTCCCAGTGCCCAGACAGCCTTTTTCAAATGGGAATACTGCAAATACTAGAAAGTCAAAAGCTGGAAAATGTCATAGCAAAAAATGGATTTGAAGTGAGTTGAAGGTTAAAAGTGAAGTTCTCTCAATGTACAGCAGGTTCCTGTGGACAGAAAGGTGTGCAGATGAGCAGGTATGCTACTGCACCTGGTGAAC
>NW_024375476.1:0-359 GCF_014805655.1 Passer montanus | reverse complement strand
GCCCCCCGCCGCCGCCGGCCCCGCGCTGATGGACGGCGAGGAGTACGAGAGCCTGCCCAGCGGCGTCGCGCTCGGCACGCACATGGTGGCCGGGGCCGTGGCGGGGATCATGGAGCACACGATCATGTACCCCGTGGACTCGGTCAAGGTGCGCGGGGACGGCGGCGGGGCGGGCGGGCACGGGGGCCGGGGATGCTGCAGGGAGCGGGGGACAGCGGGGGCTGCAGCGGTTGTGGGGGCGCGGGAGCTTCTGCGGTGCGGGGGGCGGTGGGAGAGCTGTGCGAGGGTTTGGGGTGCGGGGAGTGCTGGGGGTGCGAGAGGGGAGTGGGCAAGGGGTGTTGGGGTGCAGGGAGAGGGGG
>NW_024375475.1:0-359 GCF_014805655.1 Passer montanus | reverse complement strand
CGGAGCCACCCCCGGAGCCACCCCCGGTGCCACCCCCGGCGCCGGCGGCAGTGCCACCCGCGGCGCCACGGGCTCGGGGGCCACCACGGTGACCTGGGTGCACTTGCCGTAGAGATCCACCACGGCCCAGACGCGCGGGGGCAGCCCCGAGGCGGCCGCCCCCCAGTCGCGGCCGTTGACCCAGAGGCGCAGCTCGCCCGCCGCCGTGGCCTCCACGCCCACGCGGTCGCCCTCGGCCAGCGCGTCCAGGTCGGGCCCGAAGTCCTCGCGCAGGGAGCGGCCGTCGCGCAGCACCGAGCAGCCCGACACCACCCAGGAGCCGCCGCGCAGCCCCGTGGCGCTGCTGGGGAACTCCAGCT
>NW_024375474.1:0-359 GCF_014805655.1 Passer montanus | reverse complement strand
AACAACTTTGGTCATTTGCCGTTTGTTGAGTTGCAGTGCATGCCTAGAGCTATAACTTTACTGAATTTTGAAAGTAACCTGGACTGAAGTAAGACATTCAATGCCTCTTGGTTTCGCTTTGCAGCGCATTGTCAGCTGCTGCCGGCCTGCAGCAAACTGGGGCCCCTACCTGGAGCGTCACCGGGGAGAGCGGTACAGCCACATCGAGGATCCCAGGACAGCCAAGGGGCATGAGATCCCCACTGTGTCTGCCATCGTATACAAGCAACATTGAGATGGCTGTTTGGATGACTGTTTTTTAGTATATATACACGGGTTTTGTTTTTTAATATTGGAAAGGTACAAGGCGAAAAAAAAAA
>NW_024375473.1:0-359 GCF_014805655.1 Passer montanus | reverse complement strand
CCCTCCCCATTTCCCCCCCCTGACCTTGCCCCCTCCCCAGGTGCGCCCGCGGCTGCTGCGCGAGCAGCTGCTCTGGGTCAGCGGGGGGGGCTCCCCGGCCCCGGGGGGGCTCTCCCCTCCCCGGGCGGGGGTCCCGCCGTTCCGGGGGGGGGTGCACACCTTCCGGGTGCCGCTGCTGGCCGCCCCCCCCGGGGGGGCCCTGCTGGCCTGCGCCGAGGGCCGGAAGCGCTCGGCCGCCGACGTGGGGGCCAAGATCATCGCCTGCCGCCGCTCCCCCGACAGAGGTGGGCTGGGGGCGTCCTGGGGGTCCCTGGGGATCCTTGGGGGGTCCTGGGTGGGTGTGGAGGGGTCTATGGGGG
>NW_024375472.1:0-359 GCF_014805655.1 Passer montanus | reverse complement strand
CAGGGCCACCCCAGGGCCACTCCAGGAGGTGACAAGGGAGCCCCACCCCTCAGTGCCAGCGCAGCAGGCCGTGCCACGTCGGTGCCACCCACCTTGGGCGCCAGGGGACACTGGGCGCGGTGCCAGGCGTGCGCCCCGCAGTGTCCCCAGGCCAGCAGGGTCCCCGCGGCGTAGCCCAGGCGGTGGCGGGGGCCGGCGCAGGCCAGCAGGGGCGAGTACAGCGCGGGGACGTAGAGCAGCGCCAGAACCTTCCAGAACTCTGCTCGGCACAGCGCCACCGCAGCGGGACACCGGGTCACCGGGGGGGTGACAGTCCAGTCCCCTCCGGGACACGGACACTGCCCTGGGACACTGCCACC
>NW_024375471.1:0-359 GCF_014805655.1 Passer montanus | reverse complement strand
GCTCTCCTGGGGCTGGCTGAACACCTGCCCATGGGAAGTAGTGACTGAATTCCTGCTTTTCCTTTGCTGGTGTGTGGAGCTTTTGCTTTACCTATTAAGCTGTCTTTCTCTTAACCTGTGTGTTTTCTCACTTTTAGTCTTATGATGCTCTCCCTCTTTAACCAGGGAAGAGTAGTGATTGAATGGCTTTGTGGGACTGAAGTGCTGGCTGGGATTAAACCATGACACAGAATTACAAATGCAGGACCACAACGGCTTTTCATCATGTCCCTTCCTACCAAAATTCTCATAGACATCTTGGGCAACAGTAAAAGCTGGGGGTGAGATGGCAGGTGAGCTGCAAAGTTATTCTAATTCCC
>NW_024375470.1:0-359 GCF_014805655.1 Passer montanus | reverse complement strand
AGGGAGGGGCTTCACCCCCACTCCTTAAATTGGGGTTTGGGGCATCTGAGAGGCCCAAATCCCCCTTTTTGTGGGATTTGTGAGGGAAAAGCTTCATCCTCACCCCTTGCTTTGGGGTCTGAGAGGCCCCTTGGTGCGATCCAGGGGGGTTTGGGAATTTTTGGAGGGATTTTTCAGGGGTTTGACCCCACAAATGTGAGGCAGGGGCTTCATTCACCCCCCCCAGATTGTGACCTGAGGGGATTTTATGGTCTCACCCCCTCATCTTTTCCTTCTCAGGGAGTTTTGGGATCCTTTTTTTTCCTCTGAGTGAATTTTGGGTGTCCCACCTCTCATTTTTACCTTTTGAGGGAATTTTG
>NW_024375469.1:0-360 GCF_014805655.1 Passer montanus | reverse complement strand
TGGCTGGGGTTGAACCATGACACTTCTGAATCAGTGATGCTTAGTATTCAATCTGAATTATTAATTTTAGATTCCAGACTTGGCTTTAGAAAGTGTCTTGTAGTTCTTTTATGAGAGACTTGACTATAGAGTATTTTTGTTGATTAAAAAGGAAAATTAAAATATTCTGCCATAGCTGACTATTTGCTCATGAGTTATCTGCATGATGATTCCTTCTAATCCGGTATTCTATGGTGCTGCACTTCATATGGCAGAACAGTGTGTGAGTACAGCTGTTCCAGTTTCTATGGACTTCTTTAGTCCCAAGGATAGTGGAGGAACAGGAGATAAGGTATCTAGGAAGTAAAATCTAAAAAAAAA
>NW_024375468.1:0-360 GCF_014805655.1 Passer montanus | reverse complement strand
ATACATTATTATATTAATTATTATTTTAAATAAAAGCTCAGCAAATAATTTTATTATTAGATTCTTTTTTTCTTCCTTACAAAACTGATTTTTCCATTTCCTTGCTACTGATTTGTTACAGTATTGGTTGCAAAAGTTTTGTGGTTTTCTAAAAGAAAGATTTTGTTTGAGTTTTGGTTAGTAATATACACTTGCTATGTTTTCTGAGCCTCAGAAAAATAACTGATCTCAGACATTTGGAAAACAGACAGAACTAAAGTATTTTAGAAAGCAGGAAAATGAGTGGGATTTCTTGCAAAGACAGTCCCAAAAAGAAATACTTAAAAGAATATTTTATACTTTCTTATTTTTTTCTTCCAG
>NW_024375467.1:7165-15404 GCF_014805655.1 Passer montanus | reverse complement strand
ATGGGAAAATATGGGGGAAAATGGGGAAAGTTTTGGGGCAAAATTTTGGGGGAAATGGGGGAAATATGGGGGAAAATGGGAAAGATTTGGGAAAAAATGGGAAATAAATGGGAAAAATGGGGAAATTTTGGGGGAAAAATTGGGGAAAATTGGGAAATAAAAGGGAAAAAAATGGGGAAATTTTGGGGAAAAGTGGGAAAAACTGGGGTAAAATTTGGGGAAAATGGAGAAAAAATAGGGGAAAAAAGGGGAAAAAATTGGGGGGAAAATGGGGGGGAAATTGGAAGAAAAGTGGGGAAAATTGGGGGGAAAAAGTGGGGGAAAATTCTGAAAAAATAGGGGGGGGAAATGGGGGAAATTAGGGAAAAAATTGAGGGAAATTGGAAGAAAAGTGGGGGAAAATTGGGAAAAAGTGGAAAAACTTTTGGGGAAAATTTGTGGGAGGGAATTGGAAAAAAATTGGAAAAAATGGGGGAAAATTGGGGGAAATTGGAAATAAAGTGGCAAAAAATTGGAGAAAAAATTGGGGAAAAATTGGGAGAAATTTGAGGAAAAAAGTGGGGAAAGCTGGGGAAAATAGGGATAAAATGGAGGGAGAAGAGGGGGGAAAATGGGGTTTGGGGGGGTTTTGGGGGGCGCGGCGCGTGCGCAGATCCACCGGCAGCTCCTCGGCCATCGGGGGGTCGCGGGGTTCTGGGGGGACCCCCCCGGGGTTTTGGGGGGTCCCGGCGGAGGCGCCGCGGGAGCGGAAGCGAGCGGGGAATCCCCAAAAAGCGGCCCGGGCCACGCCCACTTCCCGGAGGGCACGCCCACTCCGCTGGGGCCACGCCCACCCCATAGGCACGCCTGCATGTGGTGGCCACGCCCACTGAGGGTTTGGCCACGCCCATTGAGTGGTTAGGCCACGCCCATCGCGCGCGGGGGGAATAATGGGGGGTTGGGGGGATTTGGCGGGAAAAAAGGGAAATTTGGCGGGAAATTGAGGGGGGAAAGGAGAAAATTGGGGGAAATTGGGGGAAATTCGGGAAAAAAATGAGAAATTTGGGATAAAATTGGGGAAAATTGGGGGAAATTCGGGGAAAAATTGGGAGAAAATTGGGAGAAAATTGGGGGAAATTCAGTAAAAAATGGAGAAAATTGGGATAAAATTGGGGGAATTCACAAAAAAGGAAAAAAAATGGGGGGAAATTGGGACAAAATAGGGGAAAATTCATCAAAAAAAGGAAAAAATTGGGGGAAATTTGGGGAAAATTCACAGAAAAAAAGAGAAAATTGGGGGAAATTCACAAAAAAAGGAGAAAATTGGGGGAAATTTGGGGAAATTGAGGGGGGAAAGGAGAAAATTGGGAGAAATTGGGGGAATTCATCAAAAAAAAGGAAAAATTTGGACAAAATTGGGGGAAATTGACAAAAAGGGTAAAATTTGGACAAAAAAGGGGAAAATTCATCAAAAAAAGGAAAAAATTGGGAGAAATTGGGGGAAATTCACAAAAAGAAGGAGAAAATTTGGACAAAATGGGGGGAAATTCACAAAAAAGGAAAAAATTGGAAGGAAATTGGGGGAAATTTGGGGAAATTGAGGGGAAAAAGGAGAAAATTGGGAGAAAATTGGGGAAAATTCCCAGAAAAAGCCCCCAAAAATTGGAATAAAATCAGGGAAAATTCGGGAAAAAACTCAAGAAGCAAAAAAGTCTGAAAAGAGATGAAAAATATCACAAATCAGCACAAAAATACGCAAAAAAACCCCAAAATCTGCCCAAAAATCGATCAAAAAGACCCCCAAATTCAGCCCAAAAATCCACCAAAAATCCCTAAAATCATCCCAAGATTCCTAAAAAAAACCAAACCAAAAAACAAAAAACCAAAATTCCTCAAACTCCATAAAAAAGCTCCCCAAAATTCTTCAAAATCCAGAAAAAATACCGAAAAAATCGCCCCAAAATTTCCGAGCAATTGCAAAAAAAAGAGACCCAAAATCGGCTCAAAATTCCACCAAAAAAAAACTTTTAGGAAGCCCCAAAAATAAAAAAATCCCCTTAAATCCCCCCAAATCAACCCAAAATTCTATAGAACAATGCCTAAATCAGCCCAAAATGCTGCAAAACCCAAAAATTCGCCCAAAATTCCTCAAAATTCACTTAAAAACACCAAAATTTTACAAAATTTAAAAAATTACTAAAAAACCCCACAAAATCCCCCAAAATCCACAAAATAAACCCCAAATTCCCCAAAATTTCTCAAAATCCAGTAAAAAAATCTCCAAAATTCCCTCAAATGCACTTAAAAATCCCCAAATTTCACAAAATCCACTTAAAAAACCCCAAAAACTCTACAAAATTTCCCAAAAATCACCAAAAAATCCCCTTTGGTATCCCCCAAAATTTTCAAAATTAAAAAAAAATCCTCAAAATCGACAAACAAATCCCCCAAATTCCTCAAAATGATTAAATAATCCTAAAACTGGCCCAAAATTCCTCAAAAATCCACTTTAAATACTCCCAAAATTCTTAAAAATCCTCGAAAAACCCCCAAATTCCCCCAAAACCCTCCAAATAATTTTTTAAAAACCCAAAATTCTTCAAAATCCGATTAAAAAACCCCAAAATTCCTCCAAATCCACCAAAAATCCCCCAAATTCCTCGAAATAATTTTTAAAACCCCCAAAATTCCTCAAAATCTTGTTAAAAAACCCCAAAATTCTTCAAAATTTCTCACAATCCGATTAAAAACCCCCAAACTTTTAAAAATTCTAAATAATTTCCTCAACATCCACGAAAAAATTCCCCAAAATTCCTCCAAATCCACCTTAAAACCCCCAAAATTCCCCAAAATCCGCAAAATTCTTCCAAATCCGCTTTAAAAAAACCCCAAAATTTCTCAAAATTTACAAAAAATTCCTCAAAATCCACCAAAAAAGGGCCCAAAATTGGCCCAAAATTCCCCAAAAATTTCTCCTGGGGACACTTTGGGGACACTGGGGTGGCCTTGGGGACTCTTTGGGGACACCAGGAGGGACTTGGGGACAGAGTTGGGGACTTGGGGACACCCTTGGGGACACTTTGGGGACACTGGGACATCCCTGGGGACACCACGATGGCCTTGGGGACACTTTGGGGACACCGGCGTGGCTTTGGGGACACTGGGAGGGACACAGGGACAGGGTTGGGGACACAGGGACAACGTGAGGGACACCGGGAGGGACTTGGGGACAGAGCTGGGGACATGGGGACACTCCTGGGGACACTTTGGGGACACTGGGAGGGACTTGGGGACACTGGGAGGGACTTGGGGACACTTTGGACATGGGGACACTCCTGGGGACACTTTGGGGACACTGGGACATCCCTGGGGACACCACGATGGCCTTGGGGACACTTTGGGGACACCGGCGTGGCTTTGGGGACACTGGGAGGGACACAGGGACAGGGTTGGGGACACAGGGACAACGTGAGGGACACCGGGAGGGACTTGGGGACAAAGCTGGGGACATGTTGGGGACACTGGGAGGGACTTGGGGACACTGGGAGGGACTTGGGGACACTTTGGGGACACTGGGATGGCCCTGGGGACACCCCTGGGGACACTGGGACATGGCTGGGGTCACCAGGAGGGACCTGGGGACACCCTTGGGGACACTAGGGTGGCCCTGGGGACACTGGGAGGGACTTGGGGACATCCCTGGGGACACCATGATGGCCTTGGGGACACTTTGGGGACACCTTGAGGGACTTGGGGACACTTTGGAGACTTGGGGACACCCTTGGGGACACCAGGAGGGACTTGGGGACATTTTGGGGACACAGGGACATGGCTGGGGACAGCCTTGGGGACACTGGGAGGGACCTGGGGACACTTTGGGGACACTGGGACATCCCTGGGGACACCCCTGGGGACACCAGGAGGGACTTGGGGACACTTTGGGGACACCAGGAGGGACTTGGGGACATCCATGGGGACACTGGAAAGGACTTGGGGACATCCCTGGGGACACTGGGAGGGACTTGGGACACTTTGGGGACACCGGGGTGGCCTTGGGGACACGGGGACATGGCTGGGGACACCCATGGGGACACTGGGAGAGACCTGGGGACACTCCTGGGGATGTGGGGACACCCCTGGGGACACTGGGACATGGCTGGGGACACCCTTGGGGACACTGGGGGGGACCTGGGGACATTCTTAGGGATATGGGGACACTTTGGGGACACCGGGGTGGCCTTGGGGACACTGGGACATGGCTGGGGACACCCTTGGGGACACGGGGATGGGCTTGGGGACACTTTGAGGACATGGGGACGCCTTGGGGACACCGGGAGGGACCTGGGGACACTCTCAGGGACACAAGGACATGGCTGGGGACACCCCTGGGGACACTGGGAGGGACCTGGGGACACTTTGGGGACACCAGGAGGGACTTGGGGACACCCTTGGGGACACTGGGGGGGACGTGGGGACATTCTTAGGGACATGGGGACACTTTGGGGACACCGGGGTGGCCTTGGGGACACTGGGACATGGCTGGGGACACCCTTGGGGACACCAGGAGGGTCCTGGGGACACTTTGGGGACACCAGGAGGGACTTGGGGACATCCCTGGGGACACTGGGAGGGACTTGGGGACACTTTGGGGACACCGGGGTGGCCTTGGGGACACGGGGACATGGCTGGGGACACTGGGATGGCCCTGGGGACACTCCTGGGGACATGGGGACACTGGGACATGGCTGGGGACACCCTTGGGGACACTGGAAAGGACTTGGGGACACCCCTGGGGACACTGGGAGGGACCTGGGGACATCACTGGGGACATGGGGACACTCTCAGGGACACTGGGACATGGCTGGGGACACTGGGAGGGACCTGGGGACACGGGGACAAGCTGGGGATGGCCTTGGGGACACCGGGAGGGTCTTGGGGACACCGGGATGGATTTGGGGACACCGGGAGGGACCTGGGGACAATGAGAAGGACTTGGGGACACCCTTGGGGACACCTCGGGGACACTTTGGGGACACCTTGGACACTTTGGGGACACTGGGTGGCCTCGGGGACACCTCGGGGACATTAAATGGGGGAAATTTAGGGAAAAAATGGGGGAAAAGTGGAGGAAAACTGGAGGAAAACTGGGGGGAAAATCGGGGGGAAATTGGGGGGAAAGTGGGAAAAATTTGGGGGAAAATTGGGAAAAAGTGGGAAAAAATTAGGGAAAATTGGGGATTTTTTTGGGGAAAAAGTGTGGGGGGAAATTGGGAAAAATTGAAGGAAAATTGGGGGAAAAGTGGGGGAAATTTTGAGGAAGAGTGGGGGGAAAAATGGGGGAAATTTGGAATAAAATGGGGAGAAATTGGAGGAAAATTGGCGAAAAGTGGGGGATAATTGGGGGAAAATTGGAGGAATAATTGGGGGAAAATTGGGAAAAAATGGAGGAAAATTTGGGGAAAATTTGGAATAAAATAGGAGAAAAGTGGGAAAATTTTGGTGAAAAATTGGGGGAAAAGTTGGGGAAAATTGGAACAAATTTTGGGGAAAAATGAGGGGAAATTGGGGATTTTTTGGGGGGAAACATTTGGAAGAAAATTGGGGAAAGTTGGGGAGAAATTGGGGAAAAATTAGAGGAAAATTTGGGAAAAAATAAGGGGAAATTGGGGATTTATTTTGGGGGAAAAGTGAGAAACATTTGGAGGAAAACTAGGGAAAATTGGGGGAAAATTAGAGGAAAATTGGAGGAAGAATTGGGGGAAAATGGGAAAGAAGTGGGAAAAAATTAGGAGGAAAGTTGGGGAAAATTTGGAATAAAATAGGGGAAAAATGGGAAAATTTTGGAGAAAAATTGGGGAAAAAACGGAGGAAAATTTGGAAAAAAATGGAGAAAAATTGGGGATTTTTTGGGGGGGAAAAAGTAGGAAAAAGTAGGAAAAATTTGGGAAAAATTTGGGGAAAAATTTGGGGAAAATTTGGGAAAAATTGGGGGGTCCGGCCATGCCTTGAAGCGGCTCCTCAGACCCGTCCCGGGCTCTTCCTCCTCGTCCTCCTCATCCTCGTCCTCCTCCTGCGGCGGGGGAGGGGCCCATGGGCCGGGCAGGGGGCTGAGGGGGCCGGAGACGCTGAACTGGGCCCGAACTGGGCTGAACTGGGCTGAACTGGGCCCAACTAGGCCGGAGAAACCAGAACCGGGCCGAAAAGCGGCGAAGTTCTCCGGAAAGAGCCGAAGCGGGCGAGGAATAAGCGAAGTGAGGACGGAGCTGTACGGAAAGAACCGAACCGGGCCGGAAAGAACCGAACTGGGTCGGAAGTAAGCGAAGCGGGCCAGAAGTAGACGAAGGGAGCCCGGGGAGGGTCGGAAAGAGCCGAACCGAGCGCGAAGGGGGTCGGAAAGAGCCGAAGGTGTCCGGAAATTGCCGAAGTGCCGCCATGTTGCTGTCGCTGCTCCTCGGGCTCCTCGAGGGTGAGTTCGGGACCCCCCGAATGTCACCGGGACCCCAAAATGTCCCAAAATGTCCCCAAATGGCCCCAAAATGTCATCTGGGACCTCAAAATGTCCCTAAATGTCCCCAAAATGTCACCTGGGACCTCTAAAATGTCCTCAAAATGTCCCCAAATGTCTCAAAAATGTCACCTGGGACCCCCCGAATGTCACCGGGGACCCCAAAATGTCCCCAAAATGTCCACAAATTGTCACTTTGGACCCCGAAATGTCCACAAATTGTCCCAAAATGTCCCCAAAATGTCACCTGGAGCTCCAAAATGTCCCAATAATGTCCCTAAATGTCCCAAATTGTCCCAAAATGTCCCCAAAATGTCACCTGGGACACCAAAATGTCCCCGAAATGTCATCGGGGACCCCAAAATGTCCCAAAAATGTCCCTAAAATGTCTCCAAATGTCCTCAAAATGTCCCCAAATGTCCCAAAATGTCACCAGGGACCCCAAAAAGTCCCCAAATTGTCCCTAAAATGTCCCCAAATGTCCCAAAATGTCCCAATGATGTCACTGGGGTCGCCAAAATGTCACCTGGGACCCCAAAATGTCCCCAAAATGTTCCAAAATGTCCCAAAATGTCTCCAAAATGTCCCTAAAATGTCCCCAAATGTCCCAAAATGTCCCCAAAATGTCCCCAAATGTCCCAAAATGTCCCAAAAATGTCCCCAGGGACCCCAAAATCTCCAAATGAGCCAATTTTGGGTCAATTTTGGGCCAATTTTGGGCCAATTTTGGGCAATTTTGGAGGTTTGGGGCCGGATTTTGATGAATTTTGGCCAATTTCGGGCCAATTTTGGGATTTTTTTTTAAATTTTTTGGGGATTCTGGAATCCCTGATCCCCCAATCCCAAATTTTGGGGTACCCAGGGTGAATTTTGGGGCCATTTTGGGGGATTTTGGGGCCATTTTAGGCGAGTTTTTGATTTGGGGTCAATTTTAGTGAATTTTGGGGAAATTTTCTGGGAATTTGGGGCAAATTTTGGGGGAATTTTTGATTTTTTTTTGAATTTGGGGATTTTTTTTTTAAATTTTTGGGGCTCCCCGTTCTCCTCCCCATTTTTGGGGTCCTGGTGTTGGATTTTGGGTCAATTTAGGTCGATTTTAACCATTTTTGGGTGGATTTTGGACTAAATTTTGCTCAAATTTCAACAGAATTTTTCAGAATATTTTGGGAATTTTGTGAAAATTTGGGAATTGCTTTCTGACCACCCCTTGTCCCCCTCCCTAAAATTTTGGGGGTCCTGGGGGGGATTTTGGGTCCAATTTGGGTCGATTTTAACCATTTTTGGGTGTTTTTTTACCAAATTTTGCTCAAATTTCAATGGAATTTCACAGAATTTTTTTTGGAATTTTGGGAAAATTCAAGAATTCCTTCCTGACCCCCTTTCTTCCCCTCTGTGTAATTTTGGAGGTTCTGGGGCTGGATTTTGGGTCCAATTTGGGTCAATTTTAACAATTTTTGGTTGCTTTTTTACCAAATTTCAATGGAATTTCACAGAATTTTTTGGGAATTTTGGGAAAATTCGTGAATTCCTTCCTGACCCCCTCTTGTCCCCCTCCCTATAATTTTGGGGGTTCTGGGGTGGATTTTGGGTCCAATTTGGGTCAATTTTAACAATTTTTGGTTGCTTTTTTACCAAATTTCAATGGAATTTCACAGAATTTTTTGGGAATTTTGGGAAAATTCGTGAATTCCTTCCTGACCCCCTCTTGTCCCCCTCCCTATAATTTTGGGGGTTCTGGGGTGGATTTTGGGTCCA
>NW_024375467.1:1290-6959 GCF_014805655.1 Passer montanus | reverse complement strand
TGGGAGGGACTGGGATGAACTGGGAGGGACTGGGAGGGAATTGAGAGGATGGTGCAGTTCCCAAAGCCACCACCAGAGGGAGCCTGGGAAACAGTGGGAGTTCATTGAGGGGAACTGGGAGGGACTGGGATGGACTGGGGGAGACTGGGATGGACTGGGAGGGACTGGGAGGTGGATGGAATGGACTGGGAGTAACTGGGATGAACTGGGAGTTACTGGGAGGATGCTGCAGTTCCTTAAACGGCCACCAGGGGGAGCTGGGGAAACACTGGGAGTTCATGGAGGGGAACTGGGAGGGACTGGGACAAACTGGGAGGGACTGGGAGGTGGATGGAGTGGACTGGGATGAACTGGGAGGAACCTGCAGTTCCTTAAATGGCCACCAGGGGGAGTTGGGGAAACTCTGAGTTCATTGAGGGGAACGGGGAGGGACTGGGACAGACTGGGATGGACTGGGAAGGGCTGGGAGGTGGTTGGAGTGGTCTGGGAGGGACTGGGATGAACTGGGAGTTACTGGGAGGACGCTGCAGTTCCAAAAACGGCCACCAGAGGGAGCTGGGGAAACACTGGGAGTTCATTGAGGGGAATTGGGAGGGACTGGGACAAACTGGGACTTGGATGGAGTGGGAGTTACTGGGAGAGACTGGGATGAACTGGAAGTTACTGGGAGGACGCTGCAGTTCCCAAAGCTGCCACCAGAGGGAGCTGAGGAGACACTGGGAGGGAATTGAGGGCTACTGGGAGGGACTGGGATAAACTGGGATGGACTGGGATGGGATTGGGCCACACCTACAGCCTGGCCAGGAACCAGACCCTGCGGCTGGCCGTGGTGGACAAAGGTGCTGGGACGAACTGGGACAAACTGGGAGAAACTGGGAGGTGGTTGGGAGGGACTGGGATGGAGCTGGAGGGAGTAAAAGGGAGTTAGGAGGGATTGAAGGGGAACTGGGAGGGACTGGGATGGGATTGGGAGGGACTGGGAGTTACTGGGAGGGAGTGGGATGGGATTGGGAGGGACTGGGAGGGCCTGGGATGGACTGGGAGGGACTTGGATGGACTGGGAGTAACTGGGAGAGACTGGAATGAACTGGGAATTACTGGGAGTCACTGGGAGGACGCTGCAGTTCCCAAAGCCGCCAGCAGGGGGAGCTGGGGAGACACTGGGAGTTCATTGAGGGCAACTGGGAGGGACTGGGAGGGGATTGGGATGAACTGGGAGCACTGGGAGGGCACTGGGATCAAACTGGGAGGGACTGGGATCAAACTGGGAGCACTGGGAGGGCACTGGGATCAAACTGGGAGCACTGGGAGGGCACTGGGATCAAACTGGGAGGAGGCTGGGATCAAACTGGAAGCACTGGGATCAAACTGGGAGCACTGGGATCAGACTGGGACTCACTGGGAGCTGCTGGCGAGCACTGGGAAGGCTCCATGCCCATATAAGGCAGAAAGTGGGTGTGGCTAAGAGTAAAGGGGCGTGGCTTAACCCAGAATTGATAAATTTGACCCCAAAATCACGGAATTTTCCCAGATTTTTTTTGGGATTTTGGGAATTTCAGGGGAGGGGCGTGTCCAGGTGACCCCTGGCTGTGTCCCCTCCCCCACCCCAACCCCCTCAGGGTGGGCGTGGCTTTAAAATGGGCGTGGCTTCCCCCAAACCCGCCATAACTCCGCCCTAAAATTGCAGAATTTTTTAGGATTTTTCCGAGGATTTTTTTTTTAGGATTTTTTGGGGATTTTTTTAGGATTTTTTGGGGATTTTTTTCTGCGGTTTTGGGAATTTTTAGGGCCGGGGGAGGGGCGTTTCCAGCTGACCAATGGCGGCATTCCCAACCCCCTCATGGTGGGCGTGGCTTCCTGCCAAAACTCCGCCCTAAAATCGCTGATTTTTGGGGATTTTTTTAGGATTTTTTGGGGATTTTTTCTGCGATTTTGGGAATTTTTAGGGCCGGGGGAGGGGCGTTTCCAGCTGACCAATGGCGGCATTCCCAACCCCCTCATGGTGGGCGTGGCTTCCTGCCAAAACTCCGCCCTAAAATCGCTGATTTTTGGGGATTTTTTTCGGGATTTTTTCGGGATTTTTTGGGGGTTTTTTTCCCGGGATTTTTTGGGGCCGTTTCCCGGGATGTCGGGAATTCCGCAGCGCGGCGGGACCTGGCGTCCATCGTGTCCGAGATCCTGATGTACGTGCTGATCGTGGTGCTGACGCTCTGGCTGGCCGCCGAGATGCTCTACTGCTACCGCAAGGTGGCGGCCGCGGCCCCGCCCCCCGACAGCGCGTGAGTGGGCGGGGCCGTCTGGGGGCGGGGCTTAACGCTGAGGCGAAGTTTTGGGGGGAAAACGCAAAAAACTGGGCAAAAACGGGGCGAAAAATGAGGAAATTGGGATGAAAATGGGGGTTAAAATGGCAAAAGGGGGCGTGGCTTAAGTATTGGGGCGTGGCTTTCAGAGTGGGTGTGGCTAGAGAGGGCGTGGTTAAAAGTTGGCGTGGTTTGGGTCGGAATCTGGGGGAAAAATGCAAAAAACTGGGCAAAAATGGGGCAAAAAATGAGGAAATGTGAGGTTAAAATGGCGGAGGGGGCGTGGCTTAAATCTTGGGGGCGTGGCCTTGGAGGTGGGTGTGGTCTAAAGAGGGCGTGGCTTAAAGTTGGAGTGGTTTGGGTTGGAATCTGGGGGAAAACAGGAAAAACTGCGTGAAAACGGGGCAAAAAATGAGGAAATTAAGGGTTAAAATGGTGGGAGGGGCGTGGCTTAGGTATTAGGGGCGTGGCTTTGGGTGAGTGTGGTCTATAAGGGCGTGGCTTGAAGTTGGAGTGGTTTGGGTTGGAATTTAGAGGAAAAATGCAAAAAACTGGGTGAAAATGGGGCAAAAAATGAGGAAATTGGGGGTTAAAATGGCGGAGGGGGCGTGGCTTACATGTTGGGGCGTGGCTTTCAGAGTGGGTGTGGCTAGAGAGGGCGTGGTTAAAAGTTGGCGTGGTTTGGGTCGGAATCTGGGGGAAAAATGCAAAAAACTGGGCAAAAATGGGGCAAAAAATGAGGAAATTGGGGGTTAAAATGGCGGAAGGGGCGTGGCTTAGGTATTAGGGGCGTGGCTTTGTGTGGGTGTGGTCTAAAAAGGGCGTGGTTTAAAGTGGGAGTGGTTTGGGTTGGAATCTGGGGGAAAAATGCAAAAAACTGGGTGAAAATGGGGCAAAAAATGAGGAAATTGGGGGTTAAAATGGTGGGAGGGGCGTGGCTTTCAGAGTGGGTGTGGCTAGAGAGGGCGTGGCTTGAAGTTGGAATGGTTTGGGTTGGAATCTGGGGGAAAACGCAAAAAACTGGGCAAAAATGGGGCAAAAAATGAGGAAATGTGAGATTAAAATGGCAGGAGGGGTGTGGCTTAGGTATAGGGGGCGTGGCTTTGTGTGGGTGTGGTCTAAAGGGGGCGTGGTTTAAACTTGGAGTGGTTTGGGTTGGAATTTGGAGGAAAAATGCAAAAAACTGTGCGAAAATGGGTCAAAAAAATGAGGAAATTGGGGGTTAAAATGGCGGGAGGGGCGTGGCTTCAATGTCGGGGGCGTGGTTTTCAGAGTGGGTGTGGCCTAAGGGGGTGTGACTGGATTTCAGGGGGAAAAAATGAAAATTGGGTTAAAAAACAGGAGGATTGGGGCAAGAATGGGGAAATTGGCAGGAAAATGGAGGTTAAAATGGTGGGAGGGGCGTGGCTTAAATATTGGGGGCGTGGCTTTGGGTGGGTGTGGCCTAAAGGGGGCATGGTTTAAAGTGGGAGTGGTTTGGGTTGGAATCTGGGGGAAAACAAAAAAAACTGGGTGAAAATGGGGCAAAAAATGGGAAAATTTGGGGGGAAGGGGGCATTAAAGAGTTAAGGGGCGTGGTTTGGGTTTGGGGGCGTGGCTTTGGAGTTGGGCGTGGTCAAAAGAGGGCCTGTCTGAATTTTTTAAATGGAAAATTTAAAATTGGGTTTAAAAATGGGAGAATTGGGACAAAAAAGAGGAAAATAGGAGGAAAACAAGGGGTTAAAATGGCGGGAGGGGCGTGGCTTTCAAAATGGGTGTGGCCTAAAGGGGCGTGGTTTAATTTTGGGGAGGAAATAGGAAAAATTGGGAAGAAAAAAGAGAAAATTGGGGCAAAAAATGGGAAAATTGGGTCAAGTCCGGGAAGTAAAGAGTTAAGGGGGCGTGGTTTGGTTTGGGGGCGTGGCTTTGGAGGTGGGCGTGGTCTAAAGCGACATTTGGGGATTTAAAAATTTTTGGGTGAAATTTTTTGGGTTTTGGGGCATTTTTGGAGTGGAATTTTTGGGAGTTTTTAGGGCATTTTGGTGTAAAATTTTGGGGATTTTGGGGCGGAATTTTTGAGGCATTTTAGGATGAAATTTTTGCATTTTTGGGGCGGAATTTTTTGGGATTTTGGGATGGAATTTTTGGGATTTTGAGGATTTTTAGGGCATTTTTGGGGTGGGATTTTTGGGGAATTTTGGGGTAAAATCTTTGAATTTTGGGGTGGATTTTTTGGGGCATTTTGGGATGAAATTTTTGCATTTTTGGGGTGGAATTTTTTTGGATTTTGGGGTGAAATTTTGGGAATTTTGGGGTGGAATTTTGGGGATTTTTAGGGCATTTTTGGGAGGTTTTGATGCATTTTTGGGGTGGAATTTTGGGGTAAAATCTTTGAATTTTGGGGTGGAATTTTTGGGGCATTTTAGGATGAAATTTTTGCAATTTTGGGGCAGAATTTTTTTTGATTTTGGGGTGGAATTTTTGGGATATTGGGGCATTTTAGAGTGGAATTTTTGGGATTTGGGGGCATTTTTTGGGTGGAATTTGATTTTTTTGCATTTGGGGAGGAATTTTTGGGCTGGAATTTTTTTTTTGGATTTTGGGGATTTTGGGATGAAATTTTGGGGATTTTTGGGGCATTTGAGGACAGAATTTTTTGGGATTTTGGGGTGGAATTTTGGGGATTTTGGGGTGAAATTTTGGGGATTTTTGGGGCATTTTGGGGTTGGGATTTTTGGGTGGATTTTTTTTCTTTTTTTATTTTGGGGCTGGATTTTTGCGTTTTGGGGCTCCCCGAATTTTGGGGCCCCTCCCCCACCCCTTGTTTGGCCCCTCCCCCAGCTCGGAGTACCTGGCCATCACCTCGGAGAGCAAAGAGAACTGCGGCGGCGTCCAGGTGGCCGAGTGACCTCTGACCCCTGAGTGACCCCTGAGTGACCTCTGAGTGACCTCTGACCCCTGAGTGACCCGGAATGACCACAGAGTGACCCCTGGATGACCTCGGAGTGACCCAGAGTGACCCCTGAGTGACCCCGAATGACCCTTGAGTTACCCCGAGTGACCACTGACCGCTCAGTGACCACTGACCTCGGAGTGACCACTGAGTGACCAGTGACCCCTGAGTGACCACTGAGTGACCACTGAGTGACCCCTGAGTGACCACTGAGTGACCCCTGAGTGACCCCTGAGTGACCACTGACCACTCAGTGACCACTGACCTCGGAGTGACCCCTGAGTGACCATAACTGACCCTGAGTGACCTCTGACCCCTGAGTGACCCCTGACTGACCCTGAGTGACCCCTGACTGACCTCTCACCCCTGAGTGACCCCAAGTGACCACTGAGTGACCCTGAGTGACCCTGACTGACCCCTGACTGACCTGAGTGACC
>NW_024375467.1:0-1275 GCF_014805655.1 Passer montanus | reverse complement strand
CCCCCCACCCCAAATTTGGGGGAAAAAATCCCAAAAGTTGGGGGAAAAAAGCCCAAAATTTGAGGAAAAGAATCCCAAAAATTCGAGGAAAAAATCCCAAAATTTGAGGGAAAAATCCTAAAAATTGAGAGAAAATTCCCAAAAAATTGAGGAAAAAATCCCAATATTTTGAGGAAAAAAAATCCCAAAATTTGAGGAAAAAAAACCCCAAATTTGGGGGGAAAAAATCCCAAAATTTGAGGAAAAAAATCCTAAAAATTGAGAGAAAATTCCCCAAAACATTGAGGAAAAAATCGCAATGTTTTGAGGAAAAAAACCCCAAAATTTGAGGAAAAAAAAATCCCAAAAATTCGAGGAAAAAATCCCAAAATTTGAGGAAAAAAATCCTAAAAATTGAGAGAAAATTCCCCAAAACATTGAGGAAAAAATCGCAATGTTTTGAGGAAAAAAACCCCAAAATTTGAGGAAAAAAAAATCCCAAAAATTCGAGGAAAAAATCCCAAAATTTGAGGGAAAAAATGAGAAAAATTTGGGGAAAATTAAGAAAAAAAGAGGGGAAAAATCATAAAAAAATTGGGGAAAAAATCCCAAAAATTCGAGGAAAAAAATTCCCAAAACTTGAGGAACAAAAATCCCAAAATGTGGTGGAAAAAAAAATCCGAAATTTGAGAGAAAAATATCCTGACAATTTGAGGGAAAATTCCAAAAATTTGAGGAAAAAAATTCCAAAACTTGAGGGGAAAAATTCCTAAAAATTAAGAGAAAAAAAATCCCAAAATTTGAGGAAAAAATCCCAAAAATTGGGGAAAAAAAATCCCAAAAATTTGGGGGCACAAGTCACAAAGTTTGGGGAGAAAAACCCCAAATTTGGAGAAAAAAAAAAGTAAAATTACGGAAAAAAACCCAAGAAATGGACGAATAAAACATCCCAAAATTCAGAGGGAAAAAAACCCAAAAGTGAGGGGAAAATCCTAAATATTTGAGGGAAAAAGTCATAAAATTTGGAGAAAGAAATCCCAAATTTTTTGGGGAAAAAGCTTCAAAATTTGCAGGAAAATTTGCCAAAATTTGGGGAAAAAATTTCCCAAATTTTGGGGTAAAATCCCCCAAAATTTGGGATAAAAATCCCCTAAAATTTAGGAAAAAAAAAAAATCCCAAAATTTGGGCTAAAATTCCCCAAAAATTTGTGGTAAAAAATCCAAAATTTGGGACAGAAAATCCTCAAATTTTTTGGGAGAAATCCCCAAAATTTTGGGCTAAAATTCCCCAAATTT
>NW_024375466.1:0-360 GCF_014805655.1 Passer montanus | reverse complement strand
GTCACTGCTTGGGTTGTACATCAGGGATGGAGATGAACACGGTGAGATGGTTGTGGTAGAGAAGGCGACTCCCTTTCCACTCCACTGCAGATCACCCTTGTGGTCTGCTTTCCTGTACACCTTTGAGCATCCATGCATGCAGCTTTGGAGCTGAAATGGTTGTGTGTGGTGTGTACTGCTCCACACTACCTGTGGAAGGATGCCTAAATAAACCATGCTGCAGTTTGCACTTGGGGGGAGGTGATGCTCATAGGCTGTGAGCCAAGAATTTGACTCACACCCATTATTATATGTGTGCCAGTGCCTCTTTATAGGACAGATCTGTGTAATCTCATACTGTTGTTGGAAGCAGATTATTTA
>NW_024375465.1:0-360 GCF_014805655.1 Passer montanus | reverse complement strand
GGGGAGCCCCCCCAGCTCTCCCAGCCTGCTCCAGCCCCTGCTCATGGTTTAAGCACAGAATGGAGCATGCAGGGGTAACACAAGAGATCCTCATTTGGGAATTACTCTGGGGAGATGTCCACAACACCATGATGGTCTCTTACTTCATTAACTCAGCAGGATTATTAATGAATTAATGAGCCCCCTGCAGTGCTGCTCTCTACCCCAAAGGCTGAGGTACTTACCAAGCTGACAGAGAGGCATTGGCACATCCATTGGGGTTCTCCTGGGGATTAACAATCAAACCTCTCTGCTTGCAAAAGGAACATTTTGCTTCTGTTCCTACAAATACATGAGAAACAAAAACATTTTACTAAATGA
>NW_024375464.1:0-360 GCF_014805655.1 Passer montanus | reverse complement strand
CACTGATAAACACACAGGCTCACAGCCACACATCTGGATGAGGAATAGTCCATACCACTTAAAGTCCACGCACAGTATTCCAAAATCACTTCTGAGCTACCTTAGGCAGTCACAAAATGATCTGTGACAGCAGCCAGAACAAGATGTGATTATTACTGAAAACTCCCACTAATCCCAGTTTTGTTCCTTTGCCACAGCACTCACCAGAATATTTCATCATGACCTTTAGTCCTCCTCGAGCTACCTAAGCAACAAATCCCACTTCCCCTTGGCAGAGTCACAGACAGCCTGAATGGGCAGAGATGATGAGAATTTCTTCCACTTGAGGTACCTGGGCTCTTAAATGTCCCTGATACACTT
>NW_024375463.1:0-360 GCF_014805655.1 Passer montanus | reverse complement strand
CCAAACCCCCATCCCCCACTCCCCACCCCCCACACCCTCCACTGGCGGCGGGGCTGGCTTATCAAAACTCCCATCAAAAATAGATCCTATAGAATTATAATTTCCTTTCTCCTCTCCTTTCCCATGTCCATTTTGGGGTTTTGGGGTCCCGGCGTCACTCGGTGAGCAGCTGCTGCAGGAGGCTCTTCCCCTGTCCCGGCGGCGGCGCTGCCGGCACGGCGCCGGCGCTTTTGGCGTTGCCCAGCGGCGCCGGCGCGTTGAGGTAGGGATCCCCCACCAGGTTGACGGTGCACTGCACGTCGGCGAACACCTGCACCTGCTGCACCTGGGCCGGGCCCCGACGGGGAGGAAAGGAAAGAG
>NW_024375462.1:0-360 GCF_014805655.1 Passer montanus | reverse complement strand
AAAACCAACAGCTGGGGCTGCCACAGTCCCCTTGCCAGCCTTCCTCACACCAAAAACCTTTACTCCAGAAGCTGCCCTCTGAGAGAGGAAGCACTTTCTATGGAGAGAACATCTGCTGGGTGTCAGACAGAGCTGCTGGGGGATCTCCAGCTGTGCAGACCCAGCCTGGAGCTGGTGCCCACAGCCTGCTCCCTGGCCATCCAGCAGCCCTGGAGAGGCTGCAGCAGCACAGGCAGGCACAGCTTCCACGAGGTGCTCCCTTCAGGCCACTGAACTGAGGTGCCTCTTACGGGGACAGGTTTGCCACACAGAAGAATTGCCTGGATACAGACTAAAAGCTTACAGACTAAATCTCCAAGC
>NW_024375461.1:0-360 GCF_014805655.1 Passer montanus | reverse complement strand
GCGCCGGGGACAGGGGACACTCACGTGCATGAGGAAGAGCTGCATCTCCAGCTCGGCGATGCGGCGGCCCAGGCACTGGCGGGGCCCGAAGCCGAAGCCGAGCCCCAGGAAGGGCTTGGGGCCGGCGGCCAGCCAGCGCTGCGGCCGGAAGCGCTCGGGCCGCGGGAACACGGCAGGGTCGCGGCCCATGGCGTACAGCCCCACCTGCACCAGCGTCTGCGGGGACAGCGGGGGACAGGCCTCGTGTCACCGTGTCACCGTGTCCCTGCATACCCATGTCCTCATGTGCCCGTATGCTCGTGTCCTCATGAGCCCATGTTCCCATGTCCTTGTGTCCTCGTGTCCTTGTGTCATCATCTC
>NW_024375460.1:0-360 GCF_014805655.1 Passer montanus | reverse complement strand
CTTGATGGTCTTGGAGGTCTTTTCTAGCCATAATGATTGCAGTGCCACAATCAGCAGCTGTGCTTGTTAATTCCCCTCTGATTTTAATTTTTCTCCTCCTGATTCAAGCTCTGGATGTGCAGTGAGCATTTTGAAGACCCCAGAGTTGCTGCCATGCTCTACACAGAACTTTCATGTCTGTATTTGCAAAAGGAATGGATACATTTGAATAGAAATGGAGTAACATGGTGAAAGTCTCATGAAAGCTGTGATGCACCTTTAGGCAGCTCCCTGCAATTCCACAGGCTTTCCCAAAGCAGCATCTCTCTGGTATCCGAACACCTCATTGATCTCAGGGGCTGGATACAAAGATCCTTTCTT
>NW_024375459.1:0-360 GCF_014805655.1 Passer montanus | reverse complement strand
GGGGTCTGGGGGGGTCCCGGGGGTTGGGATTTGTAATAAAAGTGAAGAGAAATGGAGAGACGGGTGTGGAGTGTGAGGTTTGGGGGGTCTCAAAAGGGTCTGGGGGTGTCCATGAGGTCCTGGAGGGGGTTTGGGGGGTCTCAAGAGGGTCTGGTGGTGTCCAGGAGGTCCTGGAGGGGGCTTTGAGGGAGGTTTGGGGGTCTCGGGAGGGTCTGGGGGTGTCCAGAAGGGGTTTGGGGAGGGTCTGGGGAGGTTTTGGGGGCCTCGATGTCTAGGAGGTCCTGGAGGCGATTTGGGGGGTGGTCCCGGGGGTGCTCGGTGCATCCAAGGCGTGTTTTCGGGGGTCCCGGGTTTATTTTG
>NW_024375458.1:0-360 GCF_014805655.1 Passer montanus | reverse complement strand
ACATTGGACAGCTCCTCCTGTTGGGGAAAAGGAGTCAGTGGTGAGGAGCCCAGGCCAGGGGCTTCGTTCCTATTGCACCTTGGCTTTGTTGAGCTACAGATTTTCCCTTGGGGGAAGGCACAAAGCTCCATCCCATTTCTTCCACTGCTTACGTCACCCTCACACATAGCTCCTCATCCTTCCTTTTGAGGAAGATCCATTGTTGAAGGAGTATAATGGGATTTAAACATAATTCTGCTTTGGAATGTGGGAAGGAAGTAAAATGGGCAGCTGGAAATGTGATTTTTTTAGTGCAGAATCAAACATTCAATTACATCTGCAGATCCTTAAGTGGGGTTAGGAATTTATGAGAGACATCAA
>NW_024375457.1:0-360 GCF_014805655.1 Passer montanus | reverse complement strand
TTTTTCCTACCTCCCCATTTTGGGGTGAATTTGCCCGGTTTTGGTGTCCAGCAGCCCCTGATGAGAGCCATCCTTGCGCTGTGAGAATCCCCGACCTGGGGATGTGAAGCTTTGGGGGTCCCGGGGTTTGGTCACGGGGACGAGACCCCGGGGGGGCTGAGGCTGCTGAGACCCCCGGTTTGGGGGAAAAAAGCAAAAAAAAGGCTCAGGAATGGCTAAAAACGGGATTTTGGAATTGGTTTTGGTGTCCCAGCCCGAGGGGAACGTGCTCAGGGATCGCTTCAAGAGCCTCCAGAGGAGGAACATGATCGAGCCGCGCCTCAGGGCCAAGTGAGTCACTCAAAATTCAGGGGGAAAAAA
>NW_024375456.1:0-7794 GCF_014805655.1 Passer montanus | reverse complement strand
TACTTGGGCATAGACTAGGAGCTTCACACCCCATATAACCCAACATCAAGTGTTCAGATAGAGAAAATGAATCATTTGATCAAACAACAAGTTACACGACTGGGACAAGAGGCTAATTTGCCATGGCCTCAATCCCTCCCATTAGCGCTGCTGCAGATTCAAACCCAGGACTAAGGAAAAGCTAAGTCCCTTTGAATTGCTTTATGGGAGACCATACTCGGACATTGGCTTTTCCCACAACGATTTCAGAAATACCAAGCTATTATGGTGGAGCAAGATGCTGTGGACATTGTGGTGACTAATATTGTCAATCCAGCCTCCTTCCTCAGTGGAAACCAAGGGGAGCCAGTGGAGCATGACCGCCTGGAGGTACCCCCGGTACTCGGTGTACAGGGCTCGATGCACCAGTACATGACGTGCAGGCTGGAGACTATGTATATGTTAAGTCTCTAACAGAGAAGGCCCTGCAACCACAATGGGAGGGACCATACCAAGTGCTCCTTACTACCTTCACTGCAATCAAGACTAAGGAACAAAGTGCTTGGATCCACCACAGCCGTGTTAAGAAAGCTCCAGAAGCCCCTTGGAGAATAACACCGGGTGATGGTAAACTGAAACTGAAACTTACCCTCACAAAATGAATGCATCATGGTGGGTGGGGATTTGTGCTGAAGTGTTGTTTACAATCATCGCTGTAATCCAAAAATTAGAAAGTACTCCTAGCCAGAACAATGCTGAATGGCCTTGGTCCCAAGCCCTTACTCAATACACCGGATCCATGGGTAAACCTTCCCATTTAAAAGGTTTAAACCTAACAACTGTGGTCATGTGCAAAAAGCAAATATAAAAAACGCAGCAGTGGCAGAAACAGAGGTTGTGGTGACTTCAAGGGACCATGGGGGAGGTAATTAAGACGGTGTAGAATGATTAATGGGACTACCTATAGTAAAGCAACCCAAATCAGTGTAAATAAGCACTGGAAGATTTGCAGTTGTCCAAATGAATTGGACTGTTGGCACACCTTCACATGAAGACAAACTGTCAACATGGTTTGCTTCTGGGCCTGCAACACTATTGGGCTGTCTTTCAAATTTAAAATAAATGCTATAGCTAAGCCTGTTACAACCCACCCCAGCACTCAAGGACAAACACAAAATACGCCATTGAAGCTTGAACCTAGAGTTTATGAAATTGGCCCAAACATAATAAGGAATACGGGTCAACAACAACTGTTATTTCATCCAGAATTATGACATGTCAAACTGTTAATGCAAACTACTATCTCGGCAGTTCAGCCAGCTTGTTCCTCCTTCATAAGGTCATCCTTCGAGGGATGGACAAGATGGCTACAAAAACAAGCGCACTTCAGAGACAGAATGAGAAGGGATTTAACCGAGATGTTAGGGACTGGGCTAGGGGTTTTGAATAGGATTGACTCAGAAATATTAATGAACAAATTAGCTGTAGCAGCTAGAGATCCAGTAAAATTAAAACAGCCTTTACAGTCATCTCTTTTGGCATAGGGAAACAGTCAGTGGCAAGTCTCGAGGGTGCTGCCGAAATGGAGAGAAATTGAAGATCAAGACCATAGCTTGCTAGCAGACACATTAAAGGGGGCACAGGATAACATATCTTTAGCCCTCAGCTATATGCAAACACAATTATGGGTACAGTCAACAGCTGCTTTAATCATAAGAGAAGGAAGTGAAGGGGACTTTCCAACTGAAGTGCAAAAGGTTTTCTGGGGCAGTGCTACAGACATTGAGAAAGATTCACAGTCTTGGTGGACCATGGTAATTTTACATATAATCCCCCCACTAACACAGCTCCAGCCTTCGTGCTCACTCTGCGTAATGGCACAGTTCACGCTATTCACGCCATTGCTGCCTTAGGGCTCAGTCACGAGCAGCCAGCATTATACCCCTCAGAATACAGGGTATGGGCTTGGAAAATCCAGGGGAGATGGCAAACCGTAAACTTGGAACCTTGCATTGCTCAAGAACAACAGGGATTCATCTGTGAGAGTCATTAGTGCTCAAGACATATGCCTTGACAATGACCAAGGCATTTGCCACTTTGAGATCCACCCAGAGACCAACCAATAAACGGTACTAGTGTATATAGGTGATGGCTGTGTGTGTTTAAGGACTGTGTGTGATGTCATAGAAATTGATAAGAACAAGGTTGCCAGGGGCAAGATTTTGACCTGGTGGAACCCAGCTAGATGTTTCTCTTTATCAGATAGAAGGAGGGCAGCTCGAGTCCTGGATAATTTCAACTGATTTATTGCAGGGTCCAAAAAGGATAGGAAAACACGGAGGGTAGGCTGAGGAATAGACGGTGAGTCAGAGGAACAGCAGGGATGGGTAACAACCAGCAGAAGGACACCAGGGCGAGTGTGAGATCTCTGGGGAAAGTTACAGATTTTGTGCACAGCTACATGGAGCGGGGTGGGAGGGGAAAAAATTTCACAGGAGTAACTAATGAAAGATACAAAGGGTAGAGGATGAGTGGGATGGGAAAGGGAGTACAGCATTCGAACCATGGGAAAGGAATGAATTTTCCCTGACTTAGACAATGGTGCTTTCCCAGGGCATTCCTGAGATAGCTTTCTCACCCATGACCCCCACATCTCCCCCTTCTTTGTTTATTAAATAAATTTTTCCAAGTCACTTTTCCAATGCTCTTTTGAAACAACTCAGGGCAACCATTATCATAAAAATTACAACTAAAATCCACACCAAATTTTTGAGAATTGGTACAAGCCACCTGGGGATTCCCCACTGTGTGAGTGCTTTATCTACTACATTGATGTCTCTGGTCTCCGTCATGAGGTCTTGCACTTGGTTTCGAATTTGCTGAATGCTGGCATGTATGGAGGTGCTTTTAGATGTTAAATTAAAACAGCACAGACCAGCAAAGTCCTGACAGCTGTGACCGTGCGCCAGAAGGAGAAAATCAATGGCAGCTCTATTTTGTAGGGTGGAGTGCCTGGTGGTTTCTTCTTCCGTGAGCAGATCTGACAGGGCTGTGGAGGCAGCTTTGGCCTGATGGCTGAGCCAACACCCCAGGTGGGAAATTTCACCGAGAGCCTTTGCAGCTGCGTACCAAGGTAGAAAAATGGACACAGAGACTCTTTTGGATTTGCTCCAATCGTAAATTTTGTCATCACAATTTGGGTCGAATTGACTGCAAGTTTTCTTTTTGAGTGCCAATCCTTCTTGATTCTGCTAATTTATAATTTGTGATGTGTTTGGGGTGAGGACAGTCAGGTGTCCAAGGCTGCAGGGACCTCCTTTGATCTTTGATGAGATCCCTGCCAACCCTCTGTCGCCGCAGATAAGAAACACGCCTCTCGGTGACACTCTGGGAACATCACTGGACTCAGATGGTGTGCTAGAGGTATAGCTGCACCATGTGGCTGAATTATACTTTCTGCTATTGGGTGTTACATCTTTCTGAATTACTGTGCCTGTGACTGGAGAGTCATGCCAGATGGGTGTGTTTTGTAGATAGAAAAACGTAACACAGTATGTAGCTGGAGCAGAGCCCAAGAGATCTAACTCCTGACGCTCTTCTCTGGCATGTGGTAAAATCTTTGTCCATGTGTCCCAGGTGTCAACTGGATTTGGTTTCTTCCCCGTATATGGATAATCTTTTTGTGACAGAGGCATTCCCACCAGGCACGTAGATAGAGGATTGTCCACGCTGCCCATTGACAAGCAGATCTTATCTTGTTTCAGAGTTTTTGCCAGAGTCAGCCATACTTCTTCTGTCGGTTGTTGCACCATCCACGGATGGAGCAGAATGGAGATTGCAGTGAAAAGCACTCGACTGAATTTCATTCTATCCAGGGTGGCCTTCCAGGGTGATTTTGCTGTAGCAAATAGCAAGAGAAACATACAACATTAAATTTCTGTACACTCTTTTCAGTCACTCTCCTCACCCTCCCCCTTTTCTAATAATAATAGGACACAAGCAGGAAAGGGATGTGTGGGGACTACTGGGATAAGTTGAGAGAAAGGTATGTGGGAAAAGGGATAGGGATAGGGATAGTTGGGGAGGAAAGGAGGGGTTCTGCAGCAAGGTATGACAGGGGAAAATATCTTTTTGGGATGAGAGTTCGTGCTACAATGTTGGGAATTCTGGTCTTCTTCTTCTGACGCTTCCAAGCGACTGCATCTGCTGTGGTGTCTGGCTGATCAGATGCATCTTGGCTTTTCCTGGGCGGGTCAGCAGGCTGATTTGCATTCAGGTAGGGTTTGACAAAGTGCCCTGGAATCCACTTCGGCCCTGTTTCTGTTGAAACACACGCGTACCCTTGGCCCCAGGTTATTAGTGGAAAAGGACCTTTAATTTGGTGGGACTCAGGGTCTCTGATGAGCACAGGTGGGTGTTCTTTGAGATGGGCAAATGTGTTGTTATGCAAATGCCAAAGGATTGGAGGCTTTGGCTCTTTTGAATGGCAGATAAGAAAATTGAGCACATATAGTGCTTTGCAGAGTCTTTCTTGAGGTGTCATTAAAAGGGCAGAATCTTTTTGTAAATCTAGTAGTTTCTTAATTTCTTTGTGTCTGCGTTCTATTATTGATTGTCCCTGAGAGTTGTGAGGAATGCCGTTGTGATGGGGATTTCCCCAAGCTGAGAGAAAATTTTGAAATGCTTTGACAAATGGTTGGATGGTGGAGACTTGCCCCTCAGGCCCCTCTACACTTACCAGATGAGGACTTTGCATGGAATTGACAGCTCCACCAACACTGGAGATTGTGCCACAAGGGGACACCAGTGCCCAGTCGCGGGGCCACTTTGCTCTGGGGAGGATAGTAACGTCTGCACCTGTGTCAGCCATGAGACGAAGTTCAATGGATTTCCCATTCTGTGAAATACAAGAATCAATCAGGGGTTTGTCTTTACTAATCTGGTGACATGCAAACACATCAAAATTTGAATCAGGGTCAACCTCTGAATCCTGGCCGGGTAAAATTAACATTTGTGCAAAAGGTAAGAATTTGAACAGTGGAAATAGTGGATTGTAACAAACAACTGACACAGTAATTTCATTGTCTGGATTTACAGTCACAACTTCTGGTAATATACTTATCTGATCTGGAGTGTGTTCACTGTCCCCAAACAGCAGGACTGTAGTTGGTTGATCGTGGAAAGGGGGCTCAAGGTACCCAGCTGGAACTCAAACTAGATCTTCGTCGGGGAAAAGCAGATGGACAGAACTTACTAACACTTGTCAGAGGCTTTGGGGAAAGTTCTGGGTTCTGCGGAACAACTGGAGTCCGTCCTCATGAGTGCGGTCCTCTGCGAGGAGCCTGTTGGGGCGGGGGACTCCTGGATGGCTGGCAGCTGAGGTGGGCTTTGCAGGCAAGGCCGGTAATTTGCTGTTGTCGCGCGGCGTGGCCCCGCGCTCCGCCAAGCGTTTCCCTGGATTGGCTGATAATATTGCTGCTGAAAGTTGTATGTGGGCCGATAGGGCTGTTGGAAAGGAGGAGGCCTAGGAGGTGGAACATAGTTAATAAATTGCCCAACAGGAGTGTGAGGACAGTCTTTCTGGAAATGTCCAAGTTGGCCACAGTAAAAGCAACGGACATTGCTAATGTTTGTCATGGCTTCCCCCACTCCCTTGCTCACTGCAAAGGCAAGTGTCGTTTCTAGGGATGATGCTTTTCTGCATGCATCAACCATTTGGGCTATGGTTGGCTCAGGATCCTGAGGTAATGCTCTTAAATCTTTTTTGTTTCTGCATTAGCATTTGTCATTGCCATTTTGCCTATCAATTAGTCTCTGGCTTGTTCATTGTCAATTTGTCTCTTGATAACTTCCTGCAATGGATCTAAAAATTTTATGACTTATTCATCCAGTCCCTGCACAATGGCAGAGAAATTCTGCAAAGGGGTGCTCCCATCTCGGATTCTCAGCAATGCAGATTTGCCAGCAGCTTTTACGTCATTTAAGATTTCAGCAGGGAGTTCTGCTTGTACTGCAGGCTTAGAATATTCACCCTCCCCTGCCAATGCCTCTAAAATGTCATCCTCTTCGAATATCTGTGCTAGGTTGTTGTGATTTTTAATCAAAAGTTTAAGTCATTTTTTCCATTGCACTTCCCACAGCAAAAACTCAGTGGGAGAGAGCAAGGCAGTTGCCAAATGTCTTAAATCATGTGGGGTCACAGTATGTCCTCCAAAAGTAAATTGAGTACATTCTTAAAATAAGGTGATTGCTCCCATAATCTTTTGTGGCTCGTCTCAGCTCTTTTAACTCTGTGTATGGAATAGATTCCCACCGTGCATGGTCATTGGAGTCATAGACGAATGGCGTGGCTAGCAAATCTAAATCTCTCACTAACTCCAGTCTCCATCCCTTACTGCTTCTTCCCAGATCCTGCCCCAGTTCTCACGTGGCCGGAGGTTTTTGCTGGGCTGCTTCTGTCCTCATCCTCACCGGAGGATGAAGCGGAGCAAGCGAGCACGTGGATTTTTTCTTTGGCTGTCCGGGACCGGTGGCTGGAATTTTTACCGGCCAAGGCGACTGCCTTCCCGTCATGGGCACCGTGGGAAAAGGAAGGAGTGGGAGGGGTTGAAGGGGCGGGTTCTGGCGACGCACTATCTGTCCCTTCACTCGAGGTGTGGCCCGATGACGAATGGCTAGATCCACCCCATGGGGTGTGACTATCTGAAGAAACCGAGCCGCCCTCCAAAGGCTTTCCCAGTAACACAGCAGAGAGGGGAGCACACAACTGGAAAAGCCTCAGAGGTGGTGGCTGGGACAGAGGACAAAACTGGAAAAGATGAGCCATCATTTTGCACCTCTAAATCAGGGAGGGCGACCGCATGGTCACGGCCATTTTGTGACCCCAAATCGGGAACTCTATTAACATTGCAACAGGAATCCAAACCGGAATCAGGGGATTTAGGAGTGAGGGGAAGGGAAAGGAAAGAATCCGATCTGAGATGGCCAGTCTGAGCTGGACGAGGGATTTGAGCCAGGCAGGAGCCAGCAGGGAGCAGGTTACCACCCTGTGCCAGGTTAGGGCAAGATCTGAGTCCTGTGTGGTCCTTGGGGGAAGAGGGAACAGGATCGGAAGGGGAGGAACACAGGGAAGGCGAACTAGGGTTCTTAACTCTTTCCTTCCTTTTCACAAACTCATATATGCCATCGAAAACAGGGTAAAACTTTGCCACTCCAAAGTCCCTCGACACTTGCCATTGATAAATGCAACGCCCCACCTTTCCCCAAAAGGCAACTGATAACACTTCCTCTCTACCAGCATTTGGAAAATGCATGAACAACAAATTAACAAAGGCTTTCAGCTCTCTCTTCTTAACAGAAATATTTTCTAACACAAGGGATGCTCTAATTTGGGTATAAAACTCCTTCTCAGCGGGAGAAAGTTTGTTTCCCATTGTTCTCACTACTTAAATTGCTCTTTTCTGAGGTAAAACACAAAACAGAAAGTAAAAAACACATGTGCAGCGCTCACCCCCACCCCCCCAGGATAACATGCAGCACCCTGCTGCAAACTCACCACACCGGAACAATAGTAACACGCTGCTTGCGTAAAGTCCTCAGAAAAGGCTGGTCAAGCACAGTGATCCATCGGTTTGTGGAAGACCTGCTCTCTCAGGTGACCTTGTAAACTCACAAACGTCCAGTCGTCACTGCAGCCTCAGGGAGATAGCTTCCTTTAACGAAAGCTTCACTCCCGAAGTGTTGCCTCGGAGCGGCGCTTATTTCCCAAAAATCGCTTCTCGCAGAATTTCGGTTTTCAGGAGACGCTCTCCAGGA
>NW_024375455.1:0-360 GCF_014805655.1 Passer montanus | reverse complement strand
GGGGTGTGATTTTGGGGTCGGATCACCATTATTTGATGTTTTTTGGGGCGAAAATGAGAATATTTGAATTTTTGGGGGGCCGTTTTGAGGGGAATTGTCCGATTTTGGGGGGGTTTGAAGGCGTTTTGGGGGGGTCAGAGGTCACCTGTGCCCCCCCCCCAGGGTTCCGGCTGCCCCCCCCGCTCTGGGCGGTTTTGGGGCGTCGCTACGGGGACGAGGGGGGGAACCTCGACTTCGACAACTTCATCAGCTGCCTCGTGCGCCTGGACGCCATGTTCCGTACGGGACCCCGAAATCGGGGGGAAAACAAAATATGGGGGGGAATCCCAAAATCGGGGAGTAGAACCCCGAAATCGAGGG
>NW_024375454.1:0-360 GCF_014805655.1 Passer montanus | reverse complement strand
TGGGGACTGGGAGCACTGGTCCATACTGGGAGCACTGGTCCATAGTGGTCTCTGCACTGGTCTGTACTGGTCCGTACTGGTCCATACTGGTTTGTACTGGCCCGTACTGGGAGCACTGGTCCGTACTGGTTTTTACTGGTCCATACTGGTCTCTGCAGCATGCCCCCATCCCCCCCCAGCACCACTCGGAGCCCGCGGATCTTTCTGGAAAGTTTTTAATTAGAACCTGGAAAATCCACGGCAGGGGGGCGTGGCCCGGGCTTGGCCCCTCCCCCGGAGTGTCCCCGCCCCCGGGGGCGGGGCTACAGCAGGACAAAAAAATGGGGGGGGGAAGGGAGGCCCCACCCCCACCCCGGAGCA
>NW_024375453.1:0-360 GCF_014805655.1 Passer montanus | reverse complement strand
CGCCGCCCTCACGGCCCCCGCGCCGCCTCCCATTGGCTGACGCCCGCCGGCGCCGCCGCCCCATTGGGCGGCTCGCCGCGCTCCGCCCTCGCTGCCGGCGCGGATTGGGTGCGCCACGAAACGTCCCGCCCCCGCGCCGCGGGGATTGGAGGGAATTGCCGTCGCCACGCCCCGCGCGGCTTTTCCCGCTCCGGCCCGGAGACTCCTCGGCGCGCCGCGGATTGGTTGGAGCGGAGGAGGGCCCGCCCCCAAGGAGGCGCTGATTGGCTGGGCGCGCGGGGGGACGGCCCCTATTGGCGGGCGCGGCCGTCGCTCAGCGCGGGCGGCCGGCGGGCCCAGCGCAGCTCGGCGAGCGCGGCG
>NW_024375452.1:0-360 GCF_014805655.1 Passer montanus | reverse complement strand
CTCACCACTCTGAGGAAAAGCACTTGGCATGTCAGCTTCCAAGGAGGTTTACTTTGCCTACATGAAATTCATAGAACCCTTTTATCTCTGTATCCAGTGTATGTTCCTGGTGTAGGAGCTTTGAGAGCCCTTAGCTGTGCACAAGTTGAGGGGCAAGATTTATGCTTTCTCCACACCAGGGCAGCTACCCTCCAAACCAGCTTGTTTACACTCAGACAACACAGCCTTCACATTATTCTTCTCTTTAAAGGGCATTTATTTCTTTTCAGGGCAATGGTGTATCCCTATCCTCAATTTTCCTCTGGGACAACTCATGCTTTTGGCATCTATTTTTCCTGTTGCTGCTTTCTTTTGGATGCT
>NW_024375451.1:0-360 GCF_014805655.1 Passer montanus | reverse complement strand
TGAACTATGGAGCAGTATTCCTCAGGGTTTTCCATCTCCTGTCCTGTATTGAATAACATCATCTGCTCAATAAGAAATTCCCCTTGAATCTCTATTTTCCTGAATACCATAACTTTCATTTTCTGAAGAACCCCTAGTTTGTACTGTTCTTCTTCATTTTCCTTTATTGTCCAACAGCTCCTCTAACACAATGACTTTGATCACCTGAAGGGTAAGTCTCTACAATGTAACACTAGAAAGATTATTTACTGCTTTCAGAACTCTGCAGGATGGACTGACTCTTACCCTGGATATTACATAGAACATTTTTTTATGTGTGCACTTCTTGATTTTTTTATCCTGTCTGAATCCTTAACCACT
>NW_024375450.1:0-360 GCF_014805655.1 Passer montanus | reverse complement strand
AAATAAAATAAAATAAAATAAAATAAACTTGATAAATAAAAAAGGACTTGATACATAAAAGGGGGTTGATAAATAAGATAAAAAAGGGTTGATGAAAAAGGGGTTGATAAATAAAAGAGAGGCTGATAAATTAAATAAAAGGAGTTGATAAATTAAAGAAAAGTGGAGTTGATAAATCAATAAAAGGGGTTGATAAATTAAATAAAAGGGGCTGATAAATTAAATAAAAATGGAGGATAAATTAAATAAAAAGGGTTTGATAAATTAAATAAAAGGGGATGATAAATTCAATAAAAGGGGAGTTGATAAATTCAATAAAATTGAAGAGGCTGAAAATTAAATTAAAATAAAATAAAATAA
>NW_024375449.1:0-360 GCF_014805655.1 Passer montanus | reverse complement strand
ATTTAATCAATAGTTTCCTTTAAAAATATCCTCCACAACTCTTTGACAACATGTTAAATTATTCCCCAACTTTTCTATATTCACACAATCCTAGATGCTTTGCATTAATTACAATTTAAAAGTTGTCCCCTCACAAGCTTCTGGTGCCATGGCAGGTCTGGAACCCAACCCCAACCCCAGCAATGCTTGCCAAGCTCAGCACATTTATTATTGCTGTATGTGATCTTCTGGTGCTGCAGTGCAGGGGACAGATGTGACACACTAAAGCTAGGTTCTGTTTCATTTCTGGAGGTGTGTCCCTCTGCTTGATTTCCTCCTGCCTAACCCAGGGTTAGTGTGGCATTCACATTCTCTGGAAAA
>NW_024375448.1:0-360 GCF_014805655.1 Passer montanus | reverse complement strand
TAGTTAGATCATACAAGCTGTTACCAAAAAATGGATAAATTCAGAACTGTTTTGGTTACTGGCATCCCTCAGCCTGCCAATGGGAGGTTGTTTGTGAGCCCATAGTGATGTTTTTTCCTGACTTAGCATTGCTGGATGCTTCTGCTCTTTTGAAAATGACTGGAAATCTGAAGCAATATACAATTTGCAAGAGACAGGGTAGCAAACATTAAATACGAGGTTGCAGAGACACTAATCAAGGTTGTCTACTTGTGTGGCTTCAAATGGCGGAGCAGCCCCTCCATTCAGTTCTGCAGCTTTGTGTCTGCTCACGGATTGCATCAGATCAAGAGGGTGGGACTGTGGGAGTATCTTGCAAGG
>NW_024375447.1:0-360 GCF_014805655.1 Passer montanus | reverse complement strand
GACAGCTGTCACCTGGGACACGTGTGACACGTGTGACAGGTGTGACACGGGACAGGTGTGACAGGTGGTACATGGGACAGGTGACATATCCCACTCACAGCCACCTCCTGCACTGAAGCGTGTCCCTCCCCTGTCCCTCCCTGCCTCTCACCTGTCCCCATCCCCACATCTGTCCCTGTTCCACCTGTGTCTTCACGTTCACTCACCTGTCCTTGCGCCCTCACCCATCCCCTCCCCTGTCCCCATCCCCTCACTTGTCCCCTGGCTGTCCCCATCTCCTCCCCTGTCCTCTGTCCCCATCCTCATCCCCTCACCTGTCCCTCTTCCTTCACCTGTCCCTGTCCCCTGTCCCCTGTCCCT
>NW_024375446.1:0-360 GCF_014805655.1 Passer montanus | reverse complement strand
CGGGATAGTCTGAGCTGGAAGGGACACTCAGGGATCGTGGAGTCCAGCTGCTGGCCCTGCACAACACCATCCCCGAGGTCACACCATGTGCCTGGGAGTGTTGTCCAGATAGTGCTTGAGCTCTGTCAGCTTGGTACTGGGCCAATTCCCTGGGGAGCCTCTTCTGGTGCATAAACGCCATCTGGGGAAGAACCTTTTTCTGATATCCGAGCTGAACCTCCCCTGACACAACTTTCAGGCCATTCCCTCATGTCCCTGCTCACCACAGAAAAGCAATCAGTGTCTATCCCTTTAGTTCCCCTCAGGAGGAGGTAGTAGACTATCAGTCTGACCCTCAGTCTCCTTTTCTCCAGGCTGAAC
>NW_024375445.1:2591-15058 GCF_014805655.1 Passer montanus | reverse complement strand
CCCAAAATTGCCCCAAAATCCCCCCAAAATTTATCCCAAACTCCCAAAAAAATCCTTGAAATTCCTCAAATCCTTAAAAATCGCCCCAAATTCCCCCAAATTCCCTCCAACCCCCCAATTTTTCCCAAAATTCCATGAATTTCCTCCAAAATCTCCCAAATTTTCCCCAAATCCCCCAATTTTCCCCCTAAACTCCCCAAATTTTCCTAAAATCCCCCAATTTTCCTCCCAAATTTTCCTCAAATTCCCCAATTTTTCCCTAAAATTCCCAAATTTTCCCCCAAAACTGTCCAAATTTCCCCAAAATTCCCCAAATTTCACCCCAAAATTCCCATTTTTCCCAAAATCCCCCAATTTCCCCCAAAATTCCCCAATTTTCCCCAAAACTCCCCACATTTTCCTAAAATCCCCCAAATTTCCTCCCAAATTTTCCCTAAAATTCCCAAATTTTCCCCCAAAACTGCCCAAATTCTCCAAAAATTCCCCAAAATTCCCATTTTTTTCCCAAAATCCCCCAAATTTCCCCCCAAAATTCCCATTTTTTTCCCCAAATTCCCCAAATTTCCCCTGAAAATTCCCATTTTTTTCCCAAAATCCCCCAATTTTCCCCCCAAATCCCCCGAATTTGCCCCAAATTCCCCCAGGCTGGAGCCCGAGGCGCCCCCCGAGGACCCCGAGGACCCCGACGAGGACCTGGAGCTGTGACCCCCCCCGGGAGCCCCAAATTTGGGGGGAAAAGCCCCAAAAACGGGACCCGAATAAAGGAGCTGCCCCTCCCCCACCCGCCCTGGTCCTTTCGGGGCAAAATCCCAAAATTTGGGGGGAAAAATCCCAATTTTTGGGGAAGAAAATCCCAATTTTAGGGGGAAAAAATCCCAAATTTTGGGGGAAAAAAATCCCAATTTTTGGGGAAGAAAATCCCAATTTTAGGGGAAGAAAATCCCAAAGTTTGGGGGGAAAAAATTCCCAATTTTAGGGGAAAAAAAATCCCAATTTTAGGCGGAAAAAATTCCCAAATTTAGGGAAAGAAAAATCCCAAATTTTGGGGAACAAATCCCAACTTTAGGGGGAAAAATCCCAATTTTTTGGGAAAAAAAAAATCCATTTTTTAGGGGTGAAAATCCCAAATTTTTGGGGGAAGAAATTCTTAATTTTAGGGGGAAAAAATCCCAAATTACAGGGGTGAAAATCCCAAATTTTGGGGGTAAAAAATTCCCAATTTTAGGGGATAATATCCCACATTTTTTGGGAAAAAAATTCCATTTTGGGGGAAAAAAAATCCCAATTTTAGAGGGAAAAAATCCCAAATTTCAGGGGTGAAAATCCAGAACTTTGGGGAAAAAATTCCCAATTTTAGCGGGAAAAAAAAAATCCAAATTTTAGGGGAAAAATCCTCAGATTTTGGGTGGGGGATCCCCCAGGTTTAGGCGGGAAATCCCCAATTTTTGGCGGGAAAACCTCAGACTTTGGGAGGGGAAATCCCAATTTTTTGGGGAAAAAATCCCGAAATTTTGGGGGTGGAGCCTCAGGGGGTTGGGAGGTGGGCGGGGCTTCAAGAGGAGACCACGCCTCTCATTTAAATATAATTCGAACATGTCTTAAAGCAGGGACCACGCCCCTTAATTTGCATAAGTGAAATATCTGTGGTCCACACTGTTCCTCCCCATCATTTACATAAATTTGCATAAAAGAAGCGGCGCCTCTTTTGCCAAGCCACGCCCCTTAATTTACATAATTTAAACATAATTATTTGACAGTGATTATTTTTAATAATGAAAACCACGCCCCCTAATTTGCATAACCGACCTGTCAATCTCTCCCCGTGCCTTCATTCCAGTAGCAGAAACCACGCCCCTAATTTACATACACGCTGTCAATCATTTCAGCCTGAGCCGATCCCAACGGCAGAAACCACGCCCCTAATTTACATACGCGCTGTCAATCATGTCAGCCTGAAGGGATCCCAACGGCACAAGCCACGCCCCCTTCATTTCCATAACGGCGCTGTCAATCACTGTCCGCTCGTTATAGCAACGCGACGGCGCCGCTCATTTACATAGCCCCGCCCCTCCGCCCCACCCCTTCCATTCACTTCCATTCTCCTCCTTTAAGCCCCGCCCCCTCCATTCATGTCTATGAGACGGTAACCACGCCTCCCCGTGCGTAGCCCCGCCCCCCGTGCGTGCCCCGGAAGCGCTGCTGCCGGAAGTGCCCCGGGGCGATGGCGGCCATGGCGCCGAGCGGGGGGAACGGGGAGGGGACCGGGGACCGAGAGGGATTAACGGGAAGGGAGAAGGATTAACGGGAATGGAGCGGGGATAACGGGAACCGGACGGGATTAACGGGAAGGGAGCGGGAAGGGCACCGGGGGGAACGGGAACCGAGCGGGAATAACGGGAATGGGGTGGGGTTAACGGGGACGGAGGAGGATTAACGGGAAGGGAGCGGGGACAGGGAGAGGGTAACGGGAATGGAGAGGGGGCAACGGGAAGGGAGCGGGAGTGGAACCGGGATAACGGGAACGGGGCTGGGACAGGGCCGGGATAACGGGAACGGGGCCAGGAACGGGGCCGGGGGAACGGGAATGCAGCAGGAACAGGAGTGGGATAACAGGGACAGGAACGGGACAGAACCGGGATAACGGGAACGGGACTGGGACAGAACCGGGATAACGGGAGCGGGACTGGGAGAGAACCAAGATAATGGGGACGGGAACGGGGCTGGGATCACGGGAGTGGGACCAGGAATGGAACCGGGATAACGGGAACGGGGCCAGGAACGGGAGTGGGATAACGGGAACAGGGCCGGGGTAACGGGAATGCAGCAGGAACAGGAGTGGGATAACGGGAACGGGAATGGGACAGAACCGGGATAACGGGAGTGGGACCGGAATAATGGGAATGGGACTGGGAGTGGAACCGGGATAACGGGAACGGGACTGGGACAGAACCGGGATAACGGGAGCAGGACCAGGAACAGGGCCGGGGTAACGGGAATGGGACTGGGAATGGAACCGGGATAACGGGAACGGAGCGGGAATGGGGCCGGGATTAATGGGAATGGGACCAGGAACGGGACAGAACCGGGATAACGGGAACGGGAACGGGGCCGGGATAACGGGAATGGGGCGGGGGAACCGGGAGTGGAACGAGAGAGGCACCGGGGGGAACGGGAACGGGACTGGGAATGGGGCCGGGATAACGGGAACGGGACAACGGGAATGGGATAACGGGAATGGAACCAGGAACGGGACAGAACTGGGATGACAGGAACGGGATAACGGGAACGGGAACGGGACAACGGGAATGGGACTGGGATAACGGGAACGGGGCCGGGGTAACGGGAATGGGACCAGGAACGAGACAGAACCGGGATAACGGGAACGGGATCAGGAACGGGAGCGGGATAACAGGAACGGGACAGAACCAGGAGTGGAACGAGAGAGGCACCGGGGGGAACGGGAGAGGAATGGGACCGGGATAACGGGAACAGGGCCGGGATAACGGGAATGGGACCAGGGATGGAACCGGGATAATGGGAACGGGGTAATGGGAACGGGAATGGGAATGGGACAGAACCGGGATAACGGGAGAGGCACCGGGAGGGCCCCGGGAGGGATTTGGGGGCACCGGGAGGAGCAAACCGGGAATTTCCGGGCAGGTTTTCGGGAATTTTTGGGAATTTGGGGCATTTTTTGGGGAATTTTTGGGGGATTTTTGGGGGAATATTTGGGATTTTTTTGGGAATTTTTTGGGGAATTTTGGGGAATTTTTTGGGAATTTTGGAGGTTTTGGAGATTTTTTTGGGGAAATTTTTGGGATTTTTGGGGTTTTTTTTGGTTTTTTAGGGGGGGAATTTCGGGATTTTTTGGTTTTTTTTTTACTTTTGGGGCTTTTAAAAATATTTTTGGATTTTTGGGGTTTGTTTTGGGGGAAAATTTGGGAATTTTTTGAGGGTTTTTAAAACTTTTTTGTTTGGTTGGTTTTGGGGGATTTTTTGGGGTTTTTTTGGGGAATTTTGGGGGGAATTTTTGAGAATTTTTTGGGAATTTTTGGGGGTTTTTACATTTTTTTTTGTTTTTGGCTTTCCCAAGGGGTTTGAGGGCTTGGTTGGGAATTCCGGGGGAATTTTTAGGGATTTTTGGAGCTTTTTGGGAATTTTCTGAGGGAATTTTTGGAGATTTTTTGGGAAATTTGGGGATTTTCTGGAGAATTTTGGGGTTTTTGCAGCAATTTTGGAGAATTTGGGGAAGAGTTTTTGGGGGATTTGGGGGAATCCCGGGATTTTTAGGGGGTAAATTTGGGGTTTTTAGAATGAATGTGGATTTTTTGGGCTGAATTTGGGATAAATTTGGGATTTTGGGGGATGATTTGGGGTAAATTCGGGATATTCAGGATAAGTTTGGGATATTTGGGATAAATTCAGGACATTTTGGATAAATTTGGGATACATTTGGGATTATTTTGGGGTATTTTGAGATAAATCTGGGGTGGTTTTGGATAAATTCGGGATATTTGGGGAAATTTTGGATAAAATTTGGATTTTTGGTGAAATTTGGGATATTTTGGGATAAGCCCAGGATATTTTGGATAAATTTGGGATGAATCTGGGATTTTGGGGGATATTTTTGGATAAACTTGGGATATTCTGGATAAAATTGAGGAATTTTTTTGATAAATTCAGATATTTTTGATAAATTTGGGATTTTTTTTGGGATAAATCTGGGATATTCGGGATAAACTTGGTGGTTTTTGATAAACTCAGGATATTTTTGGATAAATCTGGGATTTTTTTGGGGATAAATTCAAGATATTTTGGGTAAATTTGGGATTTTTTGATAAATTGAGGATATTTTGGATAGATCTGGGATATTTTTTGGATAAACTCAGGATATTTTGGGCTATTTTGGATAAATTTGGGAAGTTTGAGGCTCGGGGGGTCCCGTGGGGGATTTTTTGGGGGAACTTTTGATTTTTTTTGGGAATTTTTGATTTTTTGGGGGAATTTTTCATTTCTTTGGGGAATTTTTGATTTTTTGGGGGGAATTTTGATTTTTTGGGGGAATTTTTGATTTTTTTGGGGGAACTTCTGATTTTTTTGGGGGGAACTTTTGATTTTTGGGGGGAATTTTTGATTTTTTGGGGAACTTGTGATTTTTTTGGGGAACTTCTGAATTTTTTAGGGGAACTTTTGATTTTTTGGGGAATTTTGGGCTCTCCTGGGGTCATTTCAGGGCAACTTTGGCTTTTTTTGGGAGGATTTTGGGGAGAAATTTGGGATTTTGGGAATTTCCCGGCGGCTCAAGGTTGAATCCGGCCCGGGGGGGTAAAAACCAAAATTTGGCATGGGAAACCCCAAAACTGGGGAGAAAAACCCAAAACTGGGGAAAAAAATCCAAAACTTGGGGTGGGAAACCCAAAAACTGGGCAGAATAACCCAAAAATTGGTGAGGAAACCCCTAACCTGGGGAGAAAAAAACCAAAATTTGGCATGGGAAACCCCAAAACTGGGGAGAAAAACCCAAAACTGGGGAAAAAAATCCAAAACTTGGGGTGGGAAACCCAAAAACTGGGGAGAAAAACCTGAAATTGAGGAGGAAAACACAAAACTGGGGGGGGAGTCCCAAAATTGGGGAGAAAACCCCAAAATTTGGGGTGGGAAATCCCTAAACTGGGCAGAAAAACCCAAAACTTGGGTGGAAAACCCCAAAACTGGTGAGAAAATCCCAAAATTTGGGGTGGGAAATCCCAAAACTGGGGAGAAACACCCAAAATTGGGGTGGGAAATCCCAGAACTGGGGAGAAAAACCCAAAATTGAGGAGGAAAACCCAAAATTGGGGGGGAAGTCCCAAAATTGGGGAGAAACGCCCAAAATTTGGGGTGGGAAATCCCAGAACTGGGGAGAAAAACCCAAAATTGAGGAGGAAAACCCAAAATTGGGGGGGAAGTCCCAAAATTGGGGAGAAACGCCCAAAATTTGGGGTGGGAAATCCCAGAACTGGTGAGGAAACCCCAAAACTGGGGAGAAAACCCCAAAATTTGGGTGAAAAATGCAAAATTTGAGGACAGAACCCCAAAATTCGTGAGAGAATCTCAAAATTTGGCTGGGAAATCCAAAATTTGGTGTGGGAAATCCCAAAATTAAGAGAAAACGAGTTCAACCCCCAAAATTTTCCCCCCAAATCGCCAGATTTTCTCCCGAACACACAAATTTTGCTCCTAAATCCCCAAATTTTTACCCCAAGTCCCCAAATTTTGCCCCCAAACCCCAAAATCTCCCCCAAACCCCCAAATTTTGCCCCCAAATCCCCAAGTTTTCACTCCAAACCCAAAGAAATCATGGCAACACCCAAAAAAACCCCACAAAACCCCAAAAAGCCTACCAAAATTCTGAAAAAACTGAAATCCCCAATGAATCCCACTAAAACCCCCACAATTCCAGTGAAATGCCTCAAAATCTCCTAGAAATCCCAATAAAACCCCCAGAATTTCTGAGAAGCCCAAAAAATCCCCAACAAAATCTCAGTAAAACCTTCCAAAATAAAAAAAAAAACCTAAACAAAATTTCAATAAACCCCCAAACATCCCCAGAAAAACACCCCCCAATGTGCCAATAAAACCCCCAAAATCCAAAGCCCCCCCAAAATCCACAAAACCCCCCAACATTTCCCAGCATGTCTGCAGTCATTTCCAGGCGCTGCCAGTGGCCCCAGGAAGGTGTCAGTTCTCCCAGTGTGATCCCCCAGTCATGCCCAGAATATCCCAGCTGCCTCCAGCATGCATCCAGTCCTGCCCAGTTCCTCCAGTTTGCTTGCAGCATGATCCCAGTTTCTCTCAGGTGCTCCCAGTAGCCCAAAGTGTGATCCCAGTCACGCCCTTTCAATCCCAATATGATCCCAGTAAGCTCCAGTTGGATCCCAGTCACATGCCAGCCCTCCCAGTGTGCTCCCAGTATAATCCCAGTTGCTCCCAGTCAGGCCCAGTATGGGGGATGATGTGCAGGGTGTGTTCCCAGTCGCTCTCAGATTCTCCCAGTATCAAAAAATCTCCAAAATGCCCAATCCAGGTGAGCTGGGAGTGTTCATGGCCCCAAATCCCACCTGAGACCCCCCAAACCTCCCAAAATCCCCTCAAATCACCCCAAAATTCCCAAATTTTCCTCAAAATTCTGGGAATTTTTCCCAAAATCCCGTGAATTTCCCCCAATTTCCCCCAGGTGTCACTGTCACACATTTCGGGAACAACTGCCCCGTGCTGCCTGCCAGCATAATAAACACACCACTTTCTAACTTGGACTAGTTAGAGTCTTTGTGCATGATTTTCAGTTTTAATGATTCACCATGATGCCCCAGAGTGTCACAATGTTATCCTTGGTTTCATTGGACCCTTCATCCCATGGAGACCCACAGTGTTCACTGTAGCCCCCTTGATTCCATGAGGCCCTGCCATGCTGCTTCTCCTTTTGGTTTGGCTTTAATTTTCCTCTGATTCATCTTGAAAAATGCCAATCGCTTGTTCTAAAATTTTAAAATTTTAATAATAATAAAATAGTTATGAAAATAATAATAATAATTAGAGCTATAAGAACTTGGACAATCAGAGTTAGGATAATAAAGGACCATAAAAAGCATAGAATTACAGACGTCCTGGTGTGTTTTGCTCTCTGCCACACAAAAGCACACCTTGCTAGCAAAGGATTAACCCTTAAAAGCAATAGCCTGTTGCAAATTCATATATCTCATGACCACATGATTCAAAAATTCTTTTTAAACAAAGGGTGTTGTGTCACAATGGACCCTGTGTTCCATGAGTTTGCACAGTGTCACCGCTGACTCCTTGGTTCCATGAGGCCCTGCCATCACCAAATCTCTGAAATATCACAATAAGGCTCCTGAACACGAATTTATTCTTTAAGCAGGGATCATATATTCAGGCCTGAGGTTTAGTGAGGGATAACTCCTAACCTTATGTGGACATGTAATTCAACCGGTGTGTTGCTTATATAGAGTTCCTAAATGTGTATTACAATTTACCCATCTCCATAAAACCCATCCCAAGTTCCCAGTTTCAGTCCTTCTTTTTTCTCTGCATTCTTTGGCCGGATGTCCTCTTCTCTTCCAACCATCCTTGCTGGGAAAGCAGACCCTGCATGCCTTGTTCCTGTGCTAAAAGTTCACAGGCATAGTAAAAATTGAATTATCCCTTTTGGTATCAAGGTCAAGGCTTTGTGTGGCAGGCAGAGGCAGGCAGGAGGCAGAGCTGTCAGCAAAGGAAGGGGCCAGCCAGGAGGGGCAGCCGGGGGATGAGGACAGTTTCACTGGGTCAGGTTGCACAAAGCTCCTGCTCTTGGACAATTCCGAGGATGAGGCATCTACTTCTCTGGAAAAACAGTTGCAGTTTTGTGCCACTGTCATAATTTTAAAATATTTCCTCCTTTTAACAAATGTAAATCCACCCTCATTTATTTCAGAGATATTGAGCCTTGTTCTGTCACTGCAAGATTTGGGAGAAAATACCTTTGACCACTATTTTTCCATTTTCACAGACCTTGGAGAGGACCCAAAAATCTCCCAAGATGGGGTTTGGAGGCCTCATCACATAACCAGCAGGGAGAGGCTGATGGCTCTGGGCTCAGTGGTGTTGAGACTGAGGACAGAACAGGAGTTGCCTGAGAGGGATTGAAGGGTGGTTTCAGAGAGGCTGGAGTTTTTCTTCCTTGTATAAAACAGCCAGAGAAAGAAATAATGGCACCAAGGGTGTGGAGTGTCCCTACCCCAGGAGGCAGGGATTCTACCCAGACAGCCACCATCGGGCAAGGGGTGTGATTTAAAGAAGATTCCCACTCTCCACCCTGTGGGGTGTGCCCTTTCAAGCCCAGGAAAAGATACTCCACCCCATCTGGTCATTAAGGAATGGCCTCACAATGTTCTTCCTTTTCTGTACCCTCATTGGTTTATGTTCTACTGCAATGTCTCCAGCTTAGATTTTTTCCTTGATTGTCCTCCTTGATCCACCCCTTTGCAGTCCCCTGCTCCTCCTGCTATTGGACTCCAACCCTAAACTTCACCCCTAAACCCATGACCCCACCCCCTTAATTTCTTTTCTTGGGCTCTGGCACAATAAAGGATCCTGGGTAGTGCTAAACCAAGAGCCATCCTGTTGCCTTCCTTTCCCTGTTGGTCATCGGTGCCTGCCTGAGGTCTGAGACTCCGGGGCCTGGAGGAGTTGTTGCGCTGCTTACTGCAGCAGAACCCAAGTGCAGCTGGGGAAGCCCAGACTGGACACTAGGGGAAAGGAATTCCCTCGCCAGTGCAGGGCTGTGGTGCAACACATCCCCCAGAAGGAGCCTGGAGCAGCCCAAGGCTTTGTGTGGGCAGGCAGAGGCAGGCAGGAGGCAGAGCTGTCAGCAAAGGAAGGGGCCAGCCAGGTGGGGCAGCGGGGGATGAGGACAGCCTGCAGGGACAGAGGCCAGGGCAGGGACACCGTAGGACAGCCTGGGCTGCACAGGGCACAGGGATGGGCAGCAGCTGCAAGGCCCTGACAGAGCCACCTTGGGCAGCACTTTGGCCACGGCTGCTGGCCCTGGGCCTGAGCCAGGAGGGGACAAGTGACCCTGGCAGGCCTGGGGCCTCATTGCCTCCTCGTCCCTGCTCAGCAGCCTGGCAGGGGCCACCCCATGGTCCTGCCCTTGGCATTGCACATCCCCACATCCCAGAGCCCATCCCGGGAAGAGCCCTGAGCAAGGAGGGAGGGACAGGATGTGCCTGGCCAGGGGCTGGGGCTCAGGCCTTGGCCCTTTGCATTCCTGAAACACATCCAGGTTTGCTCAGCACCAGAGACACCTTTCCCTTGCTTGTCTGAAGCTGTCATCACTGCCTCCAGTGTTCTGCTCTCCCTGGAACCTGGGGACACTCTCTCAGTCCTGTCCCTCACAGGGATCTATTTAAAGTACAAGAACCTTCAGTATTTCAATGTCACTTTGAGCTCTTGAGAAGTTCTTTGAGCACACTCCAAGGGACTGAGTCTGATGCAAAGAGCAGCAAAGCCCCAGAGGGTGATTAAAGTCCTGGTGCTGTGTCTGTGCTGCTGAGCTGGGCCGGGCTCCTGGCCCAGAGGCAGCTCCTGGCAAGGGCAGCGCTGCAGAGAGACAGCTCTGGCCAGGAGCAGCTCCTGGGCACAGCCCAGCAGGGCTGGGGCACTGCCAGGGCAGCTCAGGGACACCAGCAGGGCACAGACAGAGCTGACAGGGCTCAGCACTGGCAGGGGCTGGGGGATGTCCCAGAGGGGGCTGTGTCACAGCGGCACCTCTGTGGCTGTGTCCTAGAGGCACAGAGCAGCTGTGATGTCAGAAAGGGGCTGTGTGACAGCACAGAGTGGGCTGTGTGACATCACTGAGGGGGTTGTGACATCACAGAGCTAGCTGTGACATCATAGAAGGTGGTTCTGTGACATCAGAGTGTGGGTTGTGACATAGAGTGTGACATCACAGATCAGCTGTGTGATGTCGCAAAGAAGGCTGTGACATTACAGGGTGACTGTGACATCACAAAGCTGTTCTGTGACATCACATAGCAGCTGAATAACATCATATGGAGGCTGTGTGACATCACAGTGTCTGCATAACATCACAGTGTCTGCGTGACATCACTGGGGCTGTGTGACATCACAGGGGCTGTGTGACATCACAAAGGGGCTGTGTGACATCACAGAGCAGGCTGTGACATCATGGCATGGCTGTATGACATCATAGAGCAGTCTGTAAGGTCACAGTATGTGCTGTGACATTACAGAGTGGCAGTATGGTATCACAGGGAGGGTTTTGTGACATCACTGAGGGGGTTGTGACATCACAGAGCTGTCTGTAATGTCATAGAATAGGGTATAAGGTCATGGAGTAGCCTCTGCCTTCATGGAAGGTGGCTCTGTGACATCAGAGAGTGGGTTGTGACATCACTGGGTGACTGAGTAACATCATAGAGCAGGCTGTGACATCACAGAGCAGTTGTGTGTCATCACTGAGTTGCCTATGACATCATAGAGTAGGCTCTGTGACATCATAGGCTGTGATATCACAGAATGGCTTCTGCCATCACAGGGTATGTGTGTGACATCACAGAGGTGATGTGACATCACAGAATGGCTGTGTGTCACCCAGGGTAGGATGTGTAATATCACAACATTAAGTGTGACATCATAATGTGGGCTGTGGCATCACAAAGAGGCTGTGTGTCATCACAGGGGGCTATGTGAGGTCACTGGGGAGGTCACTCTGCCCCAGCCCCCCCCCACAGTTCCATGAGATCGACCCCAGAGCCTGACATGGGGACAGGGGGACGGGGCCCTGGGGGTGGAACAGGGGGACAGAGACCCCCCAGCAGCATCCCCTTGTCCGCCAGGGCCAGAGCCTGGGCAAGGGCTCCTTCACCGTGCTACAAACGAGGGCTTGAGAGCACTGAAAAAATCCCCAGCAAGGGATCAGCAAAAACGAGATTTAATATAAAGCCACAACACCACAAAGTGCCTTGGCAAGAGTCACTCTGCTCCTTACTGGACACTTCAGGCTCACCAGGGAAACAAAGCAACAACAAAACCAAGCTAAATCCAGGCAAATAAAGCAGAAATGAACCAAGAACTGTCCCTGTGTATGTGTGTGTGTGTGTGACACAAGGACAGTGAGGACAAGGATAAAAGGAATATGATCTAAAAGCTGAACAGAGCTCAAACTTAACAGGACTTAACTTATACCTTAACCTTAACTTCTACCGTAAACGTAACAATTTAGCAAAAGAACAACACTTAACAGTCTTTAACCTCATTTATAACCAATGACTAAATAATTTAACAGTGGAATAACACTTAGCAATAGTCATCTTAGCTAATAAATTAAACCTAACAAATTAGCAAAAGAAGAACTCTTAGAAGCAATTTACTTAGCTTAGACCTTGTGACTTAACCTCACTTACAGGCCTGACTGACTCAGCTATCCAAGGCACTCCAACCCCTCCGAGAGCAGCATTTCTGCCACATTTCCCCAGCACAGGCACTCCTGTGTGCACACAGACACAAAGAGTCAGTGCAAGGCACCTGTGAGAAATTCCCCTGAGGGCAGGAAATGCTCCCTGTGGATCCTTTGGCATCTCCCCAGCGGGCGAAGGGTTGAGCCTGGAGGAGTGGGTGGACGGCCCAGGCTCCCTCGTTGTTCAGGATCCCCGAGTGCAGCAAACGGGAGAGTTCCCGGCTGGGAGAGGCCCCACTCAGAGGGAGTCGCTGGCCCAGGAGAGCTCCAAGGGGCTCCTTTTGCAGCGCTGTTTGTAGGGCCCCAAGAGAGGGGCTGCAGTCACAGCAATGGTTCATCCTGGCCGCACCTGGCATCAACAGCTTTCTTTGGCACTGTGAGAACAGGGATGTCGTGCCTCTGAAGGAACAAAAGCAGTTCCCAGGGCTGCTCCTCCAGCAACCAGGAGCTG
>NW_024375445.1:0-2397 GCF_014805655.1 Passer montanus | reverse complement strand
GCAGCCTCCCCCAGAGGATGTTCCACGAGATCGACCCCAGAGCCTGACACGGGGAAGGGGACTGGGGCCATGGGGGGTGGGACAGGGGGACAGGGATCCCCCGGCAGCCTCCCCGTGTCCCCCAGGGCCAGAGCCTGGGCAAGGGCTCCTTCACCCTGTTACGAACGAGGGCTTGATGGCACTGGAAACATCACCAGCAAGGGATCAGCAACAACCAGATTTAATATTAAGCAATGGCACCACAGAGTTCCTTGGCAAGACTCAATCTGCTTCTGACTGGACACTTCAGGCACACCAGGGAAACAAAGCAACAACAAAACCAAGCCAAATCCTGGCAATCAAACTGGAAATGAACTGAGAACTGTCCCTATGTGTGTGTGACAGCAGGACAGTGAGGGCAAGGATAAAAGGAATATGGCCTAAAAGCCAAACAGAGCTCAAACCTAACAGGACTTAATTTATAACTTAACCTTAACTTCCATCTTATCCTTAACTTCTACGTTAAACTTCACAATTTAGCAACAGAAAAGCACTTAATACTATTTCGCCTAACTTAGGCCCTATGACTTTGCAATTTAATAGAGAAATAACACTTAACAGTATTTAACTGAGCTTATAACTTATATTAAACATAACAACTTAGCAGAAGAGCAACTCTTAGCAGCAACTCATAACAACTTAGCTTAGACATCATGCCTTAACCTCACTTACAGGCCTGACTGACTCAGCTATCCAAGGCATTCCAACTCCTCAGAGAGCAGCATTTCCTCCACATTTCCTCGGTACAGGCACTCCTGTGTGCACACAGACACAAAGAGTCAGTGCAAGGCACCTGTGAGAAATTCCCCTGAGGGCAGGAATTGCTTCCTGTGGATGCTTTGGCATCTCCCCAGCGGGTGAAGGGTTGAGCCTGGAGGAGTGGGGGGATCGGCCCAGGCTCCCTCGTTGTTCAGGATCCCCGAGTGCAGCAAACGGGAGAGTTCCCGGCTGGGAGAGGCCCCACTCAGAGGGAGTCGCTGGCCCAGGAGAGCTCCAAGGGGCTCCTTTTGCAGCGCTGTTTGTAGGGCCCCAAGAGAGGGGCTGCAGTCACAGCAATGGTTCATCCTGGCCGCACTTGGCATCAACAGCTTTCTTTGGCACTGTGAGAACAGGGATGTTGTGCCACTGAGGGAACAAAACCAGTTCCCAGGGCTGCTCCTCCAGAAACCAGGAGCTGGTTGGGCACAGCAGTGCCTGGAGCAGACAGTGTTTGTGCTGAGCTGCAGAGGAGCTGAGCCCAGGGGCTGTTGGCCAAGGCCGAGGCCCAAGGAGCATTTCTGAGCTGGCAGGGCGGCCTGAGAAGGGGAGGGGGGAATGCAGCAGCACAGGGCCCATGGAAGCAAGGGACCATGGTGACACTGTGGGGCCCTGTGAGACCAAGGGACCATGTGACACTATGGGGCATTGTGACATCAAGGGACCATTGTGACAATGTGGGGCATCATGGAAAATTGTGAAGATAATTGTGATGTTGTAAGGCCTCATGGAACCCTGGAGAGACCATTAAGCCTCTTCACAGCCTCATGGAACCAGGGGGTCATTGTGACACTGAGGGGACTCATCAGATCATGGAGACCATTGTGATACTAAGAGGCCCCGTGGAATAATCAAAGCATTGTGACACTGTGAGTTCTCATGGAATCAGTGAGACCATTGTGACCCTGGGGGTCCCCACAGAACCAAGAAAACCATTGTGATACTTTCGGGCCTCATGAAACCAAGAGGCCTTTGTGAGACTGCAGGGCTCCAGGATGTCACAGAGGGGACTCATGTCATTAGTAGTCCATTGTGACACTGTGAGTTCTCATGGAATCAGTGAGACTATTGTGACCCTGGGGGGCCCCACAGAACCAAGAAAACCATTGTGATGCTTTGGGGCCTCATGAAACCAAGAGGCTTTTGTGAGACTGCAGGGCTCCAGGATGTCACAGAGGGGACTCATGTCATTAGTGGTCCATTGTGACACTGTGGAGGCAAAGGATACCATTGTGACACTGCAAACCCTCAGGGTTCAAAGGTCCATTGTGACACATCAGGGCTCATGGGACAGAGAAGCCACGTGACACTGTGGGGCCTGGGGAACCACAGAGACTGAATGTTGCTGGCAAAGGTAGAGGGGAAGAGTTTGGCAGTTCTCCCATAAGCCTTTAGTCTTGTTGTGCTAAGTTGTCCAAGTTCTGCTTCCCTACTGGTTACTTGTTTCCCCTATATGGGTATTGTTCTAGAGTGTTCTACCCCGAAGTGTATATATTGTTACTTTTTCTAAAGTCTTTGGATCCTGCTCCTCATACTGGGCTTGACTTTTCCATGTTTATTGTTTTGCACCCCATTTTTAAAGTTATTTTTTGGGCAACTCCA
>NW_024375444.1:0-360 GCF_014805655.1 Passer montanus | reverse complement strand
TGGCCGAGGGCGCCGGCGAGCATCTTCCAGACATTGGTTTTTGGTTGGGGGACGATCCACGGGCTCGTCAATGGAAAGAAGCTCCACAGGATGATCATTAGGATGATGACAGTCATGGGGACGGACATTCTCGGGCTGACAAAAATAAAACGAAGAAGAAATTAGGATAAATTATAAATGGTGGCTCTGCCCAGGGAGGATGTCGAAATCTCCCTCGAAGGGCTTTCTCCTCCTCCTCCAGCAGGCTTCTTCCACCTGCGCCACCCTTTTGATGGAGCAAGGACGTGAGGCAGTAAACGGCCTGACCCATTTCAAAGGGACCCATTTCGGACCTGAGGGAGTGGACACGCAAGCGTATCC
>NW_024375443.1:0-360 GCF_014805655.1 Passer montanus | reverse complement strand
GTTGGGGCAGGATTTTGTTTTAATTTCATTTAATTATTGTATTTTTTTATTCTTTTATTTTTTATTATTATTTTTTATTTTATTTTCTCGCCTTCCCTGGTTACAAGGAAGAAATGCCCCACTCCTCCCTACCTTTACTCCCTCTGGAAAGCATCAGTGCCTTTCCTTTCCCTGCTACTTTCCCATGTGGTTTATGGCCACTTCTCCAACAAAACACCCCTCCAGAGAACCACAACTCCATCACTCCATCACCCCGAGCCTCACCCTGAACCCCCACACTACCGCAGGACCCCAGGAGCTCCCAAACTCCCAAGAATCTGCAGTTTCACCTTTTCCCAACTCCACCATCGACTTCCACTG
>NW_024375442.1:0-360 GCF_014805655.1 Passer montanus | reverse complement strand
AGGGGGCGTGGTCACAATGGAGGCGTGGCCGGGGAAGGAAACAACCAATCCCCGCCGGCCGCCCTGAGGGGGCGGAGCCAAGCGAGAGCGGCTGGGCCAATCAGGGCGTTCCTTGAGGAGTGGGCGTGGCCAAGAGAAGCAAACAGCCAATCCGCGCTTCCCCTTTGGAGTGGGCGTGGCTCTGTCACAAACGAACAGGTGGGCGTGGCCAACGCGCGTTCAACCAATCAGAAGCGAGCAGGAGGGCGTGGCCTACCGCCTCCCCACCAACCGGCGCGCGGCAGTGACGCACTTCCGGCGCCGCCCGCACTTCCGGGTTCTCCCCTCACCGCGGCTCCCGGCGCTCCCGGACCCCAAAAA
>NW_024375441.1:0-360 GCF_014805655.1 Passer montanus | reverse complement strand
TGAGAACAGTTCTGCTGAAAGCCTGTCCTAAAACTATTTTTCCTGCAAATGTGCTCAATGAATCCTCATTTATTGCAAATCCAGGTCTTGTGTGAGTGCAGGTGTGACAAGTGAAGGATGGAACAGCTCTGCTGGGGGGAATGTTCTCTTTTTCTTTTGTTGTTTGTTTTTTTTTCTTTTTTTTCCCCTTTGGTTTGGTTTTATTCTTTGTTTTGGTTTGGTTTGTTTCTTTTTGTTGGCTTTTGGGTTTTTTTGGTTTGCGTTGGGTTTTATTTTTTTGTTGTTGTTGTTTACGTGATAGGTTTTTTGATTTCCTATATTTTTGTTTGGTTATTTGTTGGTTTTCTGTAACTGTGTCTG
>NW_024375440.1:0-360 GCF_014805655.1 Passer montanus | reverse complement strand
GGGACCCCCCCCTCAAATCGGGTCCATTTGAAATTGGGGGACCCCCCCAAAACCCCCCCAAATTGGGGACCCCCGCCTGAAATTGGGACCACTCCCTTTTAAAACTGGGACCCCTCCCCAAATTGGGTCCCTTTAAAATTGGGGGACCCTTCCCCTTTTAAACTGGGGTCCCCTCCCCAAAAAAACTGGGGACCCCTCCCATTTTAAATTGGGGACCCCTCCCCAAATTGGGACCCCCCCCCCAAATTGGGGACCCCCCCATAAGCCATGTTTTATTTGGGGAGGGGGCACAGCTGGGTGGGGGGGGGCTTTAATTAATTTAATTCCTGAATTAATTTATTGGGGTTTAATTGATGTAAT
>NW_024375439.1:0-361 GCF_014805655.1 Passer montanus | reverse complement strand
TTTTTTTTTAGATAGCTGCCCTTTGCAAATGTAGTGCATGGTGCAACTTTTAAAGGAGTAACCTGAACATGGCTTTGGACTGCAGACAATGCAGTCATGCTCTTCTAGGATAAATGAAGTGTCACTGCAGAATACCAGCATCAACAACCAGGGGCAGCTTTAACCATGTCTGGGGTCTACTGCATGGTTAGAAGTTATTTATATGAATATTCTCACAGAGCACTGCAGACAGTGGAGGTTACTGCTGACAGATAATAGGGCCTGTCACTGTTGTACATTAATCTAAGCACACCTCTTTATCCATACATATCTAATACACAAACTATAAGATCCTCTCAGTTCAGATCACTTGTAACCACTG
>NW_024375438.1:0-361 GCF_014805655.1 Passer montanus | reverse complement strand
CCGGCCCCAGCCCTACCTTCAGGGCGCTCCTCTTCTCCTCGAAGCCCAGGGGCGTCCCCGGCTTCTTCCTGCGGATGGAGCCCCCCGAGCCGGAGCTGCCGGGGCCGGGGGGGCCGGGGGGCGCGGGCAGGGCGGGCGCTTTGGCCTTCAGGGCTCGGCAGTAGGTGGCCGCGTTCTTGCGCTTCTTCACCTCATCCTCGGAGAGCCCCCGGGGAGGCCCCCCCAGCCCCAGCCCGTGCAGCGGCGGCGTTTGGGGGTCCAGGGCAGCGGGGGGGGCACGGCAGGGCTGGCCGGGGGGCGGCCGGCGCACCCGCGCCGTCCCGTTGAGGATGGCGATGGAGGCCGAAGCCGGCGGGGCGAG
>NW_024375437.1:0-361 GCF_014805655.1 Passer montanus | reverse complement strand
ATTTATTAGGGTTTGAGCCTGGTGTAATTTGATGGGGTTTGAGCCTGGTATAATTTATTAGGGTTTGAGCCTGGTGTAATTGATTGGGGTTTGAGCCCGGTGTCATTAACTGCCCGCAGCCCCCTGGACACCCCGGCCATGCAGGAAGCTATGGGGTTTGAGCCCGGTGTAACTTTATGGGGTTTGAGCCTGGTGTAATTGATTGGGGTTTGATCCCGGTGTAATTAATTGGGGATTGATCCTGGTGTCATTACCTCCCCGCAGCCCCCTGGACATCGCAGCCATGCGGGCGCTATGGGGTTTGAGCCCGGTGTCATTGATTAGGTTTTGAGCCCGCTGTAATTACCTCCCCGCAGCCCCC
>NW_024375436.1:0-361 GCF_014805655.1 Passer montanus | reverse complement strand
CCGATGGCGCGTATCTGGTGGTGCCACCACCACTGCTGATGTATGCGATCCACTCCAGCCCCTGCCCGGGTCTCTGGCGCACCCATTGCATGGCAAAACTGCCGAAATCGAACCCGGACCCTCGGCAGAGGAGGCGCAGGGACCCCCCGGGGGGCTGGAGGTCCCCCCCAGAATCCAGCAGGGTCACGGCCAATCCCTCACCCTCAAACCTTCACTGGTTTTGGCTCAAACTCCCCTTATTTGGTCCAAAATCTCCACCTGAGCTTTCCTGTATCGTAAAGTGATATAACCCTGCAATTAACCCCCATCCAGGTGTTAATAAATTGGACATGTCTGCTTGAGCTTTCCATCCCCTCATCCC
>NW_024375435.1:0-361 GCF_014805655.1 Passer montanus | reverse complement strand
TTCCAAATGATGTAACAGCATCTTGTTTCTAACTCCTTAGTGCTTGATTTGTTCTGCACAAGACCAAAAAGCTAGAGCGCACCACAAAAAAAAATAAACTGAAGGACAATGGGAGTTGCACAGGAGAAAAATATGTGTCTTTGACTACAATGTACACCACAAGGAATGAAATTCCTTAAAAAGGATAAGAGACAGGTAGGGATTTCTTGGGAGTTGTCAAAAATATTTTCCTATTATTTTTTCTTTTCCAAGAAAGTTTTGATATAAAAATAAATTTTACACATAGCTCGAAGCTTAGGCTTTGAGATGTTCTCCTCAGCAGTTGTAAAACGTGGAGTTCCACCCGCTTCAAGACATTCCC
>NW_024375434.1:0-7842 GCF_014805655.1 Passer montanus | reverse complement strand
AATCTCAAATTTTGGGGAAAAAAATCCCAGAATTTGGGGGAAAAAATCTCAATTTTTGGGAAAAAAATCTCAATTTTTGGGGAAAAAAATCTCAAATTTTGGGGAAAAAAATCCCAAAATTTGGGGAAAAAATCTCAATTTTTGGGGAAAAAAATCTCAATTTTGGGGAAAAAAATCTCAAATTTTGGGGAAAAAAATCTCAAATTTTGGGGAAAAAAAAAATCTCAATTTTTGGGGGAAAAAAATCCCAATTTTAGGAGCAGAAATCCCAATTTTAGGGAAAAAAAATCCCTTTTTTTTTGTTTAATCCCAATTTTCAGGGGTCCAACTCCCAAATTATTTGGGAAAAGGATTCCAATTTTGGGAGTGAAAATCCAAAATTTAAGGGGGAAAAAAAATCCCAGTTTTAGGGGTGAAAAGCCCAAAGGTTTTGGGAAAAAATCCCAATTTTAGGGGTGGAAATCCCAATTTTGGAGTGGAAAAAAATCCCAATTTTGGAGTGAAAAAATCCCCGTTTTAGGGGAAAAATATCCCAATTTTAGGGGGAAAAGATTCCAATTTTGTAGTGAAAAAAATTCCAGTTTTGGGGGAAACAGATCCCAATTTTAGGGGGAAAAATCCCAATTTTAGAGGGAAAAAAAATCCCAATTTTGGAGTGAAAATCCCAAATTTTTTGGGAAAAAAATACTAATTTTAGGGGCGCAAATCCCAGTTTTTGGAGAGAAAAATTCCCAATTTTATGGCAAAAATATCCCAATTTTAGGGAAAAAAAAATCTCAATTTTTGGGAAAAAAATTCCAATTTTAGGGGTGAAGATCCCAAATTTTAGGGGGAAAAAAATCCTCAAATTTTAGGGGGGGAAACACCAAATTTAGGGGGAAATTCCCCAATTTTTGGAAGGGAAAATTCCAAAATTTTTGACAAAATTTTCCCAAAATTTTGGCGGGAAAACCCCAAAATTTTGGGGGGAAAATCCCCAAATTTTGGGTGGAAACCTCAGGGGTTGGGAGGTGGGCGGGGCTTCAAGAGGAGACCACGCCCCTCATTTAAATGTATCAGAAACCACCTTTGGGGTGAGACCACGCCCCCCAATTTGCATACAGGGGTTGTCAATAGTTCACCGTGTACTTCTCCTTATTTTACATAAATTTGCATAAAATAAGCAGGCTGTGCCCCTTAATAGCCACGCCCCCCTCATTTACATAAAGTTATCTCAATCATTTCTTTATTAATTACTCCATAGTGGAAACCACGCCCCTTAATTTGCATAGACGAGTTGTCAATCACTACGTGTATCCATTCAGATAGCTGAAACCACGCCCCCTAATTTACATACAACCTGCCAATCATTTCAGCCTGAACTGATCTCAACGGCAGAAACCACGCCCCTTCATTTACATAAAGGCACTGTCAATCATTTTAGTATGAATCGAGCCTAATGGTGAAAACCACGCCCCTAATTTGCATACAACCTGCCAATCATTTCAGACTGAACTGCTCCCAACGGCAGAAACCCCGCCCCCTTCATTTCCATAACGGCGCTGTCAATCACTGCCCGCTCACTATAGCAACGCGACCGCGCCGCTCATTTACATAACCCCGCCCCTCCCATTCACCTCCATTCCGCGAAGCCCCGCCCCTCTATTTAAGCCCCGCCCTTCCATTCATATAGGCTCTGTCACCACGCCCCCCGTGCGTAGCCCCGCCCCCCGTGCGTGCCCCGGAAGCGCTGCTGCCGGAAGTGCCCCGGGGCGATGGCGGCCATGGCGGCGGCCGCGGCGGAGCCCCGGTGAGGGGGGAATTTTTGGGGAATTTCTGGGGATTTGGGGGGGAATTTTGGGGGAATTTCTGGGGATTTGAGGAATTTAGGGGGGATTTTGGGGGAATTTTGGGAATTTGGGGAGATTTTGGGGAAGTTTGGGGGAATTTGGGGGGAATTTTTGAGAAATTTTGGGGAACTTTTGGGAATTTTTGGGGAAAATTCTGGGAATTGTGGTGGATTTCAGGAAATCTTTGGGGAATTTTTTGAGGGAATATTTTGGGGAATTTTAGGGGAATTTTCTGAGATTTTTAAGGGAATTTGGGGGGAATTTTGGGGGAATTTTTTGGAATTTGGGGGGAATTTGGGCTGTGCAGTCTTTTGGGGGATATTTTTAGGGATTTTATGGAATTGCAGGGAATTTTGGGTTCTGAGTGAGTTTTGGGGGGATTTATGGGAATTTGGAGGGATTTTTTGGTGGATTTTTAGGGTTTTGGGAGGATTTTTGAGACATTTCAGGGAATTTTGTGGATTTTTTCTTAAATTTTGGGGATTTTGAGGGCTTTTAGGGGATTCTTGAGAGGCATTGGGGAGAATTTTGGAGAAATTTGGAAGATTTTGGGGGTCTTGGGGTGGTTTTGGGGGGAATTTAGAGGAATTTCGTTTGGATTTTAAGAGATTTTGGAGAGATTTTGAGGAAACTTGAGGGGATTTTTAGAAATTTTTGGGAGAATTTTGGGTTTTTCCACCCAAAATTCCCCTGGGGGGAGCTCAGGAAGCTCCGAAATTTTCGGGGTTTTTTTTTTGGGGAGGATTTTTGGGCTCTCCCTGATGGAATTTGGGGATTCCCGAATTTTGGGGTCCCCCCAAATTTGGGGTTTGCCAGGTGATCCAGTACCAGACCGTGCGCTACGACGTGCTGCCCCTGTCCCCCATCTCCAGGAACCGCCTGAGTGAGTCCAAAAACCCCGAAATTTGGGGAGAAAAACCCTAAAATTGGGGTGGGAAATGCAAAGTTTGGGGAGAGAACCCAAAAATTCCAGAGAAAATCCCAAAATTTGAGGTGGGAAATCCCAAAATTGGGGAGGAAATCCCAAAATTTGTGGTGGGAAATCCCAAAATCGGGGAGAAAATCCCAAAACTGGGGTGGGAAATGCAAAGTTTGGGGAGAGAACCCAAAAATTCCAGAGAAAATCCCAAAATTTGAGGTGGGAAATCCCAAAATCGGAGTGGGAAATTCCAAAATCAGGGAGAAACTCACGTAATTGGGGAGAAAATCCCAAAATCAAGATGGGAAATCCCAAAATCGGGGAGAAAATCCCAAAACTGGGGAGGAAATCCCAAAATCAGGGTGGGAAATCCCAAAATCGGGGAGAAAACCCCAAAATTGGGGTGGGAAATCCCAAAATCAGGGAGAGAACCCAAAAATTCCAGAGAAAATCCCAAAATTTGGGGTGGGAAATCCCAAAATTGGGGAGAGAATCCCAAAATTTGGGAGGGAAATCTAAAATTGGGGGAGACAGCTCCAAAATTTCAGAGATAAACCCAAAATTTGGAGAAAAAAAGCCCGAACCTCCAAATTCCGTCCCAAACTTCCAAATCCTCCCCCAAATTCCTAAATTTTTCCCCCAAACCCCCAAATTTTGCCCCCAAATCCTGGAATTGTGCCTCTAAACCCCCAAATTTTGCCCCAAATCCTAAAATTTTCCCTCTTAATCCCCAAATTTTGTCTCCAAATCCCCAAATTTTCCCCCAAAACTCCAAATTTTCTTCCTTAGTCCCCAAATTTTGTCCCTAACCCCCCATATTTTTCCCCCAATACCCCAAATTTTGCCCCCAAATCCTGGAGGTGTGCCCCTAAATCCCCAAATTTTGCCCCAAATTCCCAAATTTTGCCCCAAAACCCCCAAATTTCCCCTTAAACCCCCAAATTTTGCCCCCAAATCCTGGAATTGTGCCCCTAAATCACCAAATTTTCCCCCCAAACCCCCGAATTTTCTCCCCCAAACCCCAAATTTTCGCCCCAAATTCCCCGATTTTGCCCAAATTTGGGGGATTTTGCCCCAGACCAGGTGAAGAGGAAGATCCTGGTGCTGGACCTGGACGAGACCCTGATCCACTCCCACCACGACGGCGTCCTGAGGCCCACGGTGCGGCCCGGGACCCCCCCCGACTTCATCCTCAAGGTCTGGGGCCATTTGGGGGAAAATTCCAGAATTTTGGGGCATTTTGAGAAGATTTTGGGGGATTTGGGAGGGATTTGGGGCAGTTTTGGGGAGTTTTTCTGAGTTTTTTTGGGTTTTTCGGGGGTTTTTGGGGTATCCTGCGGCCCACGGTGCAGCCCGGGACCCCCCCCGACTTCATCCTCAAGGTCTGGGGCCAAATTCCGCAATTTTGGGGCTTTTTGGGAAAAGTTGGGGGCGTTCTGAGGGCTTTGGGGCAGTTTTTGGGGAATTTTTGGGGTTTTTCTGGTGGATTTTTGGGTTTTTTGGGGTGTCCTGAAACCCACGGTGCGGCCCGGGACCCCCCCCGACTTCATCCTCAAGGTCTGGGGCAAAATTCCGCAGTTTTGGGGCATTTTGGGAAAAGTTGGGGGGATTTTGGGTGCTTTGGGAGGGATTTGGGACAGCTTTTGGGGAGTTTTTTGGGTTTTTGGGGGGTTTTTGGGTTTTTTTGAGGCGTCCTGCGGCCCATGGTGCGGCCCGGGACCCCCCCCGACTTCATCCTCAAGGTCTGGGGCCAAATTCCGCAATTTTGGGGCTTTTTGGGAAGAGTTTGGGGGATTTTGGGGGGTTTGGGAGGGATTTGGGGCAGTTTGGGGGAATTTTTAGGGATTTTGGGGTAGTTTTGGGTGGGATTTAAGGTTGTTCAGGGGGGATTTTTGGAGGGTTTTGGGAATTTTGGAAAATGTTGGGAATTTTGGGAAGATTTTGGGGGGATTTTGAGAGCTTTGGGAGGGATTTGGGGCAGCTTTTGGGAATTTTTTTGAGGTTTTTTTTGGGTTTTGGGGGGTTTTTGGGGTGTCCTGCGGCCCTTGAGTGAATTTTGGGGGTTGTTTTGAGTCTGATTTTGGGGTCCTGGGGCTGGTTTTGGTGTCTTGGGGCTGATTTTGGGGGGTTTTGGGTGGAATTTTGGGGTCCTGTGGCTGATTTTGGGGTCCTGGGGCTGATTTTGGGGTCCCAGGGCTGATTTTGGGGGTTTTGGGGTGGAATTTTGGGGTCCTGAGGCTGATTTTGGGGGGTTTGGGGTGGAATTTTGGGGTCCCAGGGCTGATTTTGGGGTTCCTGGGGCTGATTTTGGGTTCCCAGGGCTGATTTTGGGGGTTTTTGGGTGGATTTTTGGGGTCCCAGGGCTGATTTTGGGGGGTTTTGGGTGGATTTTGGGGTCCCGGGCTGATTTTTGGGGTCCCCCAGGTGGTGATCGACAAACACCCCGTGAGGTTCTTCGTGCACAAACGGCCCCACGTGGATTTCTTCCTGGAGGTGGTGAGTGACCCCAAAAAGCCCCAAATTCACCCCAAAATCCGCCTCAAAACCCCAAAAATCCCAAAAAATCTCCAAAATTCCCGATCCAGGTGAGCTGGGGGTGTTCACGGCCCCAAACCCCCACCTGAGACCTCCCCAAAACCCCCCAAATTTTCACTTTAACACCCCAAAATTCCTCTAAACACCCCAAAATCCCAGGAATTTTCCCAAAATTTTGGGAATTTTCCCCAGGTGACCAGTGGTGCGAGCTGGCCTGGCCAGCATGGAGATCCACGGCCCCAAATCCCACCTGAGACCCCCCCAAAAAACCCTGAAATCCCCTCAAATCACCCCAAAATCCCCTCAAACCAGCCCAAAATTCCTGAATTTTCCCAAAATCCTGGGAATTTTCCCAAAATTCCAGGAATTTCCCCCGCATTCCAGGGAGCCAGTGGTAGGAGCTGGTGGTGTTCAGGGCCAGCATGGAAATCCATGGCCCCAAACCCCACCTGAGACCCCCCAAAACCCCTCAAATTACCCCAAAATCCCTCTAAACACCCCAAAATTCCCCAGAATTCTGGGAATTTTCCCAAAATCGCGGGAATTTTCCCCAAAATTCTGGGAATTTCCCCTAGGTGAGCCAGTGGTACGAGCTGGTGGTGTTCATGGCCCCAAATCCCACCTGAGACCCCCAAAAAAGTCCCCAAGATCCTCTCTAAACACCCCAAAATTCCTGAATTTTCCCCCGAATTCCTGATTTTTCCCAAATTCCCTGGAATTTTCCCCAAATTCTGGGAATTTCCCTCAGGTGAGCCAGTGGTAGAAGCTGGTGGTGTTCAGGGCCAGCATGGAGATCCACAGCCCCAAATCCCACCTGAGACCCCCCCAAAAACCCCCAAAATCCCCTCAAATCAAACACCTGGGCAGGTGAGACATGTGACCCTGGAATACAGGTAACCCTGGGATAGACGCACCTGGACAGGTAACCCTGGGATACAGGTAACCCTGGGACAGCCTCAGCCGCCGCTACTGCCGACAGGTGAGCCACACACCTGGGCAGGTGAGACAGGTAACCCTGGGATACAGGTAACCCTGGGATACAGGTAACCCTGGGATACAGGTAACCCTGGGACAGCCTCAACCACCGCTACTACCGACAGGTGAGAGCACCTGGGGTACAGGTGAGACAGGTGAGACACACCTGGGCAGGTGAGACAGCTGAGACACACCTGGGGTACAGGTGAGACAGGTGAGACACATCTGGGCAGGTAACCCTGGGATACAGGTAACCCTGGGACAGCCTCAACCGCCGCTACTGCCGACAGGTGAGCCACACACCTGGGGTACAGGTGAGACAGGTAACACTGGGACAGGTGACACTGGGACAGCCTCAGCCACCGCTACTGCCGACAGGTGAGAGCACCTGGGCAGGTGAGACAGGTGAGTGACACACCTGGGCAGGTGAGACAGCTGAGACACACCTGGGCAGGTAGCCTGGGATAGACACACCTGGGGTACAGGTGAGACACACCTGGGCAGGTGAGACACACCTGGGGTACAGGTGAGACACACCTGGGGCACAGGTGAGACAGGTAACCCTGGGATAGACACACCTGGGTACAGGTAACCCCGGGACAGGTGTGGGAGGGGTCAGGGGCCAGCCTCAGCTGGCGCTGCTGCCGGCAGGTGAGAGCTCACCTGGCCAGGTGAGACTGCGACAGGGGAGGGGCTGGGAGGGGCTGCCTGCCCCAGCAGTGCCGCGGGCGTGGCACAGGTGAGCTGGGCGTGTCCCTGGGCGTGTCCAGGTGAGGTGGGCATGGCACAGGTGAGCTGGGCGTGTCCCTGGGAGTATCCAGGTGAGGTGGGCGTGGCACAGGTGAGCTGGGCGTGTCCAGGTGAGGTGGGCGTGGCACAGCTGGGTGGGCGTGTCCCTGGGTGTGTCCAGGTGAGCTGGGCGTGTCCCTGGGTATGTCCCAGGTGCTGTGGGCGTGTCCCAGGCATGGTGGGTGTGTCCCCAGGTGTGTCCCAGGTGGGGTGGGCGTGTCCCCGGTGCAGTGGGCATGTCTCTGGGCGTGTCCCATGCACGGTGGGTGTGTCCCAGGCACAGTGGGCGTGTCCCAGGCACAGTGGGCGTGTCACAGGTACAGTGGGCGTGTCCCAGGCGCAGTGGGCGTGTCCCAGGCACGGTGGGCGTGTCACAGGTACAGTGGGCGTGTCCCAGGCGCAGTGGGCGTGTCCCCCCTGCGGTGGGCGTGTCTCTGGGCATGTCCCCGGTGCGGTGGGTGTGTCCCAGGCGCAGTGGGCGTGTCCCCGGCACGGTGGGCGTGTCCCCCGTGCAGTGGGCGTGTCTCTGGGCGTGTCCGGGGCATGGTGGGCGTGTTCCCTGTGCGGTGGGCGTGTCTCTGGGCGTGCCCGGGGCGCGGTGGGCGTGTCCCTGACGCGGCCCCGCCCCCAGCACTGCACGCTGGAGCTGGGCAGTTACATCAAGGACCTGTCGGTGGTGCACAGCGACCTGTCCAGCATCGTCATCCTGGACAACTCCCCCGGCGCCTACCGCAGCCACCCAGGTACCCAAAAAGTGCCAAAATAGCCCCAAAAAATGTTCCCAAAATGTCCCAA
>NW_024375433.1:0-361 GCF_014805655.1 Passer montanus | reverse complement strand
CAGGACCCCGGCAGGATCCCCCGCTCCCCCCGGACCCCCGCAGGATCCCGCAGCCCCCGAGCCCCCGGCAGGATCCCCCCGGACCCCTCAGGACCCCCGCAGGATCCCGCAGCCCCCGGAGCCCCGCAGGATCACCCCAATCCCGCACCCCGGCAGGGCTCGCAGCGGCAGCGGGCGATGCGGGGCAGCAGCGCGGGCCGGGGGCGGCCCCGCGGGCACGGCAGGAGCAGGGCCCGCACGGGCCGGGCCGGGTCCAGCCGGTAACTGCAGCACTCGCACAGCGACCGCACGAACGGCTCCTGGGGACAGCGGGTCACCGCGGCGGGGGCGGCCCGGACACCGGGACAACCGGGCACACCGG
>NW_024375432.1:0-361 GCF_014805655.1 Passer montanus | reverse complement strand
TTTTTTTTCCCCAAAATCACATTTTTATGGGAGCTAAGTCTTAGGAGCAGTGATAGAGAAAGCTTTTATTTTTTATGAGAAGGGGAAGAAATGAATAAATTGAATGAATTAGCTTTGCAAACAGATCTCTGATTACAGTTGTTGCTCTGGGACTATCACTAGTGTTACAACCAATAAACAATTTGCTAATACTAAGCCAAGTTCTAACTCTCCAGCTGCTAATTTAAGGTAGAAAAATTGTTTTCTTTCTTAATATGCTTTTCTTTCACTTATGTATTTTTCATATCCTTTGCTGAATAAGAAGGTAAATTGTGCTCCATTTAAGTCTAAATAGGTAGTTTTATTGTATTTTTTCATACTT
>NW_024375431.1:0-361 GCF_014805655.1 Passer montanus | reverse complement strand
GGGGTGTCACTTTTTGGGGTTCCTGCCCACTTTTGGGATTCCCGTGTCCGTTTTTGGGGTTCCTTTGTCCATTTTTGAGGTTCCTGGTTGGCTTTTTGAGGTTCCTGGGTCGTTTTTTGGTGTTCCTGGCTCATTTTTTGGGGTATTTCTGTGGGGTTTTCGTTGTTTCTCTGTTCTGGGGTGTCACTTTTTGGGTTTCCTGCCCATTTTTGGGGTTCCTTTGTCCATTTTTGAGGTTCCTGGTTTTCTTGGGGGGGTTTCTGGGTCGGTTTTTGGGGTTTCTGTGTCGTTTCTTGGTGTTCCTGGGTCGCTTTTTGAGGTTCCTGGGTCATTTTTTGAGGTTCCTGGCTCATTTTTTGGG
>NW_024375430.1:0-361 GCF_014805655.1 Passer montanus | reverse complement strand
CAGCCCCCTGCCAGGGGCACGTGTCACCCTTTCCACAAGGGAAGACTGAAGGTTGGATGGGATGATCTCCATCCAACCTTTGTGGTTCCATAAATGACCAGAGAAAAGCTGCTCCATTTTCCGAGCACTGACTCCTTCCCCTTCCACTCCAACCCACAGAAATTGAATTAATGGGGTTTTGGAAGAATTGCTTTTTCCTTACCAAGGGGAGCTTGGAGGATTATTTTGGGGATGAAATTAACTCCATTCATTTGGGGTTTTTTTGGGATAGGTGGCTTTCCTCCTCTGCAGGAATAAATGGGAATGCTGTGAATAAAATATTTCTAGTGCAATTCTAGGAATTGCTGGAGTTTTCCTTGAC
>NW_024375429.1:0-361 GCF_014805655.1 Passer montanus | reverse complement strand
CCCCCCTCCTGCCGGGACCCCTGTATCCCCGCGCTCCCCGCTCTGAGCCGACCCCACAGAAGCCCCTCCCCACCCCAATCCCCTTTTTCCTGGCCCTGACTGTTTCCCACAGACACAGGGCTGGAGTGCCCCGTGTGCAAGGAGGATTACAGCGTGGCCGAGCAGGTCCGGCAGCTCCCCTGCAACCACGTCTTCCACAGCAGCTGCATCGTGCCCTGGCTGGAGCTGGTGAGATCCCAAAAAAAATCCCTATCTTCGTGGATTTATCTTTTATTTTTGTGTTAGGAAGTGGAATTTTGGGTTTGAGCTCCAATTTCTCATCTATATTCTATATATATAATGTAATATAATGTAATATAAT
>NW_024375428.1:0-361 GCF_014805655.1 Passer montanus | reverse complement strand
TCACAAGTGCACAGTAATTCAGTGGAAGGGCTGAAATCATGGCCAAAACAACTTGCTCTATTTATGAGGGTTTTTTTCCCATGGCTTGCCCAATTCTATGACAGCTTAGGGTATGTAAAATTATAGTGGGTGATATCTGAAGGTCACAACATGTCAGGTAGTATCAGTGGTGATATTTCTTGTCTGAGTTTATGCAGAATACATTGGTCTATAGCTACCAGATGGTATTCTCAGGAATTAAGGTAAACACTTTATGTAGCACACACAACCGCATAAACAGGTTTACAAACTAGCCCTGTAAACACTGCACTGGCAGAGATCTGGGTTGGTATCACTCACTACTTGCAGCACCACCACTGAG
>NW_024375427.1:0-361 GCF_014805655.1 Passer montanus | reverse complement strand
TGCGGGAGCAGCGCGGGGAAGGCGGCGGCGCCGAGCGGGGCCCAGGCGGGGCCGAACGCGGCCGCCTTGGGCTGGAAGCTGCACGAGGGGAACTCCAGCGGCTCCGCGGGGCCGCGGGGCGCCGCGAACGGCGGCGGGAATTTAGGGGAGGGGGAGTCCTCGCTGTCGTGGCCGATGAGCGAGTCCACGTAGTAATTGCTGAGGGGGCCCGAGATGGACATGGTCAGACATCATCCAGGGCGCGCCGAGGGGAGCGGGGGCAGCGCCTCCAAAATGGGGAAAATGTATTGGGAAAGCCGCCTAAAATTTAAAAAAAATTAAAATCTTAAAAAAAAATAAAATCCTAAAATAATAATAAAAA
>NW_024375426.1:0-361 GCF_014805655.1 Passer montanus | reverse complement strand
CCCAGCCCCGCCTCCCGCCCTCGCCCCGCCCTCCCTTATCTCGCGGCCACGTCATTCGCGCTCCGCGGGCGGAAGTGACGCCATCCCGCCCGGCGGCCAACGGGCGTCTCGCGTGTGGCGGGTTGAGAGGTGAAAGATCAGGCGGGGCGGCGGGAAGATGGCGGCGCAGGCGGTTGCCGGGCGGGGGACGCGGGCTCCGTGAGGGGATGGCGCGGCGGGCGGCGCGCAGCGGCTGAGGCACCCCCGCCGCTCCCCCGCGCGCTCCTGTCGGTCGGTCCCATGAGCGGGGCGGGCGGTCTGGCGTGGCGCGCGCTGCACGCGCTGGTGCGCGCCTTGCTCTGCCTGCAGCGCGCGCTGCTCG
>NW_024375425.1:0-361 GCF_014805655.1 Passer montanus | reverse complement strand
GTGCCTCAGTGAACTGGTTCAGCTCTCTGAATAACCATGCCATGCTCTGGTGATCCCAGAATTATGTTAAGGCTTTACCTGAGAACTTCCGTCTTCCTTTAAATCTTTCCTAGTATTTTCTTCTCAAATCTATTTCTTACTCCCCTAATATTTTGTTATTTTCCCCCCTTTGCTTAGCAGTCAGACAGAAATCTGTTTAAGGTAACACATATAACTAGTCAGTGTTTTTTCAAGGGAGCACAGCACAAGATCATGCCATTACTTTTAAAAAGTAAGGGTTCCCTTTTTGCTTGGTGATGCTTCCTTTAAGAGTAATAGCTGGAAAAGAAAACATGGAATTATGGAGAGACAAATGCACCAT
>NW_024375424.1:0-361 GCF_014805655.1 Passer montanus | reverse complement strand
GGGAGGGGCCCGGGGGCACCTGGGGGGGACCAAAAACACCAAAATAACCCAAAATAAACCCAAAAATAACCAAAAATACCCAAAATATCCCAAAAATATCAAAATACACCCAAAACCACCCAAAACCAACCAAAAATAACCCAAAATCCACCCAAAACCACCCCCAAACTGGGGAGGGGCCCGGGGGCACCTGGGGGGGAAAAACACCCAAAATTACCAAAAATACCCAAAATAACCCAAAATTACCAAAAATACCCAAAAATACCAAAAATGTACCCAAATATACCCCAAAATAACCCAAAAATACCCAAACCCACCCAAACCCACCCCTGGAAACTGGGGAGGGGTCCGGGGGCACCTG
>NW_024375423.1:0-7004 GCF_014805655.1 Passer montanus | reverse complement strand
TCCTGTCCCCATTCCTGTCCCCTCCCTGTGCCCCCTTGTCCCTGTCCCTGTGCAGGGCCATGTCCGCCCTGTCCCTGTCCCCTCCCCGTTCCTGTCCCCTCCCCTCCCTGTCCCTGTGCCGGGCAGTGTCCCCCCTGTCCCTGTCCCAGACTGTGACTCCAGTGTCCCTGTCCCAGGCCACGTCCCTGTCCCCACGTCCCTGTCCCCATGTCCCCATCTCCATGTCCCCATCCCCCATCCCTGTCCCTGTCCCTGTCCCCATGTCCCTGTCCCCATGTCCCCATCTCCATGTCCCTGTCTCCATGTCCCTGTCCCTGTCCCAGGCCATGTCCCTCTCCCCCATCCCTGTCCCCATGTCCCTGTCCCTGTGCAGGGCCATGTCCCCCGTCTCTGTCCCCTCCCTGTCCCGGGCTGTGACTCCGGTGTCCCTGTCCCCATGTCCCTGTCCCTGTCCCTGTCCCCTCCCTGTCCTTGTCCCCATGTCCCTGTCCCTGTCCCCGTGTCCCTGTCCCCATCCCCGTGTCCCTGTCCCCTCGGTGTCCCCATGTCCCTGTCCCTGTCCCCCTGTCCCCATCCCAGACCATGTCCCTGTCCCCATGTCCCTGTCCCCTTCCTGTCCCCCTGTCCCCATGTCCCTGTCCCTGTCCCCTCTCCCACCTCGCCCAGGGCGGGCTCCTGGTCGCCCAGCCCCACGATGAGCACGCAGTCGGCCTGGCGGATGCAGCGCAGCGTCCAGGGGGTCAGCGTGCAGTCGGTCTGGTAGAGCACGATGCGGTGCAGGTCCTCCTGCTGCGCCAGCCAGCCCGACAGCCGGTACTCCTGGATGCTGCCGGGGCACCGAGCGGTCAGCAGCGGCCTGGGGGCCGCGGCCACACCGCTGCCCACCGCCCTTACCTCTCCAGAGCCGAGGAGCCCAGGCGGGCGCGGATGATGTCGCTGGTGAGGAGCAGCGTGGGGCCTGCAGAGGTGGGGATGGGGTCATCTCCAGGCCATGGTCACCACTGTGCCATGGGGCTGTGGTCACCACCATGCCACGGTCACTGTCATGCTGTGGTCACCATGCCATGGTCATCACCATGCCACCATCACCCTCATGGTGCCCACCACAGCCAAGACCACCCTGTGGGGCTGCAACCAGCACCACCCCAGGCCACCAGGATGCCGTGACCCGACGGTCACTGCCACGCTCGGTGTCCCTGGTCACTCACCGATGGCGTTGAGCGCGTGCTGCAGCCCCAGCGTGAAGGCCGCCATGGGCTCCTCGTCGCACACGGGCAGCACCGCCACCGTCGACAGGTTGCTGGTGGGGTTGATGGGCTCCGAGCTGGAGGCCATGCCCAGGCCAGGCCCTGGGTGGACACAGAGGAGTGGACACACCGCTCTGGTGACGGCCACCAGCCCCGCAGAGGCCGCCCCGTTGTCCCCAGGTCCTACCACCTGTGTGATCTCACCTGTCTGTCCCCTGTCCCCCTGTCCATCTGTCTGTCCCCCTGTCTGTCGCCTCTGTGTCCATCTGTCTGTCCCTGTGTCCCCCTGTCTGTCCCGCTGTCTGTCCCTGTCCGTGTGTCCCCGTGTCCATCTGTCCCTGTCCCCTCTGTGTCCATCCGTCTGTCCCCCCATCTGTCCCTGTCCGTGTGTCCCCCTGTCCGTGTGTCCATCTGTCCGTGTGTCCCCCTGTCCGTGTGTCCATCTGTCCGTGTCTCCCTGTCCGTGTGTCCCTGTCCGTGTGTCTGTGTGTCCCTGTCCGTGTGTCCCCGTGTCCGTGTGTCCATCTGTCCGTCTCTCCCTGTCCGTGTGTCCCCCTGTCCGTGTGTCCCTGTCCATCTGTCCGTGTGTCCCTGTCCATCTGTCTGTCCCTGTCGGTGTGTCCCCCTGTCGGTGTGTCCCCCTGTCTGTGTGTCCATCTGTCCCTGTGTCCCCCTGTCCGTGTGTCCCTGTCCATCTGTCCGTGTGTCCCTGTCCATCTCTCTGTCCCTGTCCATCTGTCTGTCCCTGTCCGTCTGTCCCTGTCCGTGTGTCTGTCCCTGTCCGTGTGTCCCTGTCCATCTGTCCGTGTGTCCCTGTCCATCTGTCTGTCCCTGTCCGTGTGTCTGTCCCCGTCGGTGTGTCCCCGTGTCCCCTCCAGGTGCCACCCCCGGGTGCTTTGGCTGCTCCAACCTCCCCCCGCCCGCAGGTAAGAGCGCCCCTCCCCCACCCCGCGCCCCGGGGCCCCCGCGGGGACCGTGGGGACCTATAGAGACATATAGGGACATATAGGGACCCTATGGATCCCATGGGGACCGTGGGGACATACAGGGACATACAGGGACATACAGGGACATACAGGGACATATAGGGACCCTATGGATCCCATAGGGGACATAGACATCCTATAGGGACCCTATAGATCCCATAGGGACCCTAGAGATCCCATAGGGGACATAGAGATCCTACAGGGACCGTATGGATTCCATGGGGGCCATGGGGACCTACAGGGACCGTATGGGTCCCATAGGGGCCATAGGGCTCTATAGGGACCATGGGGACCTACAGGGACCATATAGATCCCTGTGGGGCCATACAGATCCCATGGGGGCCATGGGGACCTATAGGGACCATACAGATCCCATAGGGGCCATACAGATCCCATAGGGGACCATATATAATCCCTAGGGGAGCCATACAGATCCCTATAGGGGCCATATAGGTCCCATAGGGGGCCATGGGGACCTGTGGGACCCCTATAGATCCCATAGGGGCCATACAGACCCCAGGTCCCTATAGGGCCCACACAGAGCCCCATAAGGGCCTATAGGGTCCCTATAAATCCCTATAGGGGCTGTACAGACCCCAGGCCCCTACAGGGTCCGTATAGACCCCCACAGGGGCCATACACACCCCAGGCCCCTATGGGGTCTGTATATACTCCTATAGGGGCCATACAGGTCCCCAGGCCCCTATAGGGTCCATACAGACCCCTAAAGGGTCCATACACACCCCAGGTCCCTCTGGGGGTCTCCAGGCCCCCCCGGGGGTCCCTATGGGGTCCATACAGACCCCAGCCCCCCATAGGGTCCCTATGGGGTCCATGCAGACCCCAGCCCCCCCGGGGGTCCCCAGGCCCCTCTGGGGGTCCCTATGGGGTCCATACGGACCCCAGCCCCCCCGGGGGGTCCCCAGGCCCCTCTGGGGGTCCCTATGGGGTCCATACGGACCCCAGCCCCCCCGGGGGGTCCCTATGGGGTCCATGCAGACCCCAGCCCCCCCGGGGGTCCCCAGGCCCCTCTGGGGGTCCCTATGGGGTCCATACGGACCCCAGCCCCCCCGGGGGTCCCCGGGCCCCTATAGGGTCCCTATGGGGTCCATACGGACCCCAGCCCCCCCGGGGGTCCCCGGGCCCCTATAGGGTCCCTATGGGGTCCATACGGACCCCAGCCCCCCCGGGGGGTCCCCAGGCCCCTCTGGGGGTCCCTATGGGGTCCATACGGACCCCAGCCCCCCCGGGGGGTCCCCAGGCCCCTCTGGGGGTCCCTATGGGGTCCATACGGACCCCAGCCCCCCCGGGGGGTCCCTATGGGGTCCATGCAGACCCCAGCCCCCCCGGGGGTCCCCAGGCCCCTCTGGGGGTCCCTATGGGGTCCATACGGACCCCAGCCCCCCCGGGGGGTCCCCAGGCCCCTCTGGGGGTCCCTATGGGGTCCATGCCGACCCCAGGCCCCTCTGGGGGTCCCCAGGCCCCTCTGGGGGTCCCTATAGGATCCATGCAGACCCCAGCCCCCCCGGGGGTCCCCAGGCCCCTCTGGGGGTCCCTATGGGGTCCATACGGACCCCAGCCCCCCCGGGGGTCCCCGGGCCCCTATAGGGTCCCTATGGGGTCCATACGGACCCCAGCCCCCCCGGGGGTCCCCGGGCCCCTATAGGGTCCCTATGGGGTCCATACGGACCCCAGCCCCCCCGGGGGGTCCCCAGGCCCCTCTGGGGGGCCCTATTGGGTCCATGCCGACCCCAGGCTGGGTCCCTCCCCTCCCCTCCCCCCCCCGGTTCTGGCGCTGGGTCCCCGCGGGGCTGGGGGGGAGGGGACGCGTCCGTCTGTCCCCGCGTCCGTCTGTCCCCCGCGGCCGTGCGTGCACGTACGCCCCGTCCATGTGTCCCCATGTCCGTGTGTCCCCATGTCCGTGTGTCCCCGTGTCCCCATGTCCATATGGCTGATGTCCGTGTGTCCCCATGTCCGTGTGTCCCAATGTCTGTGTGTCCCCGTGTCCCCATGTCCATATAGCTGATGTCCGTGTGTCCCCGTGTCTGTGTCCCAATGTCTGTGTGTCCCCGTGCCCATCTGTCCATCTGTCCCAACGTCCATACTGCTGATGTTCCCATGTCCGTGTGTCCTCGTGTCCCTGTGTCCGTGTGTCCCAATGTCCGTGTGTGCCAATGCTCATTTTTCCATCTGTCCCTGTGTCTGTGTGTCCTCATGTCCCCATGTCCATCTGTCCCTGTGTCCCAATGCCCGCAGGACCAATGTCCCCATTTCCACATGTCCCCATGTCCGTGTGTCTCCATGTCCGTGTGTCCCAATATCCATGTGTCCCATGTCCCCGTGTCTGTGTGTCCCCGTGTCCATACGGACAACGTCCCCATGTCCAGATGTCCCCGTGTCCGTGTGTCCGTGAGTCCCTCTGTCCCAATGCCCGTAGGGCCCATGTCCGTGTGTCCCTGTGTCTGTCTGTCCCCATGTCCCTGTGTCCCACGTCCCTGTGTCTGTCTGTCTGTCCCCACGTCCCTGTGCCTGTCTGTCCCCATGTCCCCACGTCCCTGTGCCTGTCTGTCCCCATGTCCCTGTGTCCATGTGTCTGTCTGTCTGTCCCCACGTCCCTGTGTCTGTCTGTCCCCATGTCCCTGTGTCCATGTGTCTGTCTGTCTGTCCCCACGTCCCTGTGTCTGTCTGTCCCCATGTCCCTGTGTCCATGTGTCTGTCTGTCTGTCCCCACGTCCCTGTGTCTGTCTGTCCCCATGTCCCTGTGTCCATGTGTCTGTCTGTCTGTCCCCACGTCCCTGTGTCTGTCTGTCCCCATGTCCCTGTGTCCATGTGTCTGTCTGTCTGTCCCCACGTCCCTGTGTCTGTCTGTCCCCATGTCCCTGTGTCCATGTGTCTGTCTGTCTGTCCCCACGTCCCTGTGTCTGTCTGTCCCCATGTCCCTGTGTCCATGTGTCTGTCTGTCTGTCCCCACGTCCCTGTGTCTGTCTGTCCCCATGTCCCTGTGTCCATGTGTCTGTCTGTCTGTCCCCACGTCCCTGTGTCTGTCTGTCCCCATGTCCCTGTGTCCATGTGTCTGTCTGTCTGTCCCCACGTCCCTGTGTCTGTCTGTCCCCATGTCCCTGTGTCCATGTGTCTGTCTGTCTGTCCCCACGTCCCTGTGTCTGTCTGTCCCCATGTCCCTGTGTCCATGTGTCTGTCTGTCTGTCCCCACGTCCCTGTGTCTGTCTGTCCCCATGTCCCTGTGTCCATGTGTCTGTCTGTCTGTCCCCACGTCCCTGTGTCTGTCTGTCCCCATGTCCCTGTGTCCATGTGTCTGTCTGTCTGTCCCCACGTCCCTGTGTCTGTCTGTCCCCATGTCCCTGTGTCCATGTGTCTGTCTGTCTGTCCCCACGTCCCTGTGTCTGTCTGTCCCCATGTCCCTGTGTCCATGTGTCTGTCTGTCTGTCCCCACGTCCCTGTGTCTGTCTGTCCCCATGTCCCTGTGTCCATGTGTCTGTCTGTCTGTCCCCACGTCCCTGTGTCTGTCTGTCCCCATGTCCCTGTGTCCATGTGTCTGTCTGTCTGTCCCCACGTCCCTGTGTCTGTCTGTCCCCATGTCCCTGTGTCCATGTGTCTGTCTGTCTGTCCCCACGTCCCTGTGTCTGTCTGTCCCCATGTCCCTGTGTCCATGTGTCTGTCTGTCTGTCCCCACGTCCCTGTGTCTGTCTGTCCCCATGTCCCTGTGTCCATGTGTCTGTCTGTCTGTCCCCACGTCCCTGTGTCTGTCTGTCCCCATGTCCCTGTGTCCATGTGTCTGTCTGTCTGTCCCCACGTCCCTGTGTCTGTCTGTCCCCATGTCCCTGTGTCCATGTGTCTGTCTGTCTGTCCCCACGTCCCTGTGTCTGTCTGTCCCCATGTCCCTGTGTCCATGTGTCTGTCTGTCTGTCCCCACGTCCCTGTGTCTGTCTGTCCCCATGTCCCTGTGTCCATGTGTCTGTCTGTCTGTCCCCACGTCCCTGTGTCTGTCTGTCCCCATGTCCCTGTGTCCATGTGTCTGTCTGTCTGTCCCCACGTCCCTGTGTCTGTCTGTCCCCATGTCCCTGTGTCCATGTGTCTGTCTGTCTGTCCCCACGTCCCTGTGTCTGTCTGTCCCCATGTCCCTGTGTCCATGTGTCTGTCTGTCTGTCCCCACGTCCCTGACAGCCCTGGGGACATCCTGCCACATCCCCACGCGTGTCCCCACACATGTCCCCATGTTCCTATCCTCACCCACCTCCCCACATCCCCATGTCCCCTGCCATGTCCCCACACGTGTCCCCATGTCCTCACATCCCCATGTCCCCTGCCATGTCCCCACACGTGTCCCCATGTCCTCACATCCCCATGTCCCCTGCCATGTCCCCACGTCCCCTGCCATGTCCCTATGTCCACATGTCCTCACATCCCCTGCCATGTCCCCTGCCACATCCCCACGCCCCGTGTCCCCTGCCATGTCCCCACGTCCCTACGTCCCCACGTCCCTGCATCCCCTGCCACATCCCCATGCCCCGTGTCCCCTGCCATGTCCCCATGTCCCCTGTCATGTCCCCACATCCCCACGTCCCCTGACACGTCCCCTGCCATGTCCCTTGCCATGTCCCCACATCCCCGCATCCCCTGCCATGTCCCCACGTCCCCACATCCCCACGTCCCCATGTCCCCTGCCACATCCCCACACCTCCTGCCACATCCCCACATCCCCTGCCATGTCCCCATGTCCCCTGCCATGTCCCCTGTCATGTCCCCACATCCC
>NW_024375422.1:0-361 GCF_014805655.1 Passer montanus | reverse complement strand
GTCCCCTTTTACAGCATAAAATTATGGTTTCATTTAAAAACAAAGGAAAAGCAAGACCTGCTTCCTGAAGCCTGCCAGTTTTTGCTAGAGGAGCACAAATAAAACCAAACTGCCACAGCAATCACTCTTCTGCACCCCACCACAGTTATCAAACACCTCTGAGCTGCAGGTGAAAAGATGCTGCAAAGATGTGAGCAAAGAGATTCTGCAGCTGTGATGATTGTGTCCTGTCCTGTGCAGGACAGGACAACGGAGGGGCAAATTCAAGGAAACAGCTTTAAAATGCACTGAGGGCACTTGCAGAATCTCAGTTGGAAAATCTATGTATTTTGGTTTGTTTGGGATTTTTGTTTTGTTTTGT
>NW_024375421.1:0-361 GCF_014805655.1 Passer montanus | reverse complement strand
CGCCGCTTCCACCCGTGGGGTCCGACCGCCATGGCTGCGGCCCCCACATGCTCTCCTCCGCCTGCTCCGCGCTGCTGCTCCCGGCCTGGGCGCCGCCGAGGGGCTGCCGAGCCCTCGCCTTCCTCCCGGCGCCCCGGCCCGGCTGCAGCGCCCCTCGCAGCGCCGCCGGGTACGCGGCGTGCATCGGGGGGTTTTGCCCCTCGCTCCTTCCTCCTCAGCCTCCTCGCTCCCCTCACGCCGCGGCGGGAAGCGCGAGGCGGGCAAAAAGGGCGGGAAGCGCCTGAGGGGACGGCGGGGAGCGTTCCGCCGGTGCTTGGCGGGGGACCCAACGCGGCACAAAGGTTCTGGTGCTGCTTTTAGA
>NW_024375420.1:0-361 GCF_014805655.1 Passer montanus | reverse complement strand
TCATGGGAAGGAGATGTGTGTTGTTACCAGTTACTGTGTGTTTTGATCTGCCCCTGTTCATGGGGAAGATAAGCTCTTGTGAAGTCATGTTTCTCACTGATATTAATAAAGGTTTGCTCATAGGTATTTAGGGAAAGCCTCCCAGTCAAGGCTTAGGCCTTGGCCAAGCCCTGGCCCTGGCTGGTTGGCAATTATGCCATCAGACCCAGGTGACTGTACTAAAAATGTAATCAAGTCACTTTGTCTTGCTGATTTCGTCTTATAAAAGCTGCACCCCCTTTTGAGGTAAACTTGGAAACCTTTCATGGATAAAGTTCTCCAGGTCCTCACTGTGAAATGGGGAGGATCCTGTCCCCCTGTC
>NW_024375419.1:0-361 GCF_014805655.1 Passer montanus | reverse complement strand
TTCTAAAGACAACTCCCTCATTCCTTTCAATCCCTCCTTTTTTGTTTTCTCAATAATTCTTTTTACAAACCTTAGTTATTATTGACTTAACTTTCTGTTCCTGGGTCCTTTTTGGTTTAGCAATTATTTGCAGTGACATCATTTTCTGTCCCTTTGTCGCCATTCCTGGATCTGTAAGCATGGCTACTACATTGATCACATGTTGACTAAGTTGTACTAAGCAAGGGATTATACATGGTAAAAAGATTAGAGTTACTAAACACATAAGAGGAACGAAGAGCTTTCATTTAACCCATAGTCCACCAGGTAGCATGAAAACATGTCCCATTCCTATCCTTTCCATGTTTGGACTGGTACATGA
>NW_024375418.1:0-361 GCF_014805655.1 Passer montanus | reverse complement strand
TACCCTTATGGGGCAAAAAAACCCATTATAGGGGCATGGGAACCCCTATAGGGCACGGGAATCCTTTATAGGGGCAAAAAAAAACCCGTTATGGGGCACGAAACCCCGCTATGGGGCACGGGAACCACTTATGGGGCACGGACCCCGTTATGGGGGCACAAAATCCGGTTATAGGGGCACAAAATCCCGTTTTAGGGGCACGGACCCCGTTATAGGGGCAAAACCCCCCGTTATAGGGCAAGGATCCCCACTATAGGGCACGGGAACCTCTATAGGGCACGGGAGTCACTTATAGGGCACAGGAACCCCTATAGGGCGCGGACCCCTTTATAGGGGCGCTGGGACCCCCTGCAGGGGCAAT
>NW_024375417.1:0-361 GCF_014805655.1 Passer montanus | reverse complement strand
CAAAAACCACCCAAAACCACAAAAACCACACCCCAAAAACCACCGAAAACACCCAAAAAACACCAAAAACACCGGAAAAACACAAAAAAACCACCCAAAACCAAACACCCAAAAAGCTCCCTAAAAATCATCCCAAAATGGCCCCCAAAACACCCAAAAACTCCAAAAAACACCCCAAAAACACCCAAAATCCACCCAAAAACTCCAAAAAACCCATCCCAAAATCATCCCCAAACCAGCCCAAAATCATCCCAAAAACACCGAAAAAGTCCCCAAAAATAATCCCAAAAATTTCCCCCCAAAAATCTCCCCAAAACGCCCCAAAATTATCTCAAAACCGCCAAAAAACCCAGAAAATCAT
>NW_024375416.1:0-362 GCF_014805655.1 Passer montanus | reverse complement strand
TTGATAGCATCCAACCCACTGAAAATTTTATTTCTTCTTGTTTGCTTTTGATGAGCCCTCTCTTTCCCCAATAAAAATTCAAGTTTATGTGTTTCTGGTTTTTTGTTTGTTTTTTGAGTTTTTTGCACACTCAGATGCTGAAGGGATTCTTCCTGCATCACATAATCACGTATTATTTATGAAAAAGAGCAACGCCTTTCTAACATCATATTCATTGTTAAAGCTGTTAGTAATGACATAAAGACTCATTCCCTTCTCCCTCAAAAAGTCAAGCAAAATTTACAACATCTGTGGTTGCAAAGGATTGGACAGCTTCAGTCTTCATTTACAATGTCTGTACAGGCAAGACAGAAGATATAATT
>NW_024375415.1:0-362 GCF_014805655.1 Passer montanus | reverse complement strand
GCCGTGCTGGGGGTGGGCACGATGGGCTCCGGCTGCAGGGGGGGCCCTTGCTCTGCGAACACACAAAAAACGGGGGGGTCACCGCCGGGCCGGGCAGGGGGGGCACCGGCCGCCCCTTCCCCTCCTCCCCTCCGTGCGGCCCCCCCAAAGGTTTCTCACCTGCGAGGCTGGGGAGGAGGTTCCCCTGCACGGCGGCCACGATGGCGGGGCTGTGCGCGGCGGCCGAGCCCCCCGGGAGCGGCGGCAGGGCCGGGTGGGAGTTGGGGGGCAGCCCCCCCACCCCCGGCATGCTGCTGGCCAGGGCCCCATGCAGCGGGAGCGGGGCCGGGTTAGAGGGGAAGGGCTCGCAGGGAGCGGGGTTA
>NW_024375414.1:0-362 GCF_014805655.1 Passer montanus | reverse complement strand
AAGGGCGGCGGTTGCCGTGGTAACGGGGAGGGGGCGTGGCCTAACGCGAGGGGGCGTGGCTGTTGCCGGGTAGCGGTTGCTATGGGGGCGTTGCCATGGCAACGGAGGGCGGATTTTGAGGGGGAAAAAGGAAAATTTGGGGTCCTGGGGTTGGAGATGACCATGGGGGCATGGTGGTGACCACAACAGCGGGGCAGGAGTGACCACAACGCCGGGTTTCGGGGTGACCCCCAAATATATTTAATAAATGTAATAAATTTAATAATATATTTTATATATTTAATGTGGTTTATGTATTTAATGTATTTAATATATTTAATGTATTTAATCAATTTAATATATTAAACTCTCCCCAATAAATT
>NW_024375413.1:0-362 GCF_014805655.1 Passer montanus | reverse complement strand
CCTCCCTGCCTTCGGGACTGCTGTTCCCACAGGGATGTGTCACCCATCCATTTACTCACACATAATGTGCTTTTATGACCATTTATTTCTTAACTTGCAGCGGTTTTTTATCACCTGGGATTTATATTGCACCAGTTGCAGGAGTGGGTCCCAGGGGAACACTCCAGGTGGAAATTCAGGTGTTTTATGCCACTGTAAAACCTCCGGTGGCAGATGTGAGCAGCACAGCCAGGTGTGGAGGAGGAATGAGCTCGTCCTCACTCCCCAACCCCCCGGAGCTCCCAGGAAATCTCTTTGGGAATGGATCCTCAGCAAGGAGGGGCTGAGGGCCAGAGGCCCAGGATTGCTCCAGGCAGGAGCAG
>NW_024375412.1:4854-14971 GCF_014805655.1 Passer montanus | reverse complement strand
AATTCCCACCTGGTCCAGGTCGGCGTGGTAGATGAGGTGCTCAACCTCCACCCCAAAACCTCCCAAAAATTCCCCAAAATTCCCTAAAACCACCCCAAAACCCCTTAAAAATTACCCCGAACCACCAAATTTTGGGGATTTTTTTGGGAATTTTGGGATTTTTTGGGAATTTTGGGAATTCTCACCTGGTCCAGGTCGGCGTGGTGGATCAGGTGCTCGGCCTCCACCCCGGCCCAGTCGGGGCTGGGGGGGCTGAGCCAAAGTTTCACCTCGGGGGGTCCCAGGCGCCCGTCCTGGTCCTGGTCCCGAATTTTTAGGAATTGTTCCCGTTCCCGTTGGATTTCGGGGGGCTCGGGGGAGCCGGGGGGGCCCTCGAATAAATCAGCTGGGGGGGAAAGAAGAGAAAAGGTGAGTCCACAAAAAATTCCCCAAAATTCCCCCAAAAAAACCTCAAAAAATCCCCCCAAAATACCTCAAAAAAGCCCCAAAAATCCCAAAATAACCTCAAAAAAGCCCCAAAAAAACCTTAAAAAATCCCCCAAAATTCCACAAAGAACATCAAAAAAGCCCCAAAAAACCCCTAAATCATCTCCCAAAATTCCACAAAAACACCCCAAAAAATCCTCAAAGAACCCCCCAAAATCCCAAAAAACCCCTCCAAAAATCCCCCAAATTCCACAAAAAACACCCCCAAAATTCCACAAAAAACACCGGATTTTGTGGGAATTTTGGGAATTCTCACCTGGTCCAGGTCGGCGTGGTGGATCAGGTGCTCGGCCTCCACCCCGGCCCAGTCGGGGCTGGGGGGGCTGAGCCAAAGTTTCACCTCGGGGGGTCCCAGGCGCCCGTCCTGGTCCTGGTCCCGAATTTTTAGGAATTGTTCCCGTTCCCGTTGGATTTCGGGGGGCTCGGGGGAGCCGGGGGGGCCCTCGAATAAATCAGCTGGGGGGGAAAGATGAGAAAAGGTGAGACCACAAAAAATTCCCCGAAATTCCCCCAAAATCCCCAAAAAAACCCCACAAAATCCCAAAAAAGCTCAAAAAAGCCCCAAAAAATCCCAAAGAAACCTCAAAAAAGCCCCAAAAAAACCTTTAAAAATCCCCCAAAATTCCACAAAAAACCTCAAAAAAGCCCCAAAAAACCCCTAAAAAAATTTCCCAAAATTCCACAAAAACACCCCAAAAAATCCTCAAAGAACCCCCCAAAATCCCAAAAAAACCCTCCAAAAATCCCCCAAAATTCCGAAACCCCAATAAAACCCCCCAAACCCACCCCCCCCCACCCAAAATCCAAAAAAAACCCCAAAAAATCCCAAAAAAAAGCCTCAAAGAACACCCCAAAATCCCAAAAAAAACCCCTCAAAAATCCCCAAAAATAAAAAAACCTCAAAAAATTCCCCAAAAATCCCCCAAAAAACCCCTCACAAAACCACAAAATTCCCCCAAAATATCCCCAAAGAACCCCCCAAAATCCCCCAAAAAAACCCTCAAAAAATCCCCCAAAAATTACACAAAATAATACCAAAAAACCCCAAAAATCCACCAAAAATTAAAAATAAAATCCCACCAAAAATGCCCCAAAAACCCCGAAAAATGCCCCAAAAAGGCCCAGTCTGAGCCCATTTTCTGCTCCCGTTCCCGTTGGATTTCGGGGGGGCCCTCGAATAAATCAGCTGGGGGGGAAAGAAGAGAAAAGGTGAATCCACAAAAAATTCAGATCATAAAAAGCCCAAAAAATGTAAAAAAACTCCACAAAAAGCAAAAAAACCCCCTAAAAATGCCCCAAAAAATCTCCAGAAAAAGCCAAAAAGCACCCCAAAAAAAAAATTAAAAAGCCCCCAAAAAAGCCCAAAAAATTCAAAAAATCCCACCCAAAAACCCACGAGAAATCCCACCAAAAAAAGCACAAAAAACCCTGAAAAAGCACCCCAAAAAATCACCCCAAAAATAGTCAAAAAAACCCAAAAACCCCCAAAAATTAAAAAAAATCCCACCCAAAAAACCTGAAAAAAACACCCAAAAAATCCCCCCAAAAAACCCCCAAAATCCCACAAAATAATCCCGAAAAACCTTCCAAAAAACCCAAAAAATATCCCCCAAAAAACCCCTCAAAAGCAAAACAAAAATACCACAAAAAAACCCAAAAAACCCCCAAAAATCCCCTCAAAAATTTCCAAAAAATTTCCCAAAAATCCTCCAAAATTTCCCAAAAAATCCCTAAAATATTCCCTGAAAATTCTTCCAAAAATCCCAGAAAAACCCTCAAAAAATTAAAAAAAAACCCAAAAAAGCCCCCAAAACTCTCAACAATCCCAAAAAATCCCCCAAAATCCCAAAAAGTCCTCCCAAAAATACACCCAAAAATTCAAAAAAATCCCCAAAAAATCCTGAAATAAGCCCTCCAAAATTCCCAAAAAACCCCCCAAAACTCTCAACAATCCCAAAAAATCCCCCAAAATCCCAAAAAGTCCTCCCAAAAATACACCCAAAAATTCAAAAAAATCCCCAAAAAATCCTGAAATAAGCCCTCCAAAAATTCCAAAAAAACCCCCAAAATCCAAAAAAATTCCCCTCAAAAAATTCCAAAAAAATCTCCCCCAAAAATGCCCCAAAATTAAAAAAAAATCCTCCCAAAAATTCAAAAAAAATCCCAAAATAATCCCTCAAAAACTCCAAAAAAGCCCAAAAATTCAAGAAAAATCCCCCAAAAATCCCCCCAAATTCTCCCAAATTTCCCCAAATTCTCAAAATTTAAGAATAATTCCTAAAATCCCCCAAATTCCCCCAAATTCCCCAATTCCCCTCACCGATGTACTCGTCCACCTGGATGAATCCGTCCCCGTCCCGGTCCAGGTCCTCGATCGTCTCCTGGGGAAAAAATTTGGGAATTTGCCCCAAAATTCCTCCCTAAAATGCCCCAAAATTCATCCCCAAAAAACCCCAAAATTCCTGGAAAATTTCACAAAAAATTTTAAAAAAATCCTCAAAAAAATTCCTGGAAATTTCCCCAAAAATGTTGAAAAAAATCTCAAAAAAATTCCTGGAAATTTACCCAAAAATTAAAAAAAAACCTCAAAAATTCCTGGAAAAATTTAAAAAAATTGTTTAAAAATCTCCAAAAATTCCTGGGAAATTCCCCAAAAATTTAAAAAAAAATCTCAAGAATTCCTGGGAAATTTCACAATTTTTTTTTTTTTTTAAATCCCAAAAAATCCCTAAAAATCCCATTTTTTGTCCCTTTTGAGGGCGGTTTTGGTGATTTTTTCTGGGAATTTGGGGAATTTTTGGGAATTCTCACCTGCACCACCAGCTCCTGGAGCCGGGGGAAGTCCTAAAACCCAAAAAATCCCCAAAAAACCCCTAAAAATCCCATTTTTGGTCCGTTTTGAGCGCGGTTTTTGTGATTTTTTTCCCCAAATTTTTGGGAATTTTTGGGAATTTGGGGAATTTTGGGAATTCTCACCTGCACCACCAAAACCCCTAAAAATTCACAAAAAAAATCCTGGAAAAAATCCCCAAAATCAAGAAAAAAATCCCTAAAAATCCCTAAAAATCCCATTTTTTGTCCGTTTTGAGCGCGGTTTTTGCGATACTTTACGGGATTTTTTTGGAATTTGGGGAATTTTGGGAATTCTCACCTGCACCACCAAAACCCCTAAAAATTCACAAAAAAATTCTCCAAAAAAAACCCTAAAATCCAATTTTTTGTCCATTTTGAGCGCGGTTTTTGCCATTTTTCGCCATTTTGACCCCAAATTTTTGAGATTTTTTGGGAAAATTTTGGGATTTTTTGGGAATTTTCACCTGCACCACCAAGATCCCTAAAAAAACCCCCAAAATTCCCCAGAATAACCCCTAAAAATCCCAAAAAAATCCCTAAAAATCCCATTTTTGGTCCGTTTTGAGCGCGGTTTTTGCCATTTTTCGCCATTTTGACCCCAAATTTTTGAGATATTTTGGGAAAATTTTGGGATTTTTTGGGAAGTCTGGGACTTCTCACCTGCCCCAACAAAATCGCCAAAAAGCCCCCCAAAATTCCCCAGAATAACCCCTAAAAATCCCATTTTTGGTCCGTTTTGAGCGCGGTTTTTGCCATTTTTCGCCATTTTGACCCCAAATTTTTGAGATTTTTTGGGGAAATTTTGGGATTTTTTGGGAAGTCTGGGACTTCTCACCTGCACCAACAAAATCGCCAAAAAACCCCCCAAAATTCCCCAGAATAACCCCTAAAAATCCCAAAAAAATCCCTAAAAATCCCATTTTTGGTCCGTTTTGAGCGCGGTTTTTGTGATTTTTTTCCCCAAATTTTTGGGAATTTTTGGGAATTTGGGGAATTTTGGGAATTCTCACCTGCACCACCAGCTCCTGGAGCCAGGGGAAGTCCCAAAACCCAAAAAATCCCCCAAAAATAACTAAAAATCCACAAAAAAACCTCTAAAAATCCCATTTTTGGTCCGTTTTGAGCGCGGTTTTCGCGATTTTTTCCCCAAATTTTTGGGAATTTGGGGAATTTTGGGAATTCTCACCTGCACCACCAGCTCCTGGAGCCAGAGGAAGTCCCAAAACCCAAAAAATCCCCAAAAAACCCCTCCCCAAAATTCCCCAGAATAACCCCTAAAAATCCCAAAAAAATCCCTAAAAATCCCATTTTTTGTCCATTTTGAGCGCGGTTTGAGTGATTTTTTCCCCCAAATTTTTGGGAATTTGGGGAATTTTGGGAATTCTCACCTGCACCACCAGCTCCTGGAGCCGGGGGAAGTCCTAAAACCCAAAAAATCCCCAAAAAACCCCTAAAAATCCCATTTTTGGTCCGTTTTGAGCGCGGTTTTTGTGATTTTTTTCCCCAAATTTTTGGGAATTTTTGGGAATTTGGGGAATTTTGGGAATTCTCACCTGCACCACGAGGTCCTGGAGCCAGAGGAAGTCCCAAAACCCAAAAAATCCCCAAAACATAACTAAAAATCCACAAAAAAACCCCTAAAAATCCCATTTTTTGTCCATTTTGAGCGCGGTTTGAGTGATTTTTTCCCCAAATTTTTGGGATTTTTTGGGAATTTGGGGAATTTTGGGAATTCTCGCCTGCACCACGAGGTCCTGGAGCCAGAGGAAGTCCCAAAACCCAAAAAATCCCAAAAAAACCCCTAAAAATCCCATTTTTGGTCTGTTTTGAGCACGGTTTTCGCCATTTTTTCCCCAAATTTTTGGGATTTTTTGGGAATTTGGGGAATTTTGGGAATTCTCACCTGCACCACGAGGTCCTGGAGCCGGGGGAAGTCCTCGGGGTGCAGGAAGGCGTCGAGCTCGTGGGGCCCGAGCCGCCCGTCGCCGTCCTCGTCCGCGGCCCGGAAACGGCGCCGGGAACGTTCCAGAAGCTTCCGGTGGGAATCGGGGTCGGGGGAGCCCCCAAAATCTTCTGGGGAGGGGAACAAATTGGGAAAATTAAGCAAAAAATTCTCTCCAAAATTTCCTAAAAATTCCCTAAATATTCCTTTTAAAATTCCCTAAAAATTCCAAAAAAATTCCCCAAAAAATCCCTAAAATTCCCAAAAAACCCCCTAAATATTCCTTTAAAAATTCTCTAAAAATTAAAAAAAACTCCCTAAAAATTCCAAAAAAATTCTGAAAAAATAGCCCCAAAAATCCCTAAGAATTCCTTGTAAAATTCCCTAAAAAATCAAAAAAATCAAAAAAAATTCCCAAAAAATAAAAAAAAAATCCCAAAAAAATCCCTAAATATTCCTTTAAAATTCCCAAAAAATTCCAAAATAATTCCCCAAAAAATCCCTAAAATTCCCAAAAAACCCCTAAATATTCCTTTTAAAATTCCCTAAAAATTCCCCAAAAAATTTAAAAAATTCCAAAAAATAGCCCTAAAATTCCTCAAAAAATCCTTAAAAATTCCTTTAAAAATTCCCCAAAAATTCCAAAAAATTCCAAAAAAATCCCTAAAATTCCCAAAAAACCCCCTAAATATTCCTTTTAAAATTCCCTAAAAATTCCCCAAAAAATTTAAAAAATTCCAAAAAATAGCCCTAAAATTCCTCAAAAAATCCTTAAAAATTCCTTTAAAAATTCCCCAAAAATTCCAAAAAATTCCAAAAAAATCCCTAAAATTCCCAAAAAACCCCCTAAATATTCCTTTTAAAATTCCCTAAAAATTCCCCAAAAAATTTAAAAAATTCCAAAAAATAGCCCTAAAATTCCCCAAAAAAACCCTAAAAATTCCCCAAAAATTCCAAAAAATTCCAAAAAAATCCCTAAAATTCCCAAAAAACCCCCTAAATATTCCTTTTAAAATTCCCTAAAAATTCCCCAAAAAATTTAAAAAATTCCAAAAAATAGCCCTAAAATTCCCCAAAAAAACCCTAAAAATTCCCCAAAAATTCCAAAAAATTCCAAAAAAATCCCTAAAATTCCCAAAAAAAAACCCTAAATATTCCTTTTAAAATTCCCTAAAAATTCCAAAAAATTTAAAAAAATTCCAAAAAATAGCCCTAAAATTCCTCAAAAAATCCTTAAAAATTCCTTTAAAAATTCCCCAAAAATTCCAAAAAATTCCAAAAAAATCCCTAAAATTCCCAAAAAACCCCCTAAATATTCCTTTTAAAATTCCCTAAAAATTCCCCAAAAAATTTAAAAAATTCCAAAAAATAGCCCTAAAATTCCCCAAAAAAACCCTAAAAATTCCCCAAAAATTCCAAAAAATTCCAAAAAAATCCCTAAAATTCCCAAAAAACCCCTAAATATTCCTTTTAAAATTCCCTAAAAATTCCCCAAAAAATTTAAAAAATTCCAAAAAATAGCCCTAAAATTCCCCAAAAAAACCCTAAAAATTCCCCAAAAATTCCAAAAAATTCCAAAAAAATTCTCAAAAAATTCCCCAAAAAAATCCAAAAAAATCTCTAAAAAATCCTTTAAAATTCCCTAAAAATTAAAAAAAATTTAAAAAAAAAAACCAAAAATCCCGAATTCCTGACCTGTGTCTCCGAAGCTCTCCGCTCTGAACTCCTCCCAGGTCACGACGCCGTCGCGGTCGCGGTCCAGGCGCGCGCTCTCGCTGCCAAACACCCCCAAAACCCCCTAAAAAATCCCTAAAAACTCCTCAAAAATCCCAAAAATCCCCCAAAAAATCCCAACAAACACCAAGAAAATCCCATAAAAACATCAACAGAACCTGTAAAAAACCCCCAAAAAATTAGCAAAAAAATCCACAAAAAACTTACTAAAAACCTCAAAAAAATGAAAGAAAAAATTCCCAAAAAATCACGAAGATCCAAAAAAAAATCCCAAAAAATCTGCAAAATATTCCCAAAAAATGTCAAAAAAATTTCTTCACAAATGGCCCAAAAAACCCCAAAAAACTCTCAAAAAACCATGTAAAAAATCCCAAAAAAATCCCTAAAAATTCCCAGCCTCCTTCGGGACTCCTCGGGGGGCAGCTCCCGCTGCTCCCGCGCCTCCTGCGCCCCCCAAATGGCGGCGTGGTCCCAAAAAAGCCCCTCGGGGTCGTCGTGGCTGTGGGACTGGGGAGCCCCGAAATGGGGGTGGGGGGCGTGGGGGGACCCCCCGAGGGTCACGGCCACCAGCGGCCACAGCCAGGCCAGCAGCATCTGGGGAGAAAAAGGGAGAAATTGGGAAAAAAGGGGATTAAAAGGGCTCCGAATGGGGAGGAACGAGGTGGAAATTGAGGGGAATGGGCTCAGAATTGAAAGAAATCAGGCAAAAATGGCCCAAAATAAGCCAAGAGTGGAAAGAAATGAGGAAAAATGGTCCAAAATAAGCCAAAAATGGAAAGAAATGAGGCAAAAATACCCCAAAATAAGGCAAAAATGGAAAGAAATGAGGCAAAAATACCCCAAAATAAGCCAAAAATGGAGAGAAATGAGGAAAAATGGTCCAAAATAAGCCAAAAATGGAAAGAAATGGGGCAAAAATGGCCCAAAATAAGGCAAAAATGGAGAGAAATGAGGCAAAAATGGCCCAAAATAAGCCAAGAGTGGAAATAAATGAGGAAAAATGGTCCAAAATAAGCCAAAAATGGAAAGAAATGAGGCAAAAATACCCCAAAATAAGCCAAAAATGGAGAGAAATGAGGAAAAATGGTCCAAAATAAGCCAAAAATGGAAAGAAATGGGGCAAAAATGGCCCAAAATAAGGCAAAAATGGAATGAAATGAGAAGAAAATTGAGAGAAATGGGCCCAGAATGAAGAGAAATGAGCCCAAAGTGTCCGAAAATTGAGAGAAATGAATGCAAAATGCCCCAAAATTGAGAGAAATTAACCAAAAATGCCCCAAATTGGAGAGAAATTAACCCAAGGTTGAGACCAATGAGCTCGAAATGCCCCAAAATTGAGAGAAATTAACCAAAAATGCCCCAAATTGGAGAGAAATTAACCCAAGGTTGAGACCAATGAGCTCGAAATGCCCCAAAATTGAGAGAAATGAGCCCGGAATGGAGAGAAATGAGCCCAGAATGGAGAAAAATGAGCCCAAAATGTCCCAAAATATAGAGAAATGGACCCAGAATGAAGGGAAATGAGCCCAAAGTGTCCCAAAATTGAAAGAAATGAACCCAAAATGCCCCAAATTGGAGAGAAATTAACTCGAAATTGAGAAAAATTGAGAGTAATGAGCTCAAAATGCCCCAAAATTGAGAAAAACGAGCCCAAAATGTCCCAAAATTGAGAGAAATGAGACCAACATTGAGAAAAATTGAGAGAAATGAGCCCCAAATGTCCCAAACTTGAGAGAAATGGGCCCAGAATGAAGAGAAATGAGCCCAAAGTGTCCCAAAATTGAGAGAAATTAACCCAAAATTGAGACCAATGAGCTCAAAGTGCCCCAAAATTGACAGAAAGGAGCCAAGAATGAAAAGAAATGAGCCCAAAGCATCCCAAAATTGAGAGAAATTAACCCAAAATTGAGAGAATTGAGAGAAATTAACCCAAAATGCCCCAAATTGGAGAGAAATTAACCCAAATTTGAGACCAATGAGCTCGAAGTGCCCCAAAATTGAGAGAAAGGAGCCAAGAATGAAAAGAAATGAGCCCAAAGCATCCCAAAATTGAGAGAAATTAACCCAAAATTGAGAGAATTGAGAGAAATGAACCCAGAATTGAGAAAAATAGAGAGAAATGAGCCCAACATGTCCCAGAATGGAGAGAAATGAACCCGAAGTTAAGAAAAATTGAGAGCAATGAGGCCAAAATGCCTCAAAATTGAGAGAAATGAGCTCAGAATGTCTCAAAATTGAGAGAAATTAGCCCGAAATGCCCCAAATACTCCCCAAAAAGACCCCAAATACCCCCAAAATGTCCCCAAGACTCCCCAAATCCTCCTCAGACCCCCCCCAAACCCCTCAGAACTCTCACGACTCCCCAAAATCCCCCTCAGGACCCCTCAAAACTCCCCTAAAACCCCCCAAAACTCCCCCAAATTCTCCTCACACCCCCCCAAACCCCTCAGGACCCTTCGGGACCCCGTGAGTGGCACCCCAAAATCCCTAAAATCCCCAAAAACCCCACCCTGACACATCCCTGATCCCCTCAACCCCGGCTGCGGGACCCCCCCGGTGAGTGGCACCCCAAAATCCCTAAAAACACCAAAATCCTACCTTGACATCCCTCTGAACCCCTCAACCTCGGCTGCGGGACCCCCCCGGTGAGTGGCACCCCAAAATCCCTAAAATCCCCAAAACCCACTTTGACATGCTCCTGAACCTTTCAAGCCTGGCTGCGGGACCCCCCCGGTGAGTGGCACCCCAAAATCCCTAAAATCCCCAAAATCCCCACCTTGAAATCCCTCTGATCCCCTCAACCCCGGCTGTGGGACCTCCCTGATGAGTGGGACCCCAAAACCCACCCTGACACCCCCAAACCGACCCCTAAATCCCGCCAAAACATCCCCCAAACCCAACCTGAACCCCTAAATCCCCCCAAAACCCCTCCTGAACCCCAAAACCAGCCCCAAAATCCACCCTGAACCCCCAAACCACCCCCTAAGCCCCCCCTGAACCCCCAAACCAGCCCCAAATCCCCCCAAAACAGCCCCCAACCCCCTCCTGAACCCCCAAATCAACCCTTCCAAACCCCTCCCGAAACCCAAAAACAACCACAAA
>NW_024375412.1:2469-3711 GCF_014805655.1 Passer montanus | reverse complement strand
GGGTTGTGGGGAGGGTTGAGTGGATTTGGGGGGATTTGAGTGGATTTTGGGTTTTTTTCAGTGGGCTTTGGGGCATTTTGGGGGGATTTGAGTGGATTTTGGGGGGGTTAGGGGGACTTTGGGGTTTTTTTGGGTGGGTTTTGGGGAGGTTGAGTGGATTTTGGATTTTTGGGGGGGTTGGGGTGGATTTTTGGGGGGATTTTGAAAGGATTTTGGATTTTTTTTGGGATTTGGGTTGGATTTTGGGGGGATTTTGGAATTTTGTTGTGGGGGTTTTGAGTGAATTTAGGGCATTTAGGAAGGTTGTGTCCCTCCCTCCTCATTAATTAATCACTCTATTAATTACAACAGGAAAATGGGGCAATCAATATGGCCTTGGGGGGGGTTCCCAGGAGGATTTTGGGGGGATTTTGGGCGATTCTGGGACAATTTTGTGGGGTTTTGGGAGGATTTTTGAGGATTTTGGGGAATTTTGGGGAGATTTTGGGGGGTTTTGGGAGGATTTTGGGACAATTTTGGGGGATTTTGGGGTCTCTCCTGACCCTCCCCCCTCTCTCCACAGGCTGTGCCCACGGCGCCCCTCCCCCACCCCCAAATTCACCCAAAACGCCCCAAAAACGCCGCCCCTCCCCCCGCTGATGCAAGCACCCTCCCCTAATTAAACACCTTAATGAGGTTTAATTGAGCTGAGACACTTCTGCCTTTGATTGCTCTTTTTTGGGGTAAGATTGGGCATTTTTTGCTCATTTTTGGGGTAAAATTCAACATTTTCTTGTTCATTTTGGGGGTAAAATTCGACATTTTATTGCTCATTTTTGGGGTAAAATTCGACATTTTATTCTTCATTTTTAGGGTTAAAATTACACCTTTTATTTCTCATTTTTGGGTTAAAATTCAACATTTTATTGCTGCTTTTTGAGTTAAAATCCGCCATTTTTGGGTTAAAATCCCACATTTTCTTTATCATTTTTGGGGTTAAAATTTGCCATTTCTGGCTCATTTTTGGGTTAAAATCCAACATTTTATTGCTGTTTTTTGGGGTTAGAATTTGCCAATTTTGGCTCATTTTTGGGTTAAAATTTGCCATTTCTGGCTCATTTTTGGGTTAAAATTTGCCATTTTTGGCTCATTTTTGGGTTAAAATCCAACATTTTATTGCTGGTTTTTGGGGTTAGAATTTGCCAATTTTGGCTCATTTTTGGGTTAAAATTTGCCATTTCTGGCTCATTTTTGGGTTAAAAT
>NW_024375412.1:0-2292 GCF_014805655.1 Passer montanus | reverse complement strand
GAGTGGATTTTGGGGGGGTTAGGGGGACTTTGGGGTTTTTTTGGGTGGGTTTTGGGGAGGTTGAGTGGATTTTGGATTTTTGGGGGGGTTGGGGTGGATTTTTGGGGGGATTTTGAAAGGATTTTGGATTTTTTGGGGGTTTGGGTTGGATTTTGGGGGGATTTTGGAATTTTGTTGTGGGGGTTTTGAGTGAATTTAGGGCATTTAGGAAGGTTGTGTCCCTCCCTCCTCATTAATTAATCACTCTATTAATTACAACAGGAAAATGGGGCAATCAATATGGCCTTGGGGGGGGTTCCCAGGAGGATTTTGGGGGGATTTTGGGCGATTCTGGGACAATTTTGTGGGGTTTTGGGAGGATTTTTGAGGATTTTGGGGAATTTTGGGGAGATTTTGGGGGGTTTTGGGAGGATTTTGGGACAATTTTGGGGGATTTTGGGGTCTCTCCTGACCCTCCCCCCTCTCTCCACAGGCTGTGCCCACGGAGCCCCTCCCCCACCCCCAAATTCACCCAAAACGCCCCAAAAACGCCGCCCCTCCCCCCGCTGATGCAAGCACCCTCCCCTAATTAAACACCTTAATGAGGTTTAATTGAGCTGAGACACTTCTGCCTTTGATTGCTCCTTTTTGGGGTAAGATTTGGCATTTTTTGCTCATTTTTGGGGTAAAATTCAACATTTTCTTGTTCATTTTGGGGGTAAAATTCGACATTTTATTGCTCATTTTTGGGGTAAAATTCGACATTTTATTCTTCATTTTTAGGGTTAAAATTACACCTTTTATTTCTCATTTTTGGGTTAAAATTCAACATTTTATTGCTGCTTTTTGAGTTAAAATCCGCCATTTTTGGGTTAAAATCCCACATTTTCTTTATCATTTTTGGGGTTAAAATTTGCCATTTCTGGCTCATTTTTGGGTTAAAATCCAACATTTTATTGCTGTTTTTTGGGGTTAGAATTTGCCAATTTTGGCTCATTTTTGGGTTAAAATTTGCCATTTCTGGCTCATTTTTGGGTTAAAATTTGCCATTTTTGGCTCATTTTTGGGTTAAAATCCAACATTTTATTGCTGGTTTTTGGGGTTAGAATTTGCCAATTTTGGCTCATTTTTGGGTTAAAATTTGCCATTTTTGGCTCATTTTTGGGTAAAAATTCCACATTTTCTTGCTCATTTTTGGGTTAAAATCGGCCATTTTTGGGGTTAAAACTCAACATTTTATTTCTCACTTTTGGGTTAAAAATCAACATTTTATTTCTTACTTTTGGGATAAAATTCAACATTTTATTGCTCATTTTTGGGTTAAAAACGCAACATTTTCCTTCTCATTTTTGGGTTAAAATCCCACATTTCTGGCTCATTTTTGGGTTAAAATCCCACATTTTTGGGGTCCCCCCTAGAGCAGCGTGCAGCGCTCGGGGGCCTTGGGGGGATTTGGGGACACCGGGGGGGTGACAAAGGGATTTGGGGACACCGGGGGGGTCCTGAAAGGATTTGGGGACACCGAGGGGGTCACAAAGGGGGGGGTGTCAGGATCTGGGGACATTTTGGGGGTCCTGAGGGGATTTGGGGACACCGAGGGGGTCACAAAGGGGGGGGTGTCAGGATCTGGGGACATTTTGGGGGTCCTGAGGGGATTTGGGGACACCGAGATTTTATTTCTTACTTTTGGGATAAAATTCAACATTTTATTGCTCATTTTTGGGTTAAAAATGCAACATTTTCTGGCTCATTTTTGGGTTAAAATCCCACATTTTATTGCTGTTTTTTGGGTTAAAACGGGCCATTTTTGGGGTTAAAATTCCACATTTTCTGGCTCATTTTTGGGGTTAAAATCCCGCATTTCTGGCTCATTTTTGGGTTAAAATTCCACATTTTCTGGCTCATTTTTGGGTTAAAATCCCACATTTTTGGGGTCCCCCCTAGAGCAGCGTGCAGCGCTCGGGGGCCTTGGGGGGATTTGGGGACACCGGGGGGGTGACAAAGGGATTTGGGGACACCGGGGGGGTCCTGAAAGGATTTGGGGACACCGAGGGGGATTTTTATTGCCATTTTTGGGGTTAAAATCCCGCATTTCTGGCTCATTTTTGGGTTAAAATTCCACATTTTATTGCTGGTTTTTTGGTTAAAATCCCACATTTCTGGTTCATTTTTGGGTTAAAATCTCACATTTTTGGGGTTCCCCCTAGAGCAGCGTGCAGCGCTCGGGGGCCTTGGGGGGATTTGGGGACACCGGGGGGGTGACAAAGGGATTTGGGGACACCGGGGGGGTCCTGAAAGGATTTGGGGACACCG
>NW_024375411.1:0-362 GCF_014805655.1 Passer montanus | reverse complement strand
CCTGGGTGGGATTTGGGGGATCTTGGGGGGATTTTGGGGGTCCTGAGGGAAATTTTGAGCTTCTGGGTGGGATTTTGGGGGAACCCAGGGGAGGTTTTGGGGGTCTTGGATGAGGTTTGGGGGGTCCTGGGGGAATTTTGGGGGGGATTTGGGGAGTTCTGGATGGGATTTGAGAGGATTTTTGGGGGAATTTCTGGGGATTTTGGGGCAACTTGAGCACGGGACTTTTGGGACATTTTGGGGATAATTTGGGACTATTTTTGGGGATATTTTTGGAACATTTTGGCAATTTTTGGGTACCTGGGAAGCTCTGACAGGTGTCAGGGGAGGTGCCCAGGATGACGATGCTGGACAGACCCCGG
>NW_024375410.1:0-362 GCF_014805655.1 Passer montanus | reverse complement strand
CAGCCCTGCCCACCCTGCCAGGGAGGAACCTGAGCCTGGGAAGGGATTTCAACAAAATAAAAGGGTTCTCAGCACACACAAGGCTGTCCCCAGGCTTCTGAGCCAACCAAGAGACCAGAATGTGGCAGAGCTGGGGACAAACCCCAGAGTGGCAGAAGGGGACAGGGATGGGTCACGTACTGCAGAAGGAGCAGAGAGCTGCTGTGGCTCCAGCCTTGCACAGGAAATGGCTCAAAACAAACGAGGGAAAGCAGCTTTAGTGGGGACAGAAAGCACAGCTGCACAGAAAGCACAAACCTGGCAGCACGGCAGAGCACAGGGCCAGCACCTCACAGGAAGGGTGTGCATTAAAAATAAAATAA
>NW_024375409.1:0-362 GCF_014805655.1 Passer montanus | reverse complement strand
CATGTTAAACAAATGCTTTCAGAATATATCTCCCATAGGAACAATATCTTTCTGTAAACAAAAATCTATCTATAAACATCCAAACATTATTTTTTAAAAATCTATATGTTGGGGGTTCTTTTAAATTAAAGCCATACTTTTTTCATGCTTCCTGGCAGATTCTGGGACTGAAACTATAGCACTATAGCTAGTTATTAGCAGACTGACACCTTTAATTGCATTTACACGCCCAGTTTTATATGTAGCAGTCTTTTACTGCCACTCTCATTGTGTTATTTAAAATGTATTCCTGTTCTATTGAATAATCTATAATCTATTAGTATTAGAAGTTAGGATTTATTTTTTAATAGCAGTATATCATT
>NW_024375408.1:0-362 GCF_014805655.1 Passer montanus | reverse complement strand
ACTCTATCCCAGCTGAAATCAGGACACAATTGATCAAGACCACTCCATCCCTCAATTTCATTATCTACCTGTTGATTTTTCCCCATAATTCTAAGTCTTCCAGTGCAGATCATTTTAAGATAGTTCTTGAACTGAAATGGGTCAATTGAAAGCAAAGAGTTTAAAGAGCACTCTCTAGTAATGCAGGCTGCAAGTCCTGCTGAGCAAAAAGCTCACACAACTCCAAATGCCCATAGAAAAAAAGCTACAATTTTATTTTGTGTCATTAGTCTGACTTGGGAGTGGCACTACCTTATAGGGCCTGCAAATGGAGAGAATCTCCTATGAAATCAGGCGTGTTAAGCTGCTGTGTAAGAATTCAT
>NW_024375407.1:0-362 GCF_014805655.1 Passer montanus | reverse complement strand
GGGAAAACATTCAGGACCCCCCAAAACCACCCTGGGACCCCAAAATCCTCTGGGGGACCCCAAAACCCTCTGGGGGACCCCAAATCCCCCCAGGACCCCCCAAAATCCCCCAAATCCTCCCCTTTGGGGCCCATTCACCACCAGCCTGGGAAGGATTTTGGGGGAATTTGGGTTTTTTCAAGGGGAGAAAACACTCAAGACCCCCCCAAAACCACCCTGGGATCCCCAAAACCCCCCTTGGGACCCCAAAACCCCCCTGGGGGACCCCCAAAATCCCCCAAATCCTCCCCTTGGGGTCCCTTCAGCACCAGCCTGGGGAAGATTTTGGGGGAATTTGGGGTCTCTGGAGTGGGGAAAACACC
>NW_024375406.1:0-362 GCF_014805655.1 Passer montanus | reverse complement strand
TATGATAACTATTAGTATCTATAGGGTTCAATTGACTCACACAGCAGCCCTTTGCTCTTTCATGGTAATTGCCTTCCACCCACACTCTCTACCTTCCCAGATCTGAGCTCCCTTCTCTTTCTCTCTCTCTCTGTCCCTCCCTGTGACTCACCCTCACTGCCTGGAAGTCCCAAGCACATGCTGGCAGCTCTAGAGATTATGTTCCCTCTGCCCAAAGTGCTGCCGAGCCCCTAACCTGTTTGAGAAACCTTTGCTCTGCTTCCTTCTCACTTGTACATTGATAAACCAAAACAAAGCTGGAGAAGCTGTTTTGCCTCAGGAACAGGAGTGGGTTGGTATGAGTGGAAGCTGTGTCAGGGGAG
>NW_024375405.1:0-362 GCF_014805655.1 Passer montanus | reverse complement strand
CCTTAATTAACCCCAAACCGTTAATTAATTACAGGTTAATTAGCATTAAACCCCACCCACAGAACCTGAACCCCCTTAATTAACCTCAAACTCTTAATTAATAACAGGTTAATTAACATTAACCCCCCCCAGAACCTAAAAATCTCCTAATTAGCCCCAAACAGGTAATTAATAACGGGTTAATTAGCATTAAATCCCCTCTCAGTACCTGAAACCCCCTTAATTAACCCCAAACTGTTAATTAGTCATGGGTTAATTAATATTAAAATCTCCCTAGAAGCTAAAACCCATTTAATTGACCCCAAACCATTAATTAAGGGTTAATTAAGGTTAAAACCCCCTCAATTAACCCCAAACCATTA
>NW_024375404.1:0-362 GCF_014805655.1 Passer montanus | reverse complement strand
GGAGCGGGGCCGGGGGGCAGCGGGCTCGGGGGGTCCCGGGGCGGGGGCGCAGCCGCGGGGTCCGCCCTTCTGCAAAGGCGCAGAAGCACCGTGAAAAGCGGCAAAGAAGCACGAAAGCGAGGGGGGGTTCGGGAAAGAGCGGAAGCCTTGGGGGAGCCCTCGTAGTGCCGAGGCCCCCGGCTCGTCCCACGGCACGACCTCCCGGGGCTGCCCCTCCCCGGGTGTGAGCGCCCGGCCCGGCTCTGCCTCCCTTCTGGGGCAGAAAAGTGCCATTTAGGCGCTTTCTCCCACATGGGCTGTGCGGATCAAAGTCGGGCTCAGACTCTGGGCAGGCGAAGGTCTCAGAGGGCGCTGGGCCCCCT
>NW_024375403.1:0-362 GCF_014805655.1 Passer montanus | reverse complement strand
CCCTGCCATGGGCAGGGAACCTTCCATAATCCCAGGCTGCTCTGAATTTCAGTAATTTTATTTAGAAATGTTTTCCAAGATTTACTTGTCAGGAAAGTGCCACAAAATGCCTGTGCTGATGTGCACAAAAGAACTGGGATATGGAACAACTGAAGGAAACCAAGGAAATATTTAAGAACAAACCTTAAATTGTTTTGTCTGGGCATTAAACTGGCAGCTGAGAAATGTGGGTTAATGAACTCTGAGAAATTAGTTGGAAGTTATACTGACAATTCCCTCAAATGCTCTGTGTGTGGCCACAGCTGCAGAAACCAAACAAACCAGAGACTAAATTTGGGAAGGACCTGGGGACACTGAGCACG
>NW_024375402.1:0-362 GCF_014805655.1 Passer montanus | reverse complement strand
GCTCCCCCAATGGGTTCTAGGTCACCCAATCCAACTAGAACCCCCAGTCCACTCTTTGGTCCCCCCATGTGTTCTAGGTCACTCAACCCGAGACCCCCACCCAAGGCTTGAGTGCTCCCCAAATTGGTTCTAGGTCACCCAACCCAACTGGGACCCCCACTGAAGTAATGGATTCCCCCTATGTTGGGTTCTAGATCACCTAACCCATCCACGACCCCCACCCAAGGCCCGTGTCCCCCCCATCTCGGGTTCCAGCTCACCCCACCCCAGCCCCCCAAAAAACGGGTTCTGGACCCCCCGACGCCCCCGCACCCGCCAGGGGCGGCCCCAGCAGGGACCCCACGCTCTCGAACATCTGCATC
>NW_024375401.1:0-7869 GCF_014805655.1 Passer montanus | reverse complement strand
TGTGTAACTGGTGTGTAACTGGTGTGTAATTGGTGTGGAACTGGTGTGGAGCTGGCGTGGAACTGGTGTGGAACCAGTGTGTAGGGTCAGTGTGGGGTCCCTCACCCACTCCTGTCCGTAGGAATCCTCCAGGTCGTTCTTGGAGCGGTCGTCCCAGGCCAGGCGGATCCCGAGCAGCGTCCCCGGCAGGAACCCGTTCTCCGCCAGGATCACGAAGTAGGTGAAGAACCCGCCCAGAGCCTGTGGGGACAGCTGGGGACAGCTGGGGGACACCTGGGGACAGCTGGGGACACCTGAGGGACAGCTGGGGACAGCTGGGGACACCTGAGGGACACCTGGGGACACCTGGGAGCACCGGGGGACAGGTGGGGACAGCTGGGGACAGCTGGGGGACAGCTGGGGACACCTGGGGGCACCTCAGAATGGGGAGGGCAAGGGGAAATGGGGATCCCAGGTGGGCTCAGGAGGGTTTTGGGGTCCCGGACTGGGATTTTGGGGTCCCGAGTGGGTTCAGGAGGGCTTTGGGGTCCCGCACTGGGATTTTGGAGTCCCAGGCAGACTCAGGGGGTTTTTGGGGTCCCGGGCTGGGGTTTTGGGGTCCCAGGTGGGTTTAGGGGGGTTTTAGGATCCTGGACTGGGATTTTGGGGTCCCGGGCAGACTCAGGGGGTTTTTGGGGTCCCGGGCAGGGGTTTTGGGGTCCCGGGGGGCTCAGGGGGGTTTTGGGGTCCCAGGTGGGCTCAGGGGGTTTTTGGGGTCCCGGGTCTGGGTTTTGGGGTCCCAGGTGGGCTCAGGGGGTTTTTGGGGTCCCGGGCCAGGTTTTGGGGTCCCGGGGGGCTCCGGGGGGTTTTGGGGTCCCACCTTGATGCCGGCGCTCCGGCACTTGCCCACGGCGTCGGGCACGGCGGCGCGGGGGGGGTCGATCATGGACATGAGCCCCACGAAGCAGAGGTCGCTGGTGGGGAAATTCACCTCGTCCGCGTCGAAACGGAACCCGCGGGGGAACTTGTCCGGGGGCAGGTACAGGTGACAGAACCCTGGGGACACCGAGGGGACACTGAGACCCCAAAAACACCCCCAGGAACTTCCCTACAGGTGACAGAACCCTGGGGACATTGGGGGGACACTGAGACCCCCAAAACACCCCCAGGAACCTGTGAGGGACCCCCAGGAACTTCTGTCCAGGTGACAGAACCCTGGAGACATTGGGGGGGACACTGAGACCCCAAAAACACCCCCAGGAACTTCCCTACAGGTGACAGAACCCTGGGGACATTGGGGGGACACTGAGACCCCAAAAACACCCCCGGGAACCTGTGAGGGACCCCTCAGGGACCCCCAGGAACTTCCATACAGGTGACAGAACCCTGGGGACACCACGAGGACACTGAGACCCCAAAATGACCCCCAGAAAACCGTGAGAGACCCCACAGGGACCCCCAGGAACTTGTCCGGGGGCAGGTACAGGTGCCAGAACCCTGGGGACCACCAGGTCCCCTCAGGACCCTCTCCCCGAGCCCCCCCAGCTCCAGGTAGGCGTTCTGGAAGGTTCCTCCATGTTCTTATCCAGGCTCTTCTCCCCCAAATCTCCTCAGGATCCCCTTCCAGCAATGCCAGGGTGCCCCAAATCCCTTCTGGATCCCTCTCAGACCCCCTCAGGACCCCCCCAGCCCCCCGGGCGTACCCAGGACCCTCTCCCCGAGCCCCCCCAGCTCCATGTAGGCGTTCTGGAAGGTTCCTCCCGTCCCCAATATCCCCAAATTCCCCAATGACTCCGCTGCCCCCAATCCCCTCAATGCCCCCCATGTCCCCGATGTCCCCAAACCCCGGTGGCCGTCCCCGACCTTCCTCGACGCCGGTGACGATGGAGGCGAAGTTGTCGTCCAGCAGGATCATGTCGGCCGCCTGCTTGGACACGTCGGAGCCCGCGATGCCCATGGCGATCCCGATGTCCGCCTTCTTCAGCGCCGGCGAGTCGTTCACGCCGTCACCCGTCACCGCCACGATGGCGCCCTGGGGACGTCGGGGATGTTGGGGACACTGGGGGCACTGGGGGCTTTGGGGACACTGGGGACATTGGTGGTATTTGGGACATTGGGGACATTGGAGGTATTTTGGAGTTTGGGGATGTTGGGGACAGTGGGAATATGGGGAACATTTGGGATATTGGGAAGACTGGGGACATTTGGGACATTGGGGGCTTGGCGTCACTGGGGACATTGGTGACATTGGGGATGTTGAGGACACTGGGGACATTGGTGACATTGAGGACTTTGGGGACGCTGGGGACTTTGGGGACATTTGGGACATTGGAGGTATTGGGGACATTGAAGATGTTGGGGTCATTGGGAATATGGGGAACACTGGAGGTACTGGGGACACTGGGAGCTTTGGGGACATTGGTGACATTGAGCGCTTTGGGGACACTGGGGCATTGGAGGAATTGGGGACACTTGAGGACATTTGGGACATTGGGGATATAGGGAGCGTTTGGGATACTGGGGACATTGGTGGCTTTGGGGACACTGGGGACATTGGGGACACTTGAGGACATTGGGGACATTGGGAATATGGGCACCATTGGGGATATTGGGGACGTTGGTGGCTTTGGGGACATCTGGGGACATTGGGGACACTGGGGACACATGAGGACATTGAGGCCATTGGGAATACGGGGGATGTTGGTGGCCGTTGGTGGCTTTGGGGATATCTGGGGACACTGGAGACACTGGGGACATTGGGCTGAGGCGGCACGGGGCCAGGTGGCAGCGGTGACACAGGTGGCAGGGACAGGGCAGGGTCACCTGTCGCTGGCAGCCCTCGACGATGATCAGCTTCTGCTGGGGGGACGTGCGGGCGAAGACGATCTCGGTGTGGTTGCGCAGGATCTCGTCCAGCTGCTCCGAGCTCATGTCCTTCAGGTCCGAGCCGTGCACCACGCACGCCTTGGCCTCCCTGGGGTGGTCAGCACCCCAAAATTCCTGGGAAGACCCCCGGGACCCCAAAATTCCTGGAAAACCCCCCAGGACGCCGTCCCAAAACCGCCCTCCTCAGATCGTGTCCTTCAGGGATGACCAAACACACCTTGGCCTCCCTGGGGGGGTCACGGGGGTCTCAGCACCCCAAAATTCCTGGGAAAACCCCCAAGACCCCAAAATTCCTGGGAAAACCACCCAGGATCCCAAAATTCCTGGGAAAACCCCCAAGACCCCAAAATTCCTGGGAAAACCACCCAGGACCCCAAAGTTCCTGGGATCACCCCAAAATCTCCTCCCCAGCTGCTCCGAGCTCGTGTCCTTCAGGTCCGAGCCGTGCACCACGCACGCCTTGGCCTCCCTGGGGGGTCAGCACCCCAAAATTCCTGGGAAAATGCCCTGGGATCCCAAAATTCCTGGGAAAACCACCCAGGACCCCAAAGTTCCTGGGATCACCCCAAAATCTCCTCCCCAGCTGCTCCGAGCTCGTGTCCTTCAGGTCCGAGCCGTGCACCACGCACGCCTTGGCCTCCCTGGGGGGGGCACGGGGGGGTCAGCACCCCAAAATTCCTGGGAAAACCCCCAAGACCCCAAAATTCCTGGGAAAACCACCCAGGATCCCAAAATTCCTGGGAAAACCCCCAAGACCCCAAAATTCCTGGGAAAACCACCCAGGATCCCAAAATTCCTGGGAAAACCCCCAAGACCCCAAAATTCCTGGGAAAACCACCCAGGATCCCAAAATTCCTGGGAAAACCCCCAAGACCCCAAAATTCCTGGGAAAACCACCCAGGATCCCAAAATTCCTGGGAAAACCCCCAAGACCCCAAAATTCCTGGGAAAACCACCCAGGATCCCAAAATTCCTGGGAAAACCCCCAAGACCCCAAAATTCCTGGGAAAACCACCCAGGATCCCAAAATTCCTGGGAAAACCCCCAAGACCCCAAAATTCCTGGGAAAACCACCCAGGATCCCAAAATTCCTGGGAAAACCCCCAAGACCCCAAAATTCCTGGGAAAACCACCCAGGATCCCAAAATTCCTGGGAAAACCCCCAAGACCCCAAAATTCCTGGGAAAACCACCCAGGATCCCAAAATTCCTGGGAAAACCCCCAAGACCCCAAAATTCCTGGGAAAACCACCCAGGATCCCAAAATTCCTGGGAAAACCCCCAAGACCCCAAAATTCCTGGGAAAACCACCCAGGATCCCAAAATTCCTGGGAAAACCCCCAAGACCCCAAAATTCCTGGGAAAACCACCCAGGATCCCAAAATTCCTGGGAAAACCCCCAAGACCCCAAAATTCCTGGGAAAACCACCCAGGATCCCAAAATTCCTGGGAAAACCCCCAAGACCCCAAAATTCCTGGGAAAACCACCCAGGATCCCAAAATTCCTGGGAAAACCCCCAAGACCCCAAAATTCCTGGGAAAACCACCCAGGATCCCAAAATTCCTGGGAAAACCCCCAAGACCCCAAAATTCCTGGGAAAACCACCCAGGATCCCAAAATTCCTGGGAAAACCCCCAAGACCCCAAAATTCCTGGGAAAACCACCCAGGATCCCAAAATTCCTGGGAAAACCCCCAAGACCCCAAAATTCCTGGGAAAACCACCCAGGATCCCAAAATTCCTGGGAAAACCCCCAAGACCCCAAAATTCCTGGGAAAACCACCCAGGATCCCAAAATTCCTGGGAAAACCCCCAAGACCCCAAAATTCCTGGGAAAACCACCCAGGATCCCAAAATTCCTGGGAAAACCCCCAAGACCCCAAAATTCCTGGGAAAACCACCCAGGATCCCAAAATTCCTGGGAAAACCCCCAAGACCCCAAAATTCCTGGGAAAACCACCCAGGATCCCAAAATTCCTGGGAAAACCCCCAAGACCCCAAAATTCCTGGGAAAACCACCCAGGATCCCAAAATTCCTGGGAAAACCCCCAAGACCCCAAAATTCCTGGGAAAACCACCCAGGATCCCAAAATTCCTGGGAAAACCCCCAAGACCCCAAAATTCCTGGGAAAACCACCCAGGATCCCAAAATTCCTGGGAAAACCCCCAAGACCCCAAAATTCCTGGGAAAACCACCCAGGATCCCAAAATTCCTGGGAAAACCCCCAAGACCCCAAAATTCCTGGGAAAACCACCCAGGATCCCAAAATTCCTGGGAAAACCCCCAAGACCCCAAAATTCCTGGGAAAACCACCCAGGATCCCAAAATTCCTGGGAAAACCCCCAAGACCCCAAAATTCCTGGGAAAACCACCCAGGATCCCAAAATTCCTGGGAAAACCCCCAAGACCCCAAAATTCCTGGGAAAACCACCCAGGATCCCAAAATTCCTGGGAAAACCCCCAAGACCCCAAAATTCCTGGGAAAACCACCCAGGATCCCAAAATTCCTGGGAAAACCCCCAAGACCCCAAAATTCCTGGGAAAACCACCCAGGATCCCAAAATTCCTGGGAAAACCCCCAAGACCCCAAAATTCCTGGGAAAACCACCCAGGATCCCAAAATTCCTGGGAAAACCCCCAAGACCCCAAAATTCCTGGGAAAACCACCCAGGATCCCAAAATTCCTGGGAAAACCCCCAAGACCCCAAAATTCCTGGGAAAACCACCCAGGATCCCAAAATTCCTGGGAAAACCCCCAAGACCCCAAAATTCCTGGGAAAACCACCCAGGATCCCAAAATTCCTGGGAAAACCCCCAAGACCCCAAAATTCCTGGGAAAACCACCCAGGATCCCAAAATTCCTGGGAAAACCCCCAAGACCCCAAAATTCCTGGGAAAACCACCCAGGATCCCAAAATTCCTGGGAAAACCCCCAAGACCCCAAAATTCCTGGGAAAACCACCCAGGATCCCAAAATTCCTGGGAAAACCCCCAAGACCCCAAAATTCCTGGGAAAACCACCCAGGATCCCAAAATTCCTGGGAAAACCCCCAAGACCCCAAAATTCCTGGGAAAACCACCCAGGATCCCAAAATTCCTGGGAAAACCCCCAAGACCCCAAAATTCCTGGGAAAACCACCCAGGATCCCAAAATTCCTGGGAAAACCCCCAAGACCCCAAAATTCCTGGGAAAACCACCCAGGATCCCAAAATTCCTGGGAAAACCCCCAAGACCCCAAAATTCCTGGGAAAACCACCCAGGATCCCAAAATTCCTGGGAAAACCCCCAAGACCCCAAAATTCCTGGGAAAACCACCCAGGATCCCAAAATTCCTGGGAAAACCCCCAAGACCCCAAAATTCCTGGGAAAACCACCCAGGATCCCAAAATTCCTGGGAAAACCCCCAAGACCCCAAAATTCCTGGGAAAACCACCCAGGATCCCAAAATTCCTGGGAAAACCCCCAAGACCCCAAAATTCCTGGGAAAACCACCCAGGATCCCAAAATTCCTGGGAAAACCCCCAAGACCCCAAAATTCCTGGGAAAACCACCCAGGATCCCAAAATTCCTGGGAAAACCCCCAAGACCCCAAAATTCCTGGGAAAACCACCCAGGATCCCAAAATTCCTGGGAAAACCCCCAAGACCCCAAAATTCCTGGGAAAACCACCCAGGATCCCAAAATTCCTGGGAAAACCCCCAAGACCCCAAAATTCCTGGGAAAACCACCCAGGATCCCAAAATTCCTGGGAAAACCCCCAAGACCCCAAAATTCCTGGGAAAACCACCCAGGATCCCAAAATTCCTGGGAAAACCCCCAAGACCCCAAAATTCCTGGGAAAACCACCCAGGATCCCATCAGGGGGTTTCCCAGTGCTCCAGTTCCCCCAGTGCTCCCAGTGCTCCCAGTGCTCCCAGTTCCCCCAGTTCCCCCCGTGCCCAGCACCTGGTACTTGTTGGTGGAGTTGAAGGGGATCTCGGTCACTTTGGGGTTCCTGTCCCTCATCCTCTTGACGGAGCCGCACGACAGCTGGATGCACTTGAGCAGCGCCGACTCCGAGGCGTCCCCGGCCGTGTCCCGCTGCGGGGACACCGCTGTCACCGCTGCCGCCGCGGGCCGGGGGCCGCGCCCCGCCCCGGGGCCCCGGGCACCCCCCCACCTTGGAGATGGAGACGTTCTCCTGGCCCGGCTTGAACACGGCGCGGTTGCAGAGCCCCGCGATGCGCGCCAGCGCCGCCCACGTGGGAGAGCGCTTGTCGAAGGTGGCACCTGGGGACACGGGCCGGTGTCACCAGTGCCACCCCTTGGTGTCACCCATTGATCATCCCAGTGTCACCCATTGACCAGCCTCGTGTCACCCATTGACCACCCTGGTGTCACCAGTGCCGCCCATTGGTGTCACCCATTGATCATCCCAGTGTCACCCATTGACCAGCCTCGTGTCACCCATTGACCACACTGGTGTCACTCATTGATCATCCCAGTGCCACCCATTGACCAGCCTGGTGTCACCCACTAACCACCACCAGTGTCACCCATTGATGATCCCGGTGTCACCCATTGACCACACTGGTGTCACCCATTGACCATCCCAGCAGCCTCGTGTCACCCATTGACCACACTGGTGTCACTCATTGATCATCCCAGTGCCACCCATTGACCAGCCTGGTGTCACCCACTAACCACCACCAGTGTCACCCATTGATGATCCCGGTGTCACCCATTGACCACACTGGTGTCACCCATTGACCATCCCAGTATCATCCACCGACCAGCCTGGTGTCACCCATTGACCACACTGGTGTCACCCATTGACCACCCTCGTGTCACCAGTGCCACCCATGTGGGAGAACTCTTGTTGAAGGTGGCACCTGGGGACATGGGGCATGGCCACTGTCACCAGTGTCACCCATTGACCACCCTGGTTCCAGCAGATGGGGGTTTTGGAGGATCGGGGTTTGGGGCATTGGGGTCCCAGGGCATTGGGGTCCCAGGGCATTGGG
>NW_024375400.1:0-362 GCF_014805655.1 Passer montanus | reverse complement strand
AAAAACGGGCCTGAAATACCCCCAAATCCTAAAAACCCACCTCAAACCTGCCCCTAAATACCCAAAAACTGCCCCAAAACTCCCCAAATCCCTCTGAACCACCCCAAAAACCTTCAAAACTGCCCCTGAATACCCTAAATCTCCTCAAATGCCTTCAAGCTGCCACAAAATCCCATAGAAATGCTCCAAAATTCCATAGAAGCAACCCAAAATTTCATATAAACACCGTAAAGTCCCTCCAGATCATCCCAAAATCTCATAAAAACACCTGAAAATCCTTCAAAACCACCCCAAAACACCCTAAATCCCATAAAACTGCTCCCAAATCCCACAGGACTGCCCCCAAATCTCACAGAAATACC
>NW_024375399.1:0-362 GCF_014805655.1 Passer montanus | reverse complement strand
CATTGGGGACAGTGAGGGGATTGGGGACAATGGGGACACTGGTGACACCATAGGGACAATGGGGACATTGGGGACACTGGGGACACTGTGGGGACACTGTGGGGACACTGTGGGGACACTCCCAAGGGGTTGGGGACGTTTTGGGGTGGATTTCACGGCAGGTTTTGGAGTGAATCCCAGGATTTTGGGGCAGGTTTGGGGGTGGATTTTGGGGTGGATTCCCAGGATTTCGGGGCATTTTTTGGGGCAGGTTTTGGGGTGAATCCCTGGGATTTGGGGGCAGTTTTTGGGTCTGTTTTTGGGGTGAACCCCCAGGATTTTGGGGCAGGTTTAGGGGTGTATTTTGGGGCAGTTTTTGGGGT
>NW_024375398.1:0-362 GCF_014805655.1 Passer montanus | reverse complement strand
GGGGTTTGGGAAGGAGGCCACGCCCCCAAAGCCGGAGCGGGAATGGAGGCTCCGAGCCCGGTACCGGGAACCCCGGAACGGCGGGGCCACGCCCCCGGCAGTAAGCCACGCCCACAGTGTAGGTCCCGCCCATGTCAACAAACCCCGCCCACAGCATTTGGGCCCACCCAGGGCAACAAGTCCCGCCCACACCGCCGGTCACGCCCCCGAACAGGCCCCGCCCACAGCATGTGGCCCACATGGCTGGCCCCGCCCCATCAACAAACCCCGCCCACATCGCTGGCTCCACCACAGAGCAAACCCCGCCCACAGCGTTGGTCCCGCCCCAACAACAAACCCCGCCCACCATGCTGGAACCGCCC
>NW_024375397.1:0-362 GCF_014805655.1 Passer montanus | reverse complement strand
ATTTCTCCCCTGAATTTTTAGGATTTCTCCCCCAAAATTTTGCTTTTTTTCCTCCGAGTTTTTTTTATTTTTTCCCCAAACTTTTGTGGTTTTCCCCCCCAGATTTTTGCATTTTCTCCCCCAAATTTTTAGGATTCCTCCCCTGAATTTTTGGCATTTCTCCCCCAAAATTTTGCATTTTCTTTCCCAAATTTTTGCCTTTTTCCTCCGAATTTTTAGGATTTTTCTCCCAAACTTTCAGGTTCTCTCCCCCAGATTTTGGGATTTTTTCCCCCAAATTTTTAGGATTTCTCCCTCAAATTTTTGCTATTTTTTTCCACTGAATTTTTAAGATTTTTCTCCCAAACTTTCAGGATTTCTCC
>NW_024375396.1:0-362 GCF_014805655.1 Passer montanus | reverse complement strand
GGGAGGGGCAAAAACCGCGGGGGTTTTAGCCCAAAAAATGGGGGAGAAATAGAAAAAAAGGGGGTGGGGGAGGGGCAAAAAGGGGAGTGGCTTTCACCACGTGGGCGTGGCTTAGAGCACTGTGGGCGTGGCTTTCACCACGTGGGCGTGGCTTGAGGAGCCTAAAAAAACCCCCAATTTTTGGGGGGATTTTCCCCGGATTTTTTTTATTTTTTTGGCGGGAATTCCTCCGGGGGGAGGGGGCGTGGCCGTAACGCCCCGCCCCCCGTGACCACGCCCCCTCGTGGCCCCGCCCCCAGGCGTTCACGGTGATCGACCAGAACCGCGACGGCATCATCGACAAGGATGACCTCAGGGAGACC
>NW_024375395.1:0-362 GCF_014805655.1 Passer montanus | reverse complement strand
CCAGAACCCCTCCCAGCCCCCCAGAGCCCCCCCAAAACCCACCTGGGGGTCCCGGGGGGCGTGCTGCGAGCCCAGCAGCAGCAGGGGCAGGCTGCTGGGCAGCGCCAGGCGCTGGAAGTACCAGAGAAGGTTCCAGAAGATGATGGGGTGGCTGTCCACGAGCTCGGGCCGTGCCAGCAGCTCGGCGCCCTCGTTCTCCACCAGGCTCTCGAGCTCCTTGCGCAGCACCAGCGGGCTCAGGTAGGCGAAGGCCACGCGCTCCCCGGGGGGCTGCCACCCCAAAACGGGGATGGGGGGACCCCAGCCAGGGGGACACAGAGGGGACACCAGTCAGGGGGGAAACAGAGAGGGAAACCCCAAAA
>NW_024375394.1:0-363 GCF_014805655.1 Passer montanus | reverse complement strand
TCCATCCCAGTCCCTCCCAGTTCCCCCCAACCCCATTCCCAGTATATCCCAGTTTATCCCAGTGCCCCCCAGTCCATCCCAGTCCCTCCCAGTTCCCTCCCAGCCCCATCCCAGTCCCTCCCAGTATATCCCAGTCCATCCCAGTTCAGCCCAGTCCTGTTCCCAGTCCCCCCAGTTCCCTTGAGCCCCATTCCCAGTCCCTCCCAGTCCCTCCCAGTCCATCCCAGTTCCCTCCCAGTCCCATTCCCAGTACATCCCAGTTCAGCCCAGTATATCCCAGTTTATCCCAGCCCCATCCCAGTCCCTCCCAGTTCCCCACCAGATCCCCCCAGCCCCATCCCAGTATATCCCAGTCCCTCCCAG
>NW_024375393.1:0-363 GCF_014805655.1 Passer montanus | reverse complement strand
TACTTTTAAAGGATACCAACAGCAAGAATTTTCCCTTCCAGCGTTTCTGGGTTTATGGGTCTCCCAGTGCATTCAAGCAGCTTCCAAAGTCCTTGAACTCCCATGGTCCTTCCTTAGATGCTTTGAGAGAAAATCTACGAGGCACAAAAGAAGGAATAACCCAAAGATTACGCGGCCCGCGACTGCTTTATTAAATCAAAGGGAAATAACGAAGCAGCCGCTCGGGCCGGGATAGCCAGGGACAAGGGTACGACAGCAGCAGGGACAGGAGCAGGGACAGGCGGGGGTCGCGATCCCTGACCTGCGGCAGGGAGCGGATCCCGGCGCAGGGACGCGGAAGGAAAGGGACGCGGCCCCAGGAGC
>NW_024375392.1:0-363 GCF_014805655.1 Passer montanus | reverse complement strand
GGTTCGGGAGGGGGAAAACGGGATTTAATGGGGGTTGGGAAAGATTTCTGGGGAAAAATCAGAAATTTAGGGGGGTTCTGTAGGGTGTCTGCAGGAAAAATTGGGAATTTCGGGGAGTTTGGGGGGAAAAATCCGGAATTTCAGGGCGTTTGAGAGGATTTTTGGGGGAGAAATCGGGAATTTCGGGGGTTTTTGGGGGGACAACCAGGAATTTTGGGAGGTTCGGGAGGATTTCTGGGGGGAAAAGCGGGACATTTGGGGGGTTCTGGGGACAAAACCAGGAATTTCGGGGGGGTTTTGAGGGGAAAACCGGGAATTTTCGGGGGGTTTTGCCCAAATCCCAAATCCGGGAGGGATTTCAGG
>NW_024375391.1:0-363 GCF_014805655.1 Passer montanus | reverse complement strand
GTGCTGAGCTGGCTCTGGAGTCTCTCTTGGGAACTCACCGTCTTCTGTGGTTGAACCCCAGCCAGCAATCCAGCAGTTGTGCAGGTCTGACAGGCTTAGCGTGGGGTCAGCCACACAGGCCACCTGGATGTAAGGGCTGCACTGCACAGGCTCATTCAGTTCCAGCAAGGCAATGTCATTACGTAAATCACGTCTCTTATAGTTTTCGTGACGAAATAGGTTCTTAATCTTGCGCACTTGTGCCCCAGGACCTGGCCGAGTCAATTGGGTGGCCCCAATCACCACATTCAAGATTCTGATTTTCCTGAAAGGAAGGTGGATGGAGGGCTGAGAAGGAGCAGAGCCACGTGCCACAGCAGCCCA
>NW_024375390.1:2281-7884 GCF_014805655.1 Passer montanus | reverse complement strand
CAGCGCCGGGCCCGGCGCGGCGATCACCGAGGCGGGCGCCGCCGTGGCCTGCAGGAAGCGCAGCGTGCGCAGCGCGCCGGCCGAGGTGTGGCACAGCAGGTGCACCAGCACGCCCACCACGCCGTCCAGCTCGTCGCGCGGCACGGCCGAGAAGTGCTGGTGCAGCTGGTTGAGCACGGGCGGCTGCAGCGCGTCCACCAGCTCGGCCCACACCGTGGCCAGCAGCGCCGGCGACAGCAGCGCCAGCTGCAGCAGGAAGGGCACCGTGGCCTTGTGGTGCTCGCGCGGCGAGCCCAGGCTCTCGTGGAACATCCGCAGCAGCTCCTGCTTGATGCTGCCGGCGTGCCGCGACGCCAGGTGGCCCAGGATGCCCACCACGGAGGCGATCTTGGGCACGCGCTTATCCCCCGCCGCCGTGCCCGCCTCGGCGCCGCCGTGCGCGCAGAAATCCTTGAGGCCGCACGACAGCACGCGGCTGATGATGGTGCCGGGGAAGGAGGAGCCCACGTGCGCCACCACCCAGTCGAAATGCGGCGAGTGCTGCACCGAGGTGTCCAGCAGCGCGTCCACGCAGGCGTCGGGGCAGCTGCCCGCCATGGCGGCCAGGCACTGGCTGTAGATGTCCAGCAGCGCCCGCGTGGCCGGGCACGCCATCCAGAGCTGCAGCAGCTCGTTGAGGCTGGCGGCGGGCGGCACGCCGGGCCGGCCCGCGTACTTGCTGCTCAGCTGCCCCATCAGCTCGCTGGCCCAGGCGGCCACGCCAGGCGCCCACGCCCGCGGGTTGGCGGCCACCAGCTGAAAACGGGGGAAATTGGGTTAAAATGGGGGAAAACGGGGTTAAAATGGGGTTAAAATGGGGGAAAATTGGGTTAAAATGGGGGAAAATTGGGTTAAAATGGGGAAAAACGGGAGCAAAGTGGGGGTAAAATGGGGTAAAATGGGGTAAAATGGGGTTAAAGGCTCCAGGCCGCTGAGGAACGCCTTCACCTCCTGGGAGAGCTCCTGCGCGCTGTCAGGGGACAGAAAATGGGGGAAAATGGGTTAAAATGGAGATTAAACAGGGTAAAATGGGGTTAAAATGGGGGAAAATTGGGTTAAAATGGGGAAAATCGGGAGCAAAGTGGGGGTAAAATGGGGTAAAATGGGGTTAAAGGCTCCAGGCCGCTGAGGAACGCCTTCACCTCCTGGGAGAGCTCCTGCGCGCTGTCAGGGGACAGAAAATGGGGGAAAATGGGTTAAAATGGAGATTAAACAGGGTAAAATGGGGTTAAAATGGGGTAACATGGGGTTAAAGGGTCCAGCCTGCTGAGGAACGCCTTCACCTCCTGGGAGAGCTCCTGCGCGCTGTCAGGGGACAGAAAATGGGGGAAAATGGGTTAAAATGGAGATTAAACAGGGTAAAATGGGGTTAAAATGGGGTAACATGGGGTTAAAGGGTCCAGCCTGCTGAGGAACGCCTTCACCTCCTGGGAGAGCTCCTGCGCGCTGTCAGGGGACAGAAAATGGGGGAAAATGGGTTAAAATGGAGATTAAACAGGGTAAAATGGGGTTAAAATGGGGTAACATGGGGTTAAAGGGTCCAGCCTGCTGAGGAACGCCTTCACCTCCTGGGAGAGCTCCTGCGCGCTGCGGGGGACAGAAAATGGGGGAAATTGGGTTAAAATGGGGTTAAAATGGGGAAAAATTGGGTTAAAATGGGGAAAAATTGGGTTAAAATGGGGAAAAATTGGGTTAAAATGGGGAAAAATTGGGTTAAAATGGGGAAAAACGGGAGCAAAGTGGGGGTAAAATGGGGTAAAATGGGGTTAAAGGGTCCAGCCCGCTGAGGAACGCCTTCACCTCCTGGGAGAGCTCCTGCGCGCTGCGGGGGACAGAAAATGGGGGAAATTGGGTTAAAATGGGGTTAAAATGGGGAAAAATTGGGTTAAAATGGGGAAAAATTGGGTTAAAATGGGGAAAAATTGGGTTAAAATGGGGAAAAATTGGGTTAAAATGGGGAAAAACGGGGTTAAAATGGGGTAAAATGGGGTAAAATGGGGTTAAAGGCTCCAGCCCGCTGAGGAACGCCTTCACCTCCTGCGACAGCTCCTGGGCGCTGCGGGGGAGAGAAAACGGGGGAAATTGGGTTAAAATGGGGGAAAACGGGGTGAAAATGGGGTTAAAATGGGGGAAAATGGGTTAAAATGGGGTTAAAATGAGAAACAATGGCATTAAAATGGGGTAAAATGGGGTAAAATGTGGTAAAATGGAGTAAAATGGGTTAAAATGGGGTTAAAATGAGAAACAATGGCATTAAAATGGGGTAAAATGGGGTAAAATGGGGTAAAATGGGGTTAAAGGGTCCAGCCCGCTGAGGAACGCCTTCACCTCCTGGGAGAGCTCCTGGGCGCTGGGGGGGCCAGAAAATGGGGGAGAATCAGAGTGAAATTGGGTAAAATGGGGTAAAACGAGAAAAAATGGCATTAAAATGGGGAAAAGTTGGGTTAAAGTCGGGTAAAAGGACATGAAAATGGGGTAAAATGGCCCAGTTCTGGGGGTCCCTGAGGGGGCTCGGACCGAGCTCTGAGGGTCTCTGAGGGGGGATCAGGCCCGGGGGTCCCTGAGGGGGCTCGGGCCCGGCTCCGGGGCTCGCCGCTCCCACTCCCGCTCAGTCCCGGTGCCCCCCCTCCCCTCCCGGGGCTCCCCGGTACCTGAGCGGGGGCCGGGGGGGGCTGGCGGCGCCGGGGTCGCACAGCGCCGACATGGCGGCGGCGGCCGGGCCGGGACAGCGCGGCTGCGCATGCGCCGGGAGCGCCGCACCGGAAACTCCCCCCGCGCCCCCCGCGGCCGCGCGCGATGGTTCCGCCCCTCCGCGCGCACCCTCCCCTGCGGTGTCACCGCGAAATGAGTCCCCCCCACCCTGGGAGAGAAACGGGAAGAGAGAAGGGACAAAAAGGACAAAAAGCGTTTATTGGGGACACTGGGGGGACTGGTGCCAAACTGGGGACACTGGGAGAGACCGCGAGAGACTGGGAGGGGCTGGGAGGGACTGGGAGAGACTGGGAATGGGATTGGAGGCACTGAGAATGGGGACTGGGGATACTGGGAGGGACTGGGAGGGGCTGGGGACACTGGGGGATACTGGGGATAGGGACTGGGAGATACTGGGAGGGACTGGGAGATACTGGGAGGGGCTGGGGACACTGGGATGGGGATTGGAGACACCAGTGCCAAACTGGGGACACTGGGACAGGGATTTGGGACACTGGGATGGACTGGGGACAGGAACTGGGAATACTGGGAGGGACTGGAAGCCGGATTTGGGTCCGCCGGTGCCACCTTTGGTCCCTGGGGACACCGGGCTGGCTCCGGTGGCCCCGGGGTGGTGGCACTGGTGGCACTGGTGGCACCGGTGGCACTGGTGTGACTGGTGTGGTGTCCCCGCTGTCCCCGCGCTCACTCCGCCGCCGCCATCTCCACGTCTCCGTCCCCGGCTCCGCCCGGCGCCGCCGCCCGCAGCGCTGGGGACAGCGGGGGCGGCTCGGGGCTCCGGTTCCGCCCCCGGTACCGCCCCCGGTGCCCTCCCGGTGCCCCCCGCTCACCCCGCAGCCGCTTCAGCTCCTTCCGCAGCCGCTTCCCCCACACCGCGGCCGGCCCCGCGCGCGCCGACGGCGACCTGCACGGGAGGGAAGCGGGGAGAGGCACCGGGAGCGGCCTGAGCCACCGGGGGGCACCGGGGGAGGCACCGGGGGGCACCGGGGGGCACCGGGACGGCGCTCACCGCCGCTTCTGCCGCCGCCCCCGCGCCCGCTCGCGCCGCCGCTTGAACAGCTTCTTGCGCAGCTCCTGCGGGGAACGGCGGCGTCACCGGGGGGGGTCCCGCCGGCACCGGAGCCGCGCCCCGGTACCGGAGAACGCGAACCCCGAAAGAAGCGGGGCTGCCGCCAGCCTCGCTCCCGCCGCGCCCCTCCTGGACCTCCCCCGAGCCCTCCCGGTGCCTCCCGGTGCCTCCCGGTGTCCCCGGTCACCGTTCGGGGCCGGTTGATTTTGCCGCCGATCCCCATCGTCCCCTCACGAGCCACTTCCGGTGCGGCAGAAACTTCCGGTCCGGCCGCACTTCCGGTCCGGCGCACTTCCGGTCGCTGCGCCCTTCCCCTTTGCCCCTCCCCGCGGATATCATTGGCCAGCGGGCGCGCGGAGAGGGCTCTGATTGGCTATCATTGTGAGAGCCCCGCCCATATTCAAATTAACTTTAAGCCACCGCCCCTTTACCATTAGTTTGTTTTCATTGGTTGGCGGGCGCGCGCCGGCGCCGCTGATTGGTGGAATTCCCTGAGGCCACGCCCACAGCCCGCAATATATAAAATGGCGGCCGCGCCTCAGAGCGGTTTTTGGGCACGGGGTGAGCTGCGGGGTCCGGTTTTGGTCGGGGGTTTTGGGCGGATTTTTGTCCCCAAACCGGGCGGGCGGGGGGCAGCGGGCGGCTCCTCCCGTTCTTGGCGGGCCCCGGCGGCGCCGTGCCGGGCTCCGTGATGTGCGGAGGGAAAGCAGCGACCGGCGCGATGTCTTCGGTGCCGGCGGTGGCGTCCGCCGGTCCCACCCTCACGCGCCGGGACAAGGCCCGGGCGCGGCTCCTCCGGGAGCTCCGCCGCGCTCGGGGCCGCCGCTTCACCGCGCTTTTCTCCTCTGCAGGACCGGGAACGCCGCGGGACCGCGCCGAGGGCGGATGGGGGATTTTGTAATTAAAGTTATTAATAAACCGCTTTGAACCGCTTTGGTCTCGTGGCTGTTTTCGGTAGGAGCGCGTCCCGGGGTGAGGGCGGGGATCTCCCGTTCCTTTCTCGGTGCTGGGGCCGCCCCGTGATCCCGACCCCGGCGGCCGTGAGGGGGGGACGCGGCTCCCGGTCCTCCCAGCCGCCGTCTCTATGGTTTTAGCGCACGTGAGGGGACTTCCGGTCTTTTTAGCCGCCATCTCTATGATCACGGCATGGCAGGGCAACTTCCGGTCCTCCCGCGTGTAGTCTCTATGGTTTCCGTGTGCGTGAGGGGACTTCCGGTCCTCCCAACCGCTCTCTATGATCCCAAGAGGACGGGCTCCACTTCCGGTCCTCCCACCTTCCGTCTCTATGGTCCCGGCGGGCCAGAGCGGCGCCGGAAGCGGAGGGAGGGCGGCGATGGCGCTGGACCCGCGCTGGCCGCTGGCGCTCGCCCGCGGCGCCGTCCCGGTGGCGCTGGGGCTGCTGCTGTGGGTGGCGATCGCGGGCGGCGAGCAGGAGCGGCAGCAGACGCTGAAGGTACGGGGAGAGGGGGGCGGCGGGGGCGCCCCGGGGCGCGGCACCGGCGCTGAGCGCTCCCCGGTCCCGCAGGCCCAGCCCGGGGCGGACGCGACTCTGGCGCAGCGGCGGCGCCACAACGAGCTGATCATGGCGGCGCTGCGCGAGGCGGCCGAGACCGACGAGAACGTGGCGCAGCGGGCGGTGCCGTGGCGGAAGTGACGTCAGCACCGGGAGCCGCTCTCCCGCCGTTTCCCGGTGACCCCCGCATTCCCCCGGAACCATCAGCGCTGGGCGCGGTCGCGCCCGGAACTCTTTCGCGCGGCGCGCCCGGACTGCAATAAATAACGG
>NW_024375390.1:0-939 GCF_014805655.1 Passer montanus | reverse complement strand
GGGACCCCCCCAGAGCCCCCCGGGCCCCCGTGCAGCTCCACGAAGAGACGCACGGCCGCCAGCGGCTCCCGGGCGCGGAAACTCTGCGTGAGAGCGCGGCCGTCGGGCAGCCGCACCTGGGGCAAAAATGATCCAAAATCACCCGGGCCCCCCGGGCCCCCGTGCAGCTCCACAAAGAGACGCACGGCCGCCAGCGGCTCCCGGGCGCGGAAACTCTGCGTGAGAGCGCGGCCGTCGGGCAGCCGCACCTGGGGCAAAAATGATCCAAAATCAGCCCAAAATCAGCCAAAATCAGCCAAAATCAACCCAAAATCTATCCTGCCCCAGAGCCCCCCGGGCCCCCCGGGCCCCCGTGCAGCTCCACAAAGAGACGCACGGCCGCCAGCGGCTCCCGGGCGCGGAAACTCTGCGTGAGAGCGCGGCCGTCGGGGAGCCGCACCTGGGGGAAAAATGATCCAAAATCAGCCCAAAATCAGCCAAAATCAGCCAAAATCAACCCAAAATCTATCCTGGAATCACATCAAAAACTCTGCGTGAGAGCGCGGCCGTCGGGGAGCCGCACCTGGGGGAAAAATGATCCAAAATCAGCCCAAAATCAGCCAAAAACCAGCCAAAATCTGTCCTGGAATCACATAAAAATAACCCTAAATCACCCTAAATCAGTCAAAATCAGCCCAAAATCTATCCTGGAACCACCTAAAAAACTCTGCGTGAGAGCGCGGCCGTCGGGGAGCCGCACCTGGGGGCAAAATCAGCCAAAATCAGCCCAAATCAACCCAAAATCCACCCAAAATCTGTCCTGGAATCACCTCAAAATAACCCTAAATCACCCAAAATCACCCCAAATCAGCCCAAATCAGCCAAAATCTATCTCAGAATCATCCAAAATCAACCCTAAATTCTAAATCACCCCAAAATCATCCAAAATCATCCCAAAAT
>NW_024375389.1:0-363 GCF_014805655.1 Passer montanus | reverse complement strand
TTTGTTTGTTTGTTTGTTTGTTTTTTGAGAAGCAAAGTACAAGAAGTATTACTGCCCTCTTTCAGAAAGCCACAAGCCAGCTAATGGAAACCTAAGCTGCTTGCTCAATCATTAGTGTCATTCATTGTTTCAATTCCATATCAATTGTACAGTTTTCTTATACTAAAAGCTTTATTGTGTTAGCTACTATTCATGGAATTCTTCCCAGTCACACAGTTTTTTTCTAACCACTAATATATTAGAGAAGTCAGGGTTGCAATTTATTTTAAATTTGTCTCATATAACAAATTTTGAAGTTACTGCAATGGATTTAAATAACTTTATATGTAAACAAAATTAAAAATGGATGGGTCTATCAGGTTT
>NW_024375388.1:0-363 GCF_014805655.1 Passer montanus | reverse complement strand
CCATGGCAAGAGGTGGGAGCTGTCCTGGGACTGCTTTTAAACTACTCAGAAGTCCAGGTCAGGATTTGGGGGTTTGTGCCACAGCCTTTGGGTGGCTGGAATGGAGTTAGCACCCCCCTGGTACTGGGAACTGGGAATGGGAGGGATCCCAGCTGCAGTCAGGCAAAGGCTGGATGTGTTCCCTGCTCTGACAGTGAGGGACAGCAGAGGACAGGCAGTGACAGTGAGGTGTCTGGGGAAGGAGCAGCTGGACCCTCAGTGGCTCAGTGAGTGCCTGCAGCATTCCCTCCTGGGCAGCTGCAGGTGTCTGCTGTCCCAGCTCACTGCACTGGGAGTCTCCATCTCTATGGACCCATCCTCCAG
>NW_024375387.1:0-363 GCF_014805655.1 Passer montanus | reverse complement strand
CAAAAATCAGCCCAAAATCAGCCAAAAAACAGGCCAAAACCAGCCAAAATCAGCCCAAAATCAGCCCAAAATCAGCCCAAAATCAGCCCAAAATCAGCCCAAAATCAGCCCAAAATCAGCCCAAAATCAGCCCAAAATCAGCCCAAAAATCACCCCAAAATCACCCCAAAATCAGCCAAAAATCAGCCCAAAATCAGCCCAAAATCAGCCCAAAATCAGCCCAAAATCAGCCCAAAATCAGCCCCAGGCGGTGCCGGCCGGGGTTCAGCTGCACCCACTGGAGGGTCCCTAAAAGCACCGAAATCAGCCGAAAATCAGCCCGAAATCAGCCCAGAAATCAGCCCAAAATCAGCCCCAAATCAG
>NW_024375386.1:0-363 GCF_014805655.1 Passer montanus | reverse complement strand
AAGCCCACAAAATCTTTTGAAATCCCAATGACGCCCAAAATCCTGATGAAACCCTGCAAATCCCCCCAAAAATGTCCCAAAAACCATAAAAATCCCAAGAAATTCCCCCCAAGACCTGAAGAAATCGTGACAACACCCAAAAAACCCCACAAAACCCCAAAAAGCCTGCCAAAATTTTCAAAAAAACCCCCAAATCCCCAATGAATACCACTAAAAGCCCCCACAATTCCAGTGAAATGCCTCAAAATGTCCTAGAAATCCCAATAAAACTCCCAGAATTTCTGAGAATCATAAAAATCCCCCAAAAAATCTCAGTATAAACCTTCCAAAATACAAAAAAACCTAAAAAAATTTCAATAAACC
>NW_024375385.1:0-363 GCF_014805655.1 Passer montanus | reverse complement strand
CTTTTAAAATTTTAAAAACAAGTGATTGATGTTTTTCACAGTTAATATAATATTCTAATATTTTCCAATCAATCATATAACAGTACAATAAAGCTGTGATAAATACGTTCTATGGACTCTGGGACATGCTGGACACCTACTAGATGTATCCATCCTGCACTGCATCCTGCTTGGAACAACAGCATCAGCCGATGTCTGTTCAATAGATATCATAGAACCATATAACCAGAACAATTAATAACTACCTAATAGAATTCTGAGGCTATTGAAATAACAGTTCATATAAAGACTCATTTATTTACAGTTTGCTTTATATCTTAAGTTTGTTTTTCTCACAGTTCTGAAGTTGAATGTTTCAAAGTT
>NW_024375384.1:0-363 GCF_014805655.1 Passer montanus | reverse complement strand
TGGCGCCGGCGCCCCTCCCCCCGCGGCTATAAATAGCATCATTAATTATTCAGCTTCCCCCGCGGTTGGGGAGCGGCGGAGGGGGCGGGGCCGGCCCCGCCCCTCGCCCCGCCCCCCGCTGGCGTCACCACCAAAGGGGGCGTGGCCTCAGCCGGGAGGGAAACTGAGGCAGCGCCGCGCTCGCTCCGCGCATGCGCGCCCGCGGGGCGTGGCCACCCCTCCTCGGGGGGGCGTGGCCGGACCCCTCGCGGGGGGCGTGGCCTCGGCCGGCTCCAGCGTGTCACCCCCGCGCGCTCCCATTGGCCGAGCGGCGCGGCCAATCGCCGCGCGCCGCGGTGACCTCATCCCCCCGGCGCCGCGCGC
>NW_024375383.1:0-363 GCF_014805655.1 Passer montanus | reverse complement strand
CCCCAGATGGCACAGCCAGCCTCCCTTCCCCAGCCTGAGCCTGGCCAGCAGGAAGCTGCACTAGGCAAATTTGAGGAAACAAGAGCCACCAGCTGAGAAACCTGCAGGCTGGTAGCCCTGCAGTGTGGCTTGGCTGCACACACACGTTCCTTCTTTAAGCAGCAAGCCCAGCAGCACCATCCCCGCTGCTGGCTGGGGGTTCCCTCACCCATCCACCCTGAATCCCTGCTCCTGTGCTGTCACTGCGGCCACCTCAGCAGAGCTGAGTGGCATTTACTTCCTGGCATGAATAATTGTGAGGGAGCTGCTTGTGCAGTAGATGGAGCTGAACAGGGAGCGGGTGGGAGGCTGTGGGTATGAGTA
>NW_024375382.1:0-363 GCF_014805655.1 Passer montanus | reverse complement strand
TACCTGAATCTCATTTTGGGGTTCCTGGGTCACACCTGGGGGCACCTGAGCCACAGTTTGGGGTACCTGGGAACACCTGGGCACACCTGGGCACACCTGGGCACACCTGGGCACACCTGGGCACACCTGGGGGGTACCTGGGGCACACCTGGGCACACCCGGGCACACCTGGGCACACCTGGGCACACCTGGGCACACCTGGGCACACCTGGGGGGTACCTGGGGCACACCTGAGCTCACCTGTCCCCCCCAGGACACCGAGTCCCGGCTGGGCACTCACCTGGCGCAGGCGGGCGGGGCCGGGCTGAGCTGCGGGGTGAAGCTGGTGCGCGGCGCGTACCTGGAGCAGGAGCGCGGCCGCGC
>NW_024375381.1:0-363 GCF_014805655.1 Passer montanus | reverse complement strand
AGAGGATCTGAGGAGCAGACCCTCCACAGGGGGAAGCTCTATCCCATCCCCACTGGAGCTCCAGCGTGCCTGGACTTGTTTTCATGTGCCCAGCTGCAACATCCAGCTAGCCAATAGTGCCTCTGGGGTGAAACACCACATTTGCCACTATTTGGTTCAGACACAGGAGCCAGGCAAGCCACGGCACATCCCGTTCACAATATTGGTAATACCAATAGCGCTGGGTGGGCTTTAGGTCCCTCCCAACCCACAATTCCCTGATTCACATCAGGCTAAATATTCAAGCCTGAAGTATTTTCATTTTTGTGATAAATTAATATGATTCATGCTACCAATTTTAACTATATTGATATTTTAGAAAAT
>NW_024375380.1:0-363 GCF_014805655.1 Passer montanus | reverse complement strand
GGAGGGTCCTGGCTGAATGATCTAGAATGAAAAGAGCATCACATGCTTAGTGCCTCAGAAAATAACATTGCGGATGTTTATAGAAAGATACTTGCCAGACCTGGAAACTGTTGACCTAGGTAAATAATTTTACCTGCTTCCTTGCTCAGCATGAGCTGGCAATTGCACTTGCAGCACAGAAAGCCAACTTCATCCTGGGCTGCATCAAAAGCAGCCTCAAGCCAGCAGGGCAAAGGAGGGGATTCTGACCCTCTATTCTTCTCTGGTGAGACCCCACCTGGGGTGCTGCATCCGTCTCTGGGGCTCCCAAAATAAGAAAGGTATGTACCTGTAGGAGCAAGTCCAGAGGAGGCCACAAAGATG
>NW_024375379.1:0-7896 GCF_014805655.1 Passer montanus | reverse complement strand
CATGATGACCACAGGCCCACAGGGGGCCACTGCCACGGTGGCCACGCCCACCCCACAGTGGCCACGCCCACCCACCAGCGGCCAATAGCCAGCTCCTGGTGGCCACCAGCCCCACGTGACCACTGCCACGGTGACCACGCCCACCCCGGTGGTAGCCACGCCCATCTCCACGGTGGCCACGCCCATTCTGACGGTAGCCACGCCCATATTTAGGTTAACCACGCCCACCCTCGCGGTAGCCACACCCAGCCCATGCTGGCCACGCCCACCCTGATGATGGCCACGCCCACCCCGATGGTGGCCAGGCCCATTCCCTTGGTAGCCAGGACCACTCCCGCGGTGGCCACGCCCACCCTGACAGTAACCACGCCCACCCCACACTAGCCACGCCCAACCTGACTGTAGCCACGCCCATTTCCGCGCTAACCACGCCCACCCACACTACCCACGCCCACCCCACATTAACCACGCCCACCCCGCGCTAACCAGTTTTTCCCCGTTTTTCCCCAATTTCCCCCATTTCCTCCCATTTTTCCCCAATTTTCCCCCGTTTCCCCCCATTTTTCCCCGTTTTTCCCCATTTTCCCCATTTCCCCCGTTTTTCCCCATTTTTCCCCATTTTTCCCCGTTTTTCCCCGTTTTCCCCCTTTTTTCCCCATTTTTCCCCATTTCCCCCGTTTTTTCCCCGTTTTTCCCCGTTTTTGCCCCATTTCCCCCCCATTTTCCCCATTTCTCCCCCCAGTATTCCCCATTTTCCCCCATTTCCCCCATTTCCCCCCATTTTCCCCGTTTTTGCCCCGTCTCCCCGCCCTCACCGGCGATGAAGGAGCCCGGGGGCATCTGGCTGTAGTTGGCGCCCCCGGGGTGGGGGAGGGCCCCGCCCGGGGGGGTCCCGAAGGAGCCCCCGAAGCTCGGGGGGGTGGCGTAGGGCCCGGGCGGGAAGCTCTGGGGACAGCACGGGGACCCCGCGTCACCTCGCGGGGCCACCACTGTCACCTCCTCATTGTCATCCCCCAATGTCACCTCCGGGGTCACCTCGCGGGGCCACCACCCCCTGTCACCTCCCAGTGTCACCTCTGGGGTCACCTCGTGGGGCCACCACCCACTGTCACCTCCCAGTGTCACCTCCCAGTGTCACCTCCACTGTCACCTCCACTGTCACCCCCCAGTGTCACCTCCCCAATGTCACCTCCGGGGTCACCTCTGGGGTCACCTCCGGGGTCACCCCCCCAGTGTCACCCCCAATGTCACCTCCCACTGTCACCTCTGGGGTCACCCCCCAGTGTCACCTCCCAGTGTCACCTCCCCACTGTCACCTCCCCATTGTCACCTCCACTGTCACCTCCCAGGATCACCCCTCTTCTGTCACCTCCTGCTGCCACCTCCCATTGCCACCTCCAGGGTCACCTCCCCATTGTCACCTCCCAGTGTCACCCCCATGGCCAGGGGTGTCCCCAAGGTCAGGGGTGTCCCCAGGGTGTCCCCAGGATGTCACCAACAGGTTGGGGACGTCCCCAGAGCAGCGCCGGTGTCCCCAGGGGGGTGGGCAGTGTCCCCTGGGCAGGGTGACAATGCCAATGTCCCCTGGGCAGGGTGACAATGCCGATGTCCCCAGGATGGTGGGGACAGGCGACAGGGGTGGCTCTCGGTGCCCTTGCTGGCCAGGCGGCTCAGGATGGCAGGGGCAGGGTGACAATGCCGGTATCCCCAGGGCAGGGTGGCAGGGTTTCAGGGTGGCAGGGTGGCAGTGTGACAGGGTGTCAGGGTGACAATGACAGGGTGACAATGACAGGGGTGTCACTCACAGGAGGAGGGTGGCTCTCGGTGCCCTTGCTGGCCAGGCGGCTCAGGATGGCAGGGACAGGGTGACAATGCCGGTATCCCCAGGGCAGGGTGGCAGGGTGGCAATGACAGGGTGACAATGACAGGGTGACAATGACAGTGACTCACGGGAGGAGGGTGGCTCTCGGTGCCCTTGCTGGCCAGGCGGCTCAGGATGCTGCGCTCGGACATCTGCAGGCGCGCGGCGATGGGCGGGATGCGGGACAGCGTGGCCGGCAGGCGCGTCACGTCCGCCTTCATGTCGCTCAGCAGCTCCTCCAGCTGGTTCAGCACTGCCCGCGCACAGGGAGAGAGAGTGCCTTCAGCCTGCTGCTCACGGGTTACTCACAGGTTACTCACAGGTTACTCACTGCCTACTCACTGCCCGCGCACAGGGAGAGAGAGTGCCTTCAGACCGCTGCTCACGGGTTACTCACAGGTTACTCACTGCCTACTCACTGCTCACTGCCCGCGCACAGGGAGAGAGCGCCGTCAGACCGCTGCTCACGGGTTACTCACAGGTTACTCACAGGTTACTCACTGGTTACTCACTGCCTACTCACTGCTTATTCACTGCCCATGCACAGGGAGAGACAGCGCCTGTCAGCCTGCTACTCACTGCTTACTCACAGGTTACTCACTGCTCACTCACTGTCCACACACAGGGAGAGACAGCACTGTCAGTGCCTGCTACTCACTGCTTACTCACTGCTTACTCACGGGTTACTCACTGCTAACTCACTGCTCACTGCCCACGGGGAGAGAGCTCTGTCAGTGCCCACCCGGTGCTTACTCACAGGTTACTCACTGCTTACTCACTGCTAACTCACTGCCCGCACACAGGGAGAGAGCGCTGTCAGACCACTACTCACTGATTACTCACTGCTTACTCACAGGTTACTCACTGCCCGGGCACAGGGAGACAGTGCTGTCAGCCTGCTGCTCACAGGTTACTCACTGCTTACTCACTGCCTGCTTACTGCCTGCGGGGATACAGAGCGCCGTCAATGCTGCTTACTCATGGCTTACTCACAGGTTACTCCCTGCCTGCTCACTGCTTATTCACAGCTTACTCACTGCTTACTCAGTGCTTACTCACTGCCTGCGCGGGGAGGGAGACAGTGCCCATCAGCCTACTGCCTACTCACTGCTTACTCACAGACTACTCACTGCCTGCTCTAGGCTTACTCACAGGTTACTCATGGGGAGAGGGAGGAGCTGGCAGTTACTCAGGGAGTACTCGGAGCTTACTCGGGAGTTGGAACTGCGTGGGGGAGGGGTGTGAGTGGGCTGGGGGCACTCGGGGGGTGCTCTGGAGTTACTCTGGGGATACTCCGGAGTTACTCTGGGGGTACCCGGAGTTATTCTGGTGATACTCTGAAGTTACTCTGGGGATACCCCAGAGTTACTCTGGGGATACTCCAGAGTTACTCTGGGGGTGCTCCGGAGTTACTCTGGGGATACTACGGAGTTACTCTGGGGATACTCCGGAGTTACTCTGGGTTTATTCCTAATTCTGGGTGTGTTCCTGCCTTACTCAAGGTTTACTCCTGATTTACTCAGGGCGGGCCTCGCCCACAGAGGAGATCCCCCAGCTGTGCTGCTCCCTCTGAGTATCTCCTCGAGGTACTCCGGAGATACTCCGGGGTTACTCCAGGGTTACTCTTAATGCTCTGGGGATACTCATTTGCTACCCCAGAGATACTCCAGGGTTACTCCAAGGTTACTCCAGGGTTACTCCTGCCTTTCTGCAGGGCTGCATGCACAGGGCTACTCCATGGTTACTCCATGTCTACTCCATGGTTACTCCATGGCTACTCCATGGCTACTCCGTGGATACTCGGACACACCGGAGGTGACTGCGGCTCTGCTCTGGAGTTACTCCGGGGATACTCCTGCCATTAAATACACCTGAGATACTCTGGGCTTACACCAGGGATACTCCGGGCTTACACTGGGGATACTCCGGGCTTACACCTGAGATACTCTGGGAATACTCCAGGGATACTCCGGGCTTACACCGGGGTGCTCTGGCCATGCAAACACCGGCGCTACTCCAGCCTTACTCCAGCCTTACTCCCAGCATGCACCGTGGGGATACTCCGGGGATACTCAGGGGATACTCTGGGGATACTCCACCAAAACACCCCTGCGCTGACTTCACTCCGACTAAAATTTACTCAGACTTTGCCCCGACCTTACTCCAACTTCGCTATGACTTTACTCCACCTTTACTCTGACTTTACTCTGGCTTTACTTGAACTTTACCCTAACCTTACTCCAACTTCACTATGACTTTACTCCGCTTTTACTCTGACTTTACTCCAACTTCACTATGCCTTTACTTGGACTTTACTCCAACTTTACTATGATTTTACTATGACTTTACTTTGACCTTATTCCAACTTCACCATGACTTTACCATTACTTTACCCTGACCTCTCTCCAACTTTACTCTGACTTTACTCTGACCTTACTCCAACTTCACTCTGACTTTACTATGATATTACTACTACTTTACTCCAGCTTTACTACAATGTTACTTGGACTCCACCTGTACTACTACTTTACTCCAACTTCACTCTGACTTTACTATGATATTACTACTGTTTCACTCCATCTTTAGTGTAACGTTACTCTGACTTTACTCTGACTTTACTCTGACTTCACTCCAATGTTACTACTACGTTACTTGGACTTCACTCCAACTTTACTCTGATATTACTACGATTTTACTCCAACTTTGCTATGATGTTACTTGGACTTTACTCCAAATTACTCCTACCTTACTCCAACGTTCCTCCTACCTTACTCTGACTTTCCTCCAACTTTCCTCCTACCTTACTCTGACTTTACTCCAACTGTACTACCACTTTACTCAGACTTCACTCTGCCTCCCCACAGCCCCGCCCCCCCCGCATTGGCCCCGNGGGGGGAGACCCCCGGGTGGGGGGTTCAGGGGTTCGTGGGGTGAGGTGTGGGGAGACCCAGGGATGGGGAGTTCAGGGGTGGGGGGAGACCCAACATCTGGAGGGTTCAGCCCTCGCATCACCCCAGTGACACCCTCACTGTCACCCCCATGCCACCCTTGCTGTCACCCCCATGCCACCCCAGTGACACCCTCACTGCCACCCCAGTGCCACCCTTGCTATCACCCCAGTGCCACCTTCGCTGTCACCCTGGTGCCACCCCAGTGACACCCTCACTGTCACCCTGGTGCCACCCTCACTGCCACCCCGGTGCCACCCTCGCTGTCACCCCACTGCAACCCTCACTGTCACCCCAGTGCCACCCTCGCTGTCACCCTTGTGCCACCCCAGTGCCACCATGGCTGCCACCCCCATGCCACCCTGGTGCCACCCTCACTGCCACCCCAGTGCCACCCAGTGCCACCCAGTGCCACCCCATGCCAGGCGGCGCCGCGGGGCTGACCTTGAAGCGGCGCGCCAGGAACTTGTTCTTCATCTCCAGGAAGTTGCCCTTGGAGGCCTCGCCCTTGAAGGGTTCGTTGATGACCCCGAAGGCGCCGTCGTTCTGGATGTCGGTCCAGCGCGCGTAGCCGTGGCTGCGCGCTAAGGAGGCCACTTGTCACCGTGTCACCTGTGTCACCTGTCACTGTGTCACCGTGTCACCCTGTCACCATGTCACTGTGTCACCGTGTCACCTGTGTCACCTGTCACCGTGTCACTGTGTCACCGTGTCACCGCATCATCACATCTCCCTGTCCCCAACATCCCCCACACAGAGCCGTGGCTGCGCGCTAAGGAGGCCACCTGTGTCACCTGTCACTGTTACCGTGTCACTGTCACCTTTTACCGTGTCACTGTCACTGTGTCACTGTGTCACCGTGTCACCTTTCACCGTGTCACCTGTCACTGTGTCACTGTCACTGTGTCACTGTGTCACCGTGTCACCTTTCACTGTGTCACTGTCACTGTGTCACTGTGTCACTGTCACTGTGTCACCTGTCACCTTTCACTGTGTCACCTGTCACTGTGTCACTGTCACCTGTCACTGTGTCACTGTCACTGTGTCACTGTGTCACCGTGTCACCTTTCACTGTGTCACTGTCACTGTGTCACTGTGTCACTGTCACTGTGTCACCTGTCACCTTTCACTGTGTCACCTGTCACTGTGTCACTGTCACCTGTCACTGTGTCACTGTCACTGTGTCACTGTGTCACCGTGTCACCTTTCACTGTGTCACTGTCACTGTGTCACTGTGTCACTGTCACTGTGTCACCTGTCACCTTTCACTGTGTCACCTGTCACTGTGTCACTGTCACCTGTCACTGTGTCACTGTCACTGTGTCACTGTGTCACCGTGTCACCTTTCACTGTGTCACTGTCACTGTGTCACTGTGTCACTGTCACTGTGTCACCTGTCACCTTTCACTGTGTCACCTGTCACTGTGTCACTGTCACCTGTCACTGTGTCACTGTCACTGTGTCACTGTGTCACCGTGTCACCTTTCACTGTGTCACTGTCACTGTGTCACTGTGTCACTGTCACTGTGTCACCTGTCACCTTTCACTGTGTCACCTGTCACTGTGTCACTGTCACCTGTCACTGTGTCACTGTCACTGTGTCACTGTGTCACCGTGTCACCTTTCACTGTGTCACTGTCACTGTGTCACTGTGTCACTGTCACTGTGTCACCTGTCACCTTTCACTGTGTCACCTGTCACTGTGTCACTGTCACCTGTCACTGTGTCACTGTCACTGTGTCACTGTGTCACCGTGTCACCTTTCACTGTGTCACTGTCACTGTGTCACTGTGTCACTGTCACTGTGTCACCTGTCACCTTTCACTGTGTCACCTGTCACTGTGTCACTGTCACCTGTCACTGTGTCACTGTCACTGTGTCACTGTGTCACCGTGTCACCTTTCACTGTGTCACTGTCACTGTGTCACTGTGTCACTGTCACTGTGTCACCTGTCACCTTTCACTGTGTCACCTGTCACTGTGTCACTGTCACCTGTCACTGTGTCACTGTCACTGTGTCACTGTGTCACCGTGTCACCTTTCACTGTGTCACTGTCACTGTGTCACTGTGTCACTGTCACTGTGTCACCTGTCACCTTTCACTGTGTCACCTGTCACTGTGTCACTGTCACCTGTCACTGTGTCACTGTCACTGTGTCACCTGTCACTGTCACGACACAAGGTGACAAGGATACAGGACGATGCCGGCCAGCAGCCAGTAGTCGTGTCACCAGTGCTACATTTACCGTGCTGTCACTGTCACTGTCACTGTACTGTCACTGTCACCGTGGTGTCACCGTCACTGTGCTGTCACTGTCACCGTCCCCACCCCAGGGACGCCCCAGTGCCAAGGATACAGGACGATGCCGGCCAGCAGCCAGTAGTCGTGTCACCAGTGCTACATTTACCTTTGGGGTTTTTGGGGTTCCCAGGATTTGGGGTTTGGGGATTTTCCTGGGATTTGGGGTTTTTGGTGTTCGGGGAGTGGGGTTTGGGATTTGAGGATTGGGGTTTCTGGGATTTGGGGTTTTGGGTTTTTGGGGTTCTCAGGATTTGGGGTTTTGGTGTTTCTGGGATTTGGGGATTTGGGGTTTCTGGGATGTGGGCTGTTGGGATTTGGAATTTTGGGGTTTTTCAGGGATTTGGGGTTTTGGAGTTTTGGTGTTTCTGGGATTTGGGGTTTGGAGTTTTTGGGGTTTTTGGCATTTGGGGTTTTTGGGGTTTGGGGTTTTGGGTTTTTTCAAGGATTTGGGGTTTTGGGGTTTTTGGGATTTGGGTTTGCCAGGGATTTGGGGTTTTTGGGGTTCCCAGGATTTGGGGTTTCTGGGAATTGGAGTTTCTGGGATTTGGGGTTTTTGGGGATTTGGGGATTTTGGGGTTCCCGGGATTTGGGGATTTTGGGTTTTTGGGGTTCCCAGGATTTGGGGTTTCTGGGAATTGGAGTTTCTGGGATTTGGGGTTTTTGGGGATTTGGGGATTTTGGGGTTCCCGGGATTTGGGGATTTTGGGTTTTTGGGGTTCCCAGGATTTGGGGTTTGGGATTTCTGTGATTTGGGGATTTTGGGTTCCCAGGATTTGGGGTTTGGG
>NW_024375378.1:0-363 GCF_014805655.1 Passer montanus | reverse complement strand
TGGAGCTGGGACAGAGCCGGGATGGAGCCAGGGCGGATCCGGGCATGCCGCTGAGGAAGGATCCAGGCTGGACCCCAGCACAGAGCCCGGGTGGGTCCAGCCTGGCTCGGCGATGGCTTTGGGGATTTTTGGAGCTGGGGAAGGAGCCGAGGCGATCCCGGCGGGCTCGGGACACTCACATGGTCACCGACATGTTGGCTGCGGACAGCGGGCTGACCTCGGCCACCTCCTTCGCCTTCTGCAGCGCCAGCTTCTGGTTGGCGGCTTCCTCCTCCTCCTGCTCATCCTGCACAGCCCCAGGGCCACGTCCAGCCTGGCTCCGAGCCCCCCCGGACCCCCAAAACCCCCTTGGACCCCCCAAAC
>NW_024375377.1:0-363 GCF_014805655.1 Passer montanus | reverse complement strand
ACCAGAGGGGATTGGGGGATCCAGAGGGGTTTGGGAGGTTCTGGTGGATCCTGATGGGTTCTGGGGGGCCTCAAGGGATTCAGAGGGGATCCCAGAGGATCTTGAAGGATCTCAAGGGATCGGGGGAGGGGGCGTCTGCAGGGATTTGGGGGGTTCTGGTGGATCCTGATGGGCTCTGGCAGATCCCATCAGATCCTGGGTGGTCCCAGTGGGCCCTGGCGGATCCCACTGGGTCCTGGGCAGTCCCAGGCGGTTCTGGGGTCCCATCAGGTCCCAGTGGATCCCACCAGATCCCAGTTGATTCCATCCCCCCCCCCAGGCGCACCCCCTGGACGTCTCCAAGCTGATCTACTGCTCCCGCAC
>NW_024375376.1:0-363 GCF_014805655.1 Passer montanus | reverse complement strand
CGCCGCGCCCCTGCCACCCGCGCCACCCGCGCCCCTGCCACCCGTGCCACCCGCGCCGTGCCTAAAGGCTCTGCCCCCCTGCCCCCTCTCCTAGGCCGCAGCGGTTCCGGAAACTTCGGCGGCGGCGGCGGCCGCGGCGGCTTCGGCGGCGGTGACAACTTCAACCGCGGCGGCAACTTCGGCGGCCGTGGTGAGTGCGGGCACGGGGCACGGGGTGGGCGCCCTGGGCTCCGCGTGCCCCCGGGCTCGGGCGGCCCCAGCGCGGTCTGTTCCTTCCAGGGGGGCTTGGCGGCGGCCGCGAGGGATGGAACGGATTTGGCGCCGACGGTGAGGCCGGGGCGGCCGCGCCAGCCACAGCCCGCC
>NW_024375375.1:0-364 GCF_014805655.1 Passer montanus | reverse complement strand
TAATTAATTAATGAGTCTCCCCTCGCCGTTAATTGCCCTCATTGGAGGTTAATTAATCCCCGTTAATTGCGCTCTCCCTCCTAAGGGTTCATTTTCGCCCTTCCCCATTAATTAGCACGCTCGAATGAATTAATTCCACATTAATTAATTGATTATTATCCCTTCCTCGTTAATTACCCCCATGAACTGCCCCGCTCGGGGTTAATTAACCCCCCCAGGCTTAATTACCCCCCGTTAATTGCCCCCGCCGCTTTTAACCCCATCAAGCAACTCCTCATTAATTAATTAATGACACCCAGTAATTAACTGCTCGTCATTAATTACTCCTCCAGGGCTTAAACCCCCTCTCCAAAGGGTTAATTAT
>NW_024375374.1:0-364 GCF_014805655.1 Passer montanus | reverse complement strand
CCCAAAGGGTTTGGGGGCAATCCCAAAGGGTTTGGGGGGGATTCCACAGAACTGGGGGGACCCCAAAGGATTTGGGGTGGGAACCTGTAGAACTGGGGGGACCTCAAAGGATTGAGGGGGATCCCAAAGGATTTGGGGTGGGATCTCATAGAATTGGGGGATCCCAAAGGATTGGGGGGGTCCCAAAGAGTTTGGGGGGGATCCCAAAGGATTTGGAGGGGATCCCATATAATTGGGGGATCCCAAAGGATTTGGGGTGGGATCCCAAAGGATTGAAGGGAATCTCAAAAGGATTTGGGGGGAATCCCAAAGGATTGGGGGGGATCCCACAGGATTTTGGGGTGGGATCCCAAAGGATTTGGGG
>NW_024375373.1:0-364 GCF_014805655.1 Passer montanus | reverse complement strand
CCCCCCAGCCCCGCCAGGGGGGGGAGGAAGAGGACGAGGAAGGCAGAGAAGCCCCTCCCGGGGCCACCCCCATCCCTTTACCCTGCGGATCCACCTCCTTGGCCATCTTGAGCGCGTCCGAGTTGGCCAGGTCCATGTTGGCCGGCGTGACGGCCAGGATGAGGCTGCTCTCGCGGCTGATGAACTGCAGGATCATGTCCCGGATCTGGAACTCGATGTCCTGCGGCTGATCCCCCACGGGCACCTTGGTGATCCCCGGCAGGTCGATCAGGGTCAGGTTCAGCACTGGGGGGACACGGGCGGGGTGAGGATCCCCTCTGGGGGAGGAGCCGCTCCTGCACGGCCCCACAACCCCCCCATTTTT
>NW_024375372.1:0-364 GCF_014805655.1 Passer montanus | reverse complement strand
GGGACATTGGGGTGGAGGGGACACTGGTGGGGGGGGGTTGGGCTCATTTTGGGGCGATTTCTGGGGATTTTGGGGTCATTTCAGGGGATTTTGGGGTAATTTTGTGTCTGCCCCCCCCCAAGGTGTGGCGCTGCTGGTCCTGGGGGGGGTTTTGGGGTAATTTTAGGAGATTTTGGGGTCATTTCTGGAGATGTTCGGGTCATTTTAGGAGATGTTGGGATAATTTTAGAAGACTTTGGGATAATTTCAGGGGATTTTGGGGCTATTTCAGGATATTTTGGTGTATTTTTTATCCCCAGGAGTGTCGCTGGTGGCACTGCTGGTGCTGGGGGGGGATTTTGGGGTTATTTTAGGATATTTTGGG
>NW_024375371.1:0-364 GCF_014805655.1 Passer montanus | reverse complement strand
ATTTTCTTTTGCATTCATGAAAAAAATAATTTAGGGCAGAATCCTGATTCCACTGAAATCAATGGCAAACTTTCATTGACCTACTGAAGTCCAAGTTCCATTTACATTTGCTGTTTGATTTTTGCTAGCAAAATCAGAAGAGGATGTCACACCATTTCTATTCCCTACTTAAATTGTAAGTACCTTAGTGTATGGACTGTCTTTTGGACACTGTGCAATCTTAAGTATTTGAAATGTAATTTCTTACTTTAGTCTTTTTACCTGTCTGATTTGTACACTTGTTAGAACAGATATTTGTATATAGTGTTGAGATAATAAAGATATAGGCTTCATATGCAATATTTATAGGTTCTGATGTGTCTAC
>NW_024375370.1:0-364 GCF_014805655.1 Passer montanus | reverse complement strand
CTCCCGCCCAGCCTCCCGGGCCCCGCCGCTAGGCCGCGGCGCCCCGGCTCCGCCGCAAGCCCAGCGGAGCGCCAGCCCGAGCGGCGCTGAGGATCGCGCCGGGGCGGCTCCCCGTTCACCCCCCCCCCTCTCTCGGCCGGGGCCCCCCGCACCTTCTTGATGTTGTAGAGCCGGGTGAGCATGCCGACGCCGCGGTCGTTAAGGATCGTGAGCTTCTCCGCCAGCTTCTGCTGGCTGGGCTGCAGAACGGACCGCGACATCCTGGCGCCCCGGTGCCCGCACCGCCGCTCAGAGCCCCGCGGCCGCCGGCCTGGCCCGGCGCGGCGCTCCCTCGCTCTCCGCCCGGCCCGGCGCTCGGAGCTCC
>NW_024375369.1:0-364 GCF_014805655.1 Passer montanus | reverse complement strand
AAAAAATTGGTTTGTTTCTTTTACAAAAAAAACTTCTTAATTTCAGGCAGACTTTTGTACTTTCAAATACAAAGTTTTCAGTTCTTTTAAATCTGATACTATTGATAAACTTCACTGGCAAGTACTTTGCTTCTGTTATCTCACAGTTTGGCCAGAAACTTCACCTGAGAATCTGTTTATTCTGGGTTTTTTAAAATGTAATTTGGCATTTCCTGTATAAATACAGAAAATATTTAGATTAAAACCCATGCTTTCTTTTTTACCATAATGCTGCTATATAATTTGATATTTAGATTGTAATATTGTGTGTACTAGGGACACTTCTAAATATGGCTTTATAATTAAGGAATAGATTGCAGCTGGG
>NW_024375368.1:0-7897 GCF_014805655.1 Passer montanus | reverse complement strand
CCGGTTCCCACGGTCCATCTGGGGCTGGGTGGGGGGTTGAGGCCCGGAAACCGGAGCAGCCTTCTGTCATCACGGCAGCCCCGGTCACTTACCTGTCGGGGGGGAGTGGAAGGACCCAAGCCCAGTGGAACCCCCTTCCCCACAGTGTCATCCGAGATTTGGTAAAAGCCCAAAAAGAACACTCCCAGGAGAGTGAGTTCTTCCGGGGGTTGCTGAGGGCAACCATTTCGGATGCAGTGGTCGTGCCCGCAGATCTGCGGCAGTTGTTTGCTTGTTTACTTAATCTCACCGAGTTCTTAGTATGGGAATCTCGGTGGAAGAATGAGATTTTAAAAATTTTACCCCGTCTTTGGGAAGAGCAGACAACTGCCGTAGACTCACAAGGGGCCATGATTTCAACAGACCACCTGTGGGGAACAGGGCCTTGGGCAGATGGAGGGGTGCAGGCGTGGCACATCCCATCTGGGGTGTTGAAGGAGGGGGCAAAAGCAGCAGAGAGGGCCTTTTTCTCACTTCGTTCCACCACAGCACCTGCCACCGCATGTACCCAAATATATCAGTCATCTAATGAAACTTTTTTGAGTTTTGTCGAGAGGTTGAGACGTGCGGTAGAGGCACAGGTTCGCGAGGATTCCAACAGGCTGGGATTAGTGACTGAGTTAGCAAAGACGAACGCCAATGCAGTGTGTCGCACGGCCATTCTCAGCCTGCCGATGGACCCTCCTCCCACTTTACAAAATATGCTCGACGTCTGCGAACTCCAAGTGACCATCAGTACTGAGGACGCAGACGTCCGGACCAAGACCTCTACTCGTCGCGTCACTGCTCTCGAGACTGAGGATATTCCGCCGACTACTGCTGCAGTAACATCATCGCCGGAACAACACCCCCTGACACCCGGACCCACACGGCGGCAGATAACACCATGCCACCTGTGTGGCAAAATAGGACATTGGATGCCCGAGTGCCCTCTGAGACAGGAATTTCATGAATTCAGACGCAAGTCTCGGGGGACATCCGGACAGACACAAAAAAACTAGGGAGAAAGCGCGCCACCTCCTCGCGTGAAAACAAAAATAAGGATGGTGCACATTTAACATCAGACGGGGAGGGGAAAACGGAGGAAAGCCTCCAGCAGGGTGCACCTGCCGCTGGACTTGACTTTCAACCAGATGTGACTTCTTGTTTACCTAATGTGACTGTTTCATCTAATCTCTTTCAGGTGGTGCCACGGCCGATTCTGACCACAACATCCGTCCACCCACCGTTTCGGCTGTACCGGCGGAGCCCCTCCATCTCACATCTAAGGAGGTGATTTTAATCTCCGTCAGGAACGAGGAGCAAGGTACCTGGCGGCGAACCCGAGGCAGGTTCGTGGTCGTTGGGGATTCGAAATTCACACCACCGGATATCACCATCATACCGGGTCTTCTATCATCGGACCCGGATCAATTCGCCATTGCCGCGTTTACATCTAGCCCACCCACCTTTCTGCCTCGGGGGCAGATTGTGGCACAAGCCATACCTGTCCCTGAGTGGCCCTGGGTGCCAGGCACTCCCCAACCACCAATGCCAAATAAGATTCCATCAGTAGCCTGGGCCCAGACTTTAGGCCGGGACAAGCCCAGAATAACCTGCAGTCTACAGAAGGGTGGGGACCAGAAGCTCCTTCAGGGGCTTCTGGACACGGGGGCCGATGTGACGGTTATTCCCTCCAGGGAATGGCCGTCACATTGGGATCTGCAAACCGTGGGTGAGCGCATTCAAGGTGTCGGCGGCATCCAATTGGCTAAACAATCAAGGAGCATTGTTCAAATTATGGGACCGGATGGGCAATTGGCCTCTGTACGCCCATTCGTTTTGGATTTTACTGAGCCCCTGTGGGGACGGGACGTGTTAGCCCAATGGGGAGCCAAAATTGACTTACCGGCTCCCCAGGTTTTTCAGGCAGCGACCATTGAGGAGCGTCCGACCCAGAAGTTAAATTGGAAAACGGATTCACCTGTCTGGGTAGAGCAGTGGCCGCTATCAAAACAAAAATTAAAAGCGCTCCAAGAGCTCGTGGAGGAGCAGGTGCAAAAAGGCAACCTGGTGGAAACCACTTCACCGTGGAACTCCCCAGTGTTTGTCATCAAGAAACCCAACAAAGATAAGTGGCGGCTCCTTCACAACCTCCGCCAAATTAATAATGTAATCGAAGATATGGGTCCCGTCCAACCAGGGATGCCGTCCCCCACAATGCTCCCCCAAAATTGGAATCTGGCAGTCATCGATATAAAAGATTGTTACTTTCAAATTCCCTTACACCCTGATGACGCCCCGCGCTTTGCCTTCTCGGTTCCCACCATCAACCGAGAAGCCCCAAGGAAGCGCTACCATTGGCGGGTATTACCCCAGGGAATGAAAAACAGCCCTGTTATATGCCAAAGGTATGTGTCTTCCTTGTTGACCCCCGTACGGGCTGCGGCTCCAAATTCGATAATTTATCATTATATGGATGATATCCTGGTGTGTGCCCCGACTGATGACGAGCTTGCCCACAGCCTTGACTTAACAACCGATGCGTTGATTGCTGCAGGGTTCGAGCTCCAGCAGGAGAAAATTCAACGGATGCCACCTTGGACCTATCTGGGCCTGAAAATTGGGAAAACATCGATAACACCTCAAAAAGTTAAAATTCGAAATTCAATTAGGACTCTGAATGATGCCCAACAACTGTGTGGGTCCTTAAATTGGGTGAGCCCTTGGCTAGGGATTCCCACGGAAGACCTAGCCCCTCTCTTCAATTTATTGAAGGGGGGAGAGGAGCTTTGTTCTCCTAGGTCTCTCACCCCAGAGGCAAAGGTTGCCCTTGAAAAAGTCCAGAAGTACATCTCTGAGAGGCAGGCCCACCGTCACCATCCAGGCTTGCCTTTCCAGTTCATAGTACTTGGTAAATTGCCACACCTCCATGGTCTCATCTTTCAGTGGGAGGCAGGCAAAAAAGAGGATCACAAAACTAAGGACCCCCTCTTAATCATAGAGTGGGTGTTCCTTAATCACTCCCGATCCAAAAGAATTACAAGGCCACCAGAGCTACTGGCAGAACTGATCCGTAAGGCTCGCCTTCGGATCAGGGAGCTGGCAGTCTGGATTTCACATGTATTTACTTACCAATCAAATTGACAACTGGTCATTTTACCAGGGCCATGTTGGAACATTTACTGCAAGAGAATGAAGAACTGCAGTTCTCGCTCGACAGCTACCTGGGACAAATTTCAATTCATGCGCCCGGACACAAATTTTTTAATTCGGAATTTGTATTAAATCTAAATTCTGTGCAAAGTAGGACTCCTCTTAAGGCTCTAACAGTTTTCACAGACGCATCTGGAGCTTCTCACAAGTCCGTCGTGACTTGGAAGAACCCCCAAACTCGGCGGTGGGAAGCCGATGTAAAAGAGGTGGAAGGTTCCCCTCAAGTAGCCGAGTTAGATGCTGTCGTTAGAGCTTTCAAGAGGTTTCCTGAACCTTTTAATCTGGTAACTGATTCGGCTTATGTAGCTGGTGTAGTCATGAGAGCAGAACATGCTGTCTTGCAGGAAGTGTCCAATGTAGTCCTGGGACGTTTGCTCGCAGAACTAGTTCAATTGGTTTCCCACCGCGAGCAACCGTTCTACATCATGCATGTGAGATCCCATACAGACCTGCCTGGGTTCATTGCGGAGGGCAACAGGAGGGCTGATGCCCTTGCTGCGCCTGTCCGCATGGCTCCGCTCCCAGATATGTTCCGTCAGGCCAAGCTGAGTCATCAAATATTCCATCAGAATGCGCCAGGTTTGGTCCGACAATTCCAACTAAGTCGAGACCAGGCCAAGGCCATTGTGGCCACATGCCCCCATTGTCAATCTTTTCAACTCCCCACGGTTCCATCTGGGGCCAACCCCCGTGGGCTGATGAGTTGTGAGGTGTGGCAATCAGATGTCACCCACATCCCTGAATTCGGGAGGACCAAGTACGTCCACGTTTCCGTGGATACTTTTTCGGGAGCTGTATTTGCCTCTGCCCACACCGGGGAGAAAGCAAAAGACATTTCTAAACATCTATTGTTAGCTTTCTCCTCGTTGGGCATTCCCAAAATTCTAAAAACCGATAATGGCCCGGCATATAGGTCCAAGGCCTCCAGGTGGGTGCGGCCGTACACCGCCGCAAAGTCCCCGGTGCAAGTCACTCCAGCGCAGGTGACGGAGGCCTGCTGGAGGAGGAGGAGGAGGCCGTTTGAGGGAGACCTCGACCTCCTCCCCGGAGCAGAACTCTTTTAAGTTAATTATATTTCTGCTCTTTTATTTCTAGCACAAAGACCCCTCGAGGATGTTCCACACCATCGTCAGCATCCTACTCCTGTGGGCTCTCATTCCATCGGTGAGCCCCTGGATCGTCCCCCAGCCCAAGAAGAATGTGTGGAGGACCCTTGCTGAAGCCCTCGGCCAGGACCATCTATGTCTCACCACAGCATCAGCAGCCGACCCTCTCTCTACTTGCCTTGTGGGGATCCCGGTTTCTCTAGCTGGCCTTCCCCAACCTTACCGTACGCTCCTGTCCGCCTTTGATAAGAACATCTATCGTGCCCCTGCTTCTACCCACGACGCCAGCTGGAGAAGGTTCGTGAACGAACTTAACATCAGTAGTTCCGAACCCCAGGAGTTTAAGTTGCTCGGCTCCTCCGTGGCCTATTTATGTTTTCATTTTATGCCGTTCCCTGACCCTGATTCCGAGAGAGCAGCCTACCATCCGAAACCGGAATTCAGAGCAGGGAACTGGTGCACCTCTTTAGTTGAAATTTCGAGGTCCATTACTCCCTGGCGCCAACCCCGCGCCCTTCCTAACGGCCTTTTCTTTATTTGCGGAGACAGAGCCTGGGTTGGCATCCCCTCCTCTTTTGCCGGAGGTCGGTGTTCATTTGGCAAGGTAACGCTGTTTAGCCCCAGCAAAAACCAAATTAACAATTGGAAAGCAAAAATTGTCGCGAATTCGGCCCGAGTCCCACGGGATCTAAAAGAGCTTGACTCCAACTGCGACGCCGAAATTTCTCATTGGTCACGTCCAGAAAGTGTGGCATGGACCATTTTTTTATCTTGGGTCTCTATTGCCAAGTCTCTGGGTGAATTGGCCCACCTGGAGTGTTGGGTTGCAAAACAGGCAAATTTTACATCCTTGGCCTTAAGTGAACTCCTGCAGGATGAGCAAATAACGAGGCAAGCAACTCTACAAAATCGTGCAGCAATCGACTACCTATTACTGCTGCACGATCACAAATGTGAGGAGTTCGAGGGTCTGTGCTGCCTGAATCTGTCATCTCGTGCCGAGGACGTCAGGACCTCCATCGAAAACATCCAACATATGGTCCATCAAGTTAAGCAAAAAACTGTTGACTGGCTGGGGGATCTTTTCGAAGGATGGGGTCTTTCGGGCTGGGCCGCTTCTATTCTAAAAAGTATTTTGTTAATGTTGTTTGTAATTTTAGTAGTCTGTATCTCCGTTTCTTTGGTCTGGACTATTTTGAAAAAACTTATAATCAAGTTAACTTCCACCACCTCGGTGAATCGTGTCATGTTAACCGAAGAAGAAAATATTTGGGACACGGAAATTTATGAAGAAATGGACATCTCTAACGACCCTCAAGATTTAATAAGACCAGACGATTCATCCGAGGACAGTATTTAAGTTCCTACATCTCTCCTTCTTTTTCTTTTTGTTTTTAACAAAAAAGGGGGAGATGTAGTGTTGTATTAATTTTTCAAAATTTTTATTGTATATGTTAATTCTTATGGTTCAGTAATATGTTATCAGGTTCTGCTCAGGTTTCCTCCCTCTCCCTCTCCAGCATTGTTGATCGCCCCGTCAATCTCCCTGCTCCCCTCCCCTGGTTCCTCCCTTTGGTTAAATGTATCCAAGTTGTCTCCACCCTGAACCCTTGTCCATCAGCGGTGGCCAGGCCTCCCCTTCCAGAAACTTCTAGGCAGGCCATCGCATGATTGGCTCAAGGGCCAGGGCCCCTCCCTGTTCACCCCCTGGTTGGTTCCCCGCAAGTGTCATTCAAGTTTCTCCTCCCATGTTCTCTAATCCTATTGGTTGTTGGAACTCCTATTTAATTGTAACACAGGCTCCGGGTTATTCGGAGTCTGGACAGATGTCACCCCTTCCTAATAAATCCTCCCCAGTTCACACTCTGTCTGGACTCTGCTCTTTCTTCTCTGGCGGGTTGCAGCGAAGCTCCACCACCAGCTATCTTTGGATCCTCTGCCCTAAGGCGAGAGCCTTAGGCACTCTCCCCGGGAAGCGGCTGATCCTGAGGGGGAGTGCCCCACTTGCTGCCGGCGGTGCTGGCCGAGCTAGCCTGGGCATCTACCAATTTGAAGAGGCCAATCACCGTCGCTGCAATTTGGCGCCCAATGTGGGGCAAGCCGAAGGCTTGGCAGTCGTGACCATCGCCGGACCCCACGGGCAAGGATCCAGGGACCGACAGGCTCAACCCACCGGACCTACTGGAATTTCCTCTTGGCCGTCAAACTTCCTTGAGGTGAGCAGACCCACTTTGGTGGGTGGCGCTCCCCAAGGTCGGACTCGGCAGCTCCGTCGCACCCAAGGAGTCGAGTCCTTCGCCAGAGCCACCACCTCTTCGATTTTCTTTGGATTTTCAGCTCCCTGTAAGTATCTTGAGCTCCCTTCCCCTCCCGTTCCCTATCCTTCCTCGGATCCCGCCTTGCTTTTTTAATTTCCGGTTTCGTCCGGTGTTTCTCGTTTTTTATAAAGTCTTCGGCCGAAGCAATTGCTGGTTTCGCCCAGCAGCAAGGCGAAGCTGAAAGTCTCCCTTATCTTTTCCGTTTCGCGTTTTCGAAGAGGGGTGGGTTGTTGTGGCTGTGGATTTAAGATCTTTTAAGGATGGGTGCTCACCTTTCCACAGCCCAGAAAGAGCTGTTTAATGTTCTTGCGGGGATTTTGTTTCATGGGGGTTTTAACCATATTAAAAAGAATTAAGAAAGTTAGTTCTTTGGGTTTCTGCGCAATTCCCAGAGGTATCCCCTGAACAAATTCACAATTTGGAGTTTTGGAAGTGCGTGTGTCAAATTCTTGAAAATTCGGCAATGGTTGGGGACCCTTCCTTATCAAAAGTTGCATTCTGGGCCCTTCAAATTAGGAAGGCATTGTCGACCCAGAAGGAAATGCACCGAAAGCCAAAGAACTCAAGTTCATGTTCTAGTTCGGAGATTGTAGTTTCGAGTTCAATACCTCGTTCCCCTCGTCTCCCTTCTCCCCACGAACCTTCTCCCTCTCTCCCCCGCCATGGGATCCTGAAAGGGGCAGCTCGCGACAGCACCGTGCCGAGCAAACACCATCGCTCGGGCCCTTTTCAGGATTTCCAATCCCCCCGCTCGAGGAGTCCTGGCCAGACTCCTCGGGATTCTCCCGTCCCAAAATCGCCCCCAGTTAAGAACTCTCCTGGTCTCAAGAAAGTTCAGTTCAATCTCCCCTCTTCTCCGTCTCCCTCCCCCCCATTTTCCTTATCGCGTGTCCCTCAATGCCCGTCCCAAAATGGCGCCGAGTCTTTAGAAAATGGCGGTCGCCACATGGCGATTCCCGCCACTGCGCCCCCTTCTCCCCATAAACCTTCTCTTCCCTCTAAGAACAACCCCTTCTGGTCCCTCCTTCCCCCAGGCTCCTCCTCCTTTTCCCCTCCTCCTCCTTCCGCTCCTCCCATGAAGTCCACGCCCGTCCCAGAGTTGACCCCTCCTCCCTACCACGCCTCGCAGGCGGAGTCCTTAACACCCGTTGACTCCGCCCCCATCCCTGGCTCCTCCCATTCCACCCTGACATCCGGTTCCCACGACCCACCTTCCGGTTCCCACGGTCCATCTGGGGC
>NW_024375367.1:1856404-2149326 GCF_014805655.1 Passer montanus | reverse complement strand
GTGCCATTTTCCTTTCAAGAAATTTTGGGAAATGACATGATTTCTCTTGTTTCTGGAGTGAATGAGTACCCTCTTTGATTTGATTACAAATTTGTACATAAATTCTTAGAGAAAAAAATAAAAATCACAAATGTTCAGGAGTGTTGCTCTCTAAGTCTGAGAAATTGTTATAACTTATGATTTGGCATAGCTGGTACAGTTCTGAAAGAGACTCCTGAAATATCAATCTAACCTTGTTTTCATGATTTCACAGTCTGTGCTCCTCTTTAATAGGCATAAACTAAGAAGCAATTTTAATGTCACATAAAGTTTTAGAATTTTTTGTAAAGAGTTAAAATAATTTTAATTAATAAATTAAAAAGTTGTGTGAAAGTTAATATACAGTTTCACCATATTGCTACCACTTTAGAAATAGAATTGTATATAGCGCCTGCTGTGATTGTATAGGCTCCCCACCAGGACTCAAAAGGAATAAAAGGGCCACCCACTGAGAAGAGGCACCACAGCTGTGAAGCCTAGCTGGTTTAAGGAGCAATTATGAAAGCTGGAAAGGGAAAAACAATCAGAAACTGACTCCTACCATAAGAATTGTGGTATTTTACTTTCCCTTCCTGGAAAAAGGTGGAAGTTAGGAGCCTTGTTTGACTTTAGAAAGGAATTAGTTGAATGCACAGATTTGAAAATGCTTAAAATGGACTTTCCTAAGTGAGAATACCTGTAGGATTTCTTTGCCAGTCCTTCTCCACTTTATGCACAACAAGATTTTAATATCTGGAGACTTGAGAAGAAAACTGTGATATTTATTCCTGTAACCCCTATCTTTTTCACATACCAATGGATATATGTACACATAGTTAATATGCGTACAAATTACATATATTGTCATCTTATATGCAAAAAGGATCATCAATTTGATTACTGAAAAAACTACTGTGAATGTGAAAGCAAAACTTCCACTCCACTTTTTCTATTTTTTTTTTTTTTTTGAAAAATGAATAACATTATTTGAATGAAACAAAATTATTTGAAATCTTTCAAGGCTCACCTGCTTTACCTGGGATATTTTTAAAACAGAATGAGCTACTGAATGATGTAAAGAACAACTTTTCCAGCATTTCAGATTAGGAAATTTTTTTTGTACCACTCTCTGTTAGAATGTTTTTTTACCCATTGAATGATTCAACTCTAAGTCGTCACAATCCATGAACTGTGAATGGTGTGAAAATCCATACTACTATAATGTTCTTTCCAAGTACTTTAATGCATTAGATTGCCTGCAAAAGTTGAAACAGACTTTTAAGTGTGTTTTTTCAAATAGGTTCCTCCAAGACTTTGTGCACGAAGTACATAAAGACTAAGTCTTTTCAAGTTATTCCTTATTTTTCTTCAGAGGATCACTTGGAGAAGTTTAATCCCAAGTATATCAAGCTTGCCCTTAGGAGAAGATGATTCATAGTCAATCAAAAACATTTAATTAACGCATGATGTTCAGTACTTTAGAGGACTAACACACTCAAGAGATATGCACTCTATCCAGTCATTTTCTCACATAAGAGATTTCTTAAAGAAGAAGAAAAGTTTTGGCACCAGAGAATTCTGAAAAATAGAAGCAATATATAGGCAAGACATTGACACCTTTCACTGTCGTCATGGTTTAAGCCCAGCCAGCAGCCAAGCCCCACTCAGGCACTGGCTCAGTGGCATGGGGGAGAGAATCAGGAGAGTAAAAGCTGGAGAACTCATGGGTTGAGATACAGACAGTTTAACTGGCAAAGTGAAAAATCTGAATGTAAGTGGTGCAAAACAAGTTCATTGCTCATTCACTGCTCCCCATGGGTAGGGAGGTGTTCAGCCATCTCCAGGAGATCAGAGCTCCATCATGTGTAACAGTGACTTGGGAAGACAAAAGCCATTGCTCCAAATATCCCCTGCTTCCTCCTCTTCCCCCCAAGGTCTGGAATCTCCCTTTGGTCAGGTGGGGCCACCTGTCCTGGCTGTGTCTCGTCCCATCCTCCCAAGATCCCTCATCATCCTCACCAGCATGGCAGTACAAGAAGCAGAAAAGAGAAAAGGCCTTGGCTCTGTGAATGTCCTGCTCAGCAAAAACAAAAACATCTCTGTATTATCAACCCTGTGTTTGGCACAAATCCAAACCACAATTTCATATCAGTCACTGTGAAGAAAATTAACCCAATTCCAGCCAAAATCACCACAACACCTTTATTACTGGTAAAAGCTCTTTGGCCCTGTAACTATGATTTGCCTCTAACAGAATGGAGGTGGAATGGTATGGAAACAAATATCTATTAACCTTAATAAAAAATTTCTGAATAAAAACCAATATCCATCAATTGTAACTTACGGTGCTTCAGTTTTGAAAGCCCTGTGCAGATACCAGTTCAGTGTTGGAATATGAATTCATCTGCTATATACCACAACTTGATTAAATTCTAATCCTCATTCTTACTCAGTCTGTAGAAAACATACTATAAAATATCAATTTTTCAAACACCACAGAATGTCTGTTTTCTGTATCGTTACTTTTTAATAGTATTCACATAAATAGACTGCTCAGTGTCTTGAAGATTTCTTCCAGAATTACACATGCTTCAAATAAAATGAATATCTTTCCTAACTCTGTAGATGACTTATGATTTGTTTCCACTTCTCAGCCAGATCTCAGTCCGTCTCCCTTGAGTTGCACTGGTTTTAATTCAATTGTCATCCCTCATCCTCTGATATTTAGGCTAAGCCATTTATTTTTGCATGAATAACTTTCTTAAAAGCAAAGAAGAGAAATGAATGAAATAATAAAAGCAAAATTCTTTTAGAATTTATAGTAAATGTTGGGTGTTTTTTATGTACCATGCTGCAGCACTTTGAGCAACAAGTTACTTTCATCATTAAATGAAGTAAATTCCACCCAATGGCACTGTATTCAAGCAAAACCATGAGCTCCACTCCCCGCACCTGCAAAAAAAAAAAAAAAAAAAAAAAAAAAAAAAAAAAAAAAGTATTTATTTGGGAATTTCCTCCTTAAATTTCATACACTGGAATTTCCTCCTTAAACTTCGTAGTGGCTTACATTCTCTTTAACTCAGAAACTTTTTTGTTTCAGTATGAAAATAAACCCTTGTTAAATTGCACCATGAACTTTAATGCTTCCAAACAACAAATTATTTTCTCTGATCCATCAGGAAGGATATAAGTGCTTCACACCTATAGCTCTTTCTTCACTGGAGGTCAAAACTGTGTTCAAATAATCATAAACAGATTATTCTCTCCTTTTTTTTGGCCAGTTAAACTAGTCACCTTAGCTCCCTCTGAGTTCCTGGAAAAAAAGCATTTAACTCCTACCTGCATTGATATTTTTCTTAGGATGAGGTACATTGTATCTCTTTATCACATCTCTTTCCCATAAGTGCTTCTGATGTGTTTTATCATCTTTAATAAAGGGGGGCTTTAGAGGGGCTAAATTTATTGAAATTAATGTCCACCTTTTTGTGTTTATTCTGTTGCTTTCTCTGTGACAATAGTGTTATTCTCTTCCCTGTGCTATTCAAAGGAGAAAGTGGCTTGACAAGTGTTCCAGTCTAACCTTGTCCTACACATTCTGAATTGTGATACAACAATCTTATAAAAATTTACAGATGTTGTGTACAAGCTGGAACTGCTTGCTCTCTTTTCTAAAATCCCTAAAACCACCACGACCTTTCGATACATTAGATGCTTGACACCATTCTTGGCCTACTGTTGTATACATCCTGATTTGGAGATTCAAAACATAATGGAAGACAAAATGAAAGCATTCATTCTTCTGCAGTCTTAGAATTAAAATGGTGTGTAAACAGGAAAATGGAATACATCCTCCTATGTCAAAACAGTCCACCACAGGAGGATAGTGTTTTGCTATACCACTGAAAAACAGATAGAGAACTTATTGAGGTAGAAAACTCAGTCTATGTGAGTATAAACAGCAGTATATGCTGCATATATAAACAAAAGCACTGCATTTATTCAGAAACAAACATACGCAAAACCTCTGCATTAGAGTAATCAAAGTATTTTATGTGAAAATTTTACCTTTCTGAACAACAAGACAGCAAATAAGCACAGAGCAAAAGCCATTTGGTTTCATCAACTGAATGAAACTCCTCCACAAATAATTACTTTTCCTTCAGTCTCACATTTCTCTGAAAACTTGGTATGTTAAAAAGTATAGTCAAGGCTTTTCTGTTTACACAAGGTTTATCATGGTAATACAGTCTGCCATTCTCTACACAGTCACATAGCCAGATATGAAACAGTTGGCTAAGAAAAGCCTGATTCCAAGCTTTCCTTATATGGCACATCATTGGCAAATGCCTCTCATGGATATCACAAAAATGTAATTATAAAGTCATGGGGTTTTATCATTCAGATACAGTCAGTATTAGTCTGTTTGAGTCTACTGCATGGGACTTTGAGTCTAGACAAAGCATGAAAGCAAAGCATTGGCTGACAATGCTTTTTGCTGTTTCAGTTATCCTCGTATGTTAGTGAGTCTGTATCATCTCCCTGATCCTCTATTTTATCATGAACATAATGTATTTCAAACTGACTAGTCTTTGATATAGTGCCAATGCTGAGACTTTCTGGGACTTCCAAATAACAAGTTTCTACCCTGTCCTTACAGATATAGTGGTAATATAAACAAATATGCCACAATATCTTTGTAAACAGTAGCAGAAGAAATAAATTAGAAGCATATTTGAGGGAGTAAAGAGCAATACATACTGCCTTGAATTTTGGGAATTTACTTGAGTGTGGCCACTATGTCAAAGAGGTGCACAATATAGACATTAGAATGTTAATGATAAGGATAATTTAATGATCTGTGACATTATGACTAGAAACCTGTGTAAATAGCAGGACATACTACAGAGAATTTGGAGTATGATGAAATTATTGTGCTTGGTTGACGATTGACACAAAGGAAAAATTGATGAAAATGCAGATATATTTTATAGTAAACTGTGTTTGGGGAATGAGACTATAGCATACAAGACCTTTAGTCAGTAGGAAGAAAGGACAGTGCTCTAAACACCAGTAGCCGAATTTCTCTTGTGCCCTTGTTTCACTTCTGGAAATCATTATTTCTCAGAATTAAGTGCTATGATGCTGTGAAACAAAAAATCTTAATATTAACACAAGTCTGCCAGAGGAAACAGAGCAGAATTTCTGCTCACAATAAAGCCTAGCTTTGCCAAGGTCATATATATAAAAGCCTATCCTGAGATTCTGTTTCTTGCAAGCCCCTACTTTGCCTTCAAATGAAGGAAAACTTGGAAGTATTCACTTACATGTTATATCTGATACATTCTAAGTCAGTTAAAAAACCTTAAACTTGATATAATATCTTATGTGTATAATAATTTTTATATGCATATAATATCTAAAAATAACTTCTGCCAAAAGTTTTATGATCGTTTTAGGAAGAGAGGCTGCTTCCATACCACTTATTGAGGCTATCTGTTGCAGTTCAACTTCACAGATCATTTGAATATATCATATTTAAGATGCAAATATAATAAAAGACTATGTGCAATACTTCAGTAATCAAGTGCAGACAAATGAAGTAGGCATTCATGGTCTCAATTTTCTAAGAAGCTGAATAGTTGCAAATTACAGAAGACAGCATTCTATCCCATTTCAAATACCTTTATCTTTTTCTTTATCTTTGTTGCTAGGAAACAATTAACACATTATAGGGAACATTAAATACTTTAGTAATGCATAATTTTGTTATTTAGCGTTCTCATTTATTTATTAACCCTTTAAATATATATTTTCCTGTGCTTAGTGAAGAAAGGAAATATTTTTTAGCACCTATGAAAAGGACAAAAGGAAAAAGAAAAAAATGGCTTCCTATGACAAGGAAAGACATTATGTTTAAGATAAAAATCCTTTCCTTATTCACATGGTTGAAAATGCATTGGCAGTCCAATTTACACAATCTCATTTGTTATTATGTCTCACAACATAGAATGAGCCTTTTAGACATTAAGGGTTTCTCTGGGACTTCTTTGAAACTAAGAGTTGATACTAGCTATCCATGGACGCATTTCATGTGGTGGTACCACATTTGCTGGAAAATAATTTAACTATGCATAACAGGTTTCTGAAGTTTATTTAAGCATGAAATATCAATAATTAATCTGTTAAAGAAATTGGTGATTTCACAATAATAAAAAAAAAAAACTTTGGCAAGAAGGTCAGCTTAAGGAGTTTTTGCTACCTGCTTTAGTCATGGTCCTGAGTTTAAAAAATGGGTTGAGTAATCTTAAACCCATATTAAATTGCTTATACAATGGACACAACAAAACGAGCAGCATGTTCCTGCACAAGGTTGGACAATACAGGCATCCAGGATGTACAAACATCTTAAGCCAACCTTGTTGACTAACTCCTTAAACTATCAAACTGAGATCCCAAACTCAGAATTGGCTTCAGCCTGTGCAGACATTAGTAAATGTAAGGTGCGATTCTGTGCTTTCAGAAATGAATGTGAATATATCATATAATGTCATAGATATAACTTTAAATTATTATTTACAACTAAGGTTGGTAAATAGTGGTGAAAAGCCATTCTCATATTACTTAATAAAGAGCACCCTTCTAAGGAAAAACATTTTTGACAAAGCTGTAGAATGAGATTTATATACCAAAAAGCAACATCTCAGAAAGGGGAGAGTCACAGTGGACAAGCAGCTCAGAGTAGCCCAGCATCCCTCGTTAATGTAAATGCAGAGGACTATTTGTTGAGAAGAGTTGAGAGATTACATTTTGCCTCATTATACAACATCACAAAGCAGAATATTGCATGTAGTTCTTGTATTTACACCCAAATAGCCATAGAAATATTACACTAGAAACAAGAAATATAACTCAAATTATTCAGAGCTAGGAAAATCCTCTTTACTTGCAGACTGAAGGTGTTCAGCTTATCAAAAGGAAGTGTAAATTATTTGTGCACATATAAACTGGTATTTCTATGAGATAAAATACTAGATGTGAAAACAATCTGTTTGGACAAAGTCTTAAAAATCCAGTTCAATAAGTTGCTGACACACTTCAGCTTCTAAAGGCATTACCTCTTGCAAATAATTTCACTCTTACCCAATAAGAATTATTTGTATAAAAATAAGTGTAGTCCCAGAAACATAAGAAACAAGAATCTAGGTCCGTTGTATTTTGATTTTTTTTTTTCTATCTAAATAAAAAAGAAATAAAAAGGTGTAGCTTTATGAATGTATTTCAACAAGAGGGAGCATCGAATATCTATACCCTCAGGAAGAAAAAATAGTGAAAAAAATTAGTGTTCTGAAAAGGATAATCATATAAAATTCTACACCATTCCTTAAAATACCTTCTTTCCTCCCACTATATGTCCAGACTTTAAAATTGCTTCATAAAATAGTCAGCAGAGAAAAGTTTTCCTTTAAAGTATTTAATTAATCAAAGCCTTCTGAAGTTCAGATTGATTTTAGCAGCACAATGTATCATCAATTTATGAGGAAGCATATTATTATCATAAACAATAAAGTGTGACTCTAAGTCTAAAAAATAAAGGCCAACAAACATCTAAGAGGTGCTTATTCTTAGGCAAGGGCTGTTTTTTCAGATTTGCTGACATGGGAAGTAGTGTCAATGAAGATTCACTTTGGTAAAAAACAGGAAACTTGTATAAACATGCAGTGCTCAGTTTCTCAGTGTTGTCCACTTGAATGTGAATTATGAATTAATATTTCCTGATGGTTCATTATTTATTTATATTTGTTTAACTAGAAAAATCCCCAACTTAAGAATACGGGTGCAGAAAAACACCTCCATATTATTCATCCTGAACTTTCTTTAGAAAAATTATTTAAGCAGCAGGTCATATTTATGACTTTCAGGAGAAAGTCTCAGTGTAATAAAGCTGCAACACCGAGCTCTGGCAGGAGACTGATTGTTTTTTTCCTGGCACCACTCACACAATCTGGATAATGGCCACCATATTGACTTTCACAGTGTAGGCTGTTAGAGGACAGGATGCTAATCTTATAATGTTTGTACAGTGACTCATCCTCCACAGAAGTAATAGAGGCAGAGGACACTACAGTATTTGTAGTATGTCTTTTCACAGGAGGCATTACCAGAATCTGTGGGGTGAAATATGGGCAGCACTGGGGAAGGATAGAAAATTAGAAAATATGAGTAAAGACGGAGGTTGTGTAGAATTGCTGAGTTTTGCAGTTTCATCTCTGTCCTTCCTCAAAAATGAAGATTATTAATTACCTGCTCTCTTAGCCTGGCAAATGATAAGAGTGGAGACTTAAGCACACTAAATCTGCACATTCCAGAAAAATAAAAGTGCTATGGCCTTCAGAATTTCAGCTTTTATTTTTAAAAAGGAGAAGGAATATAGAAATATGAGCCTGGATCATGCAGAAGACTGAGAGGATAACTGGGGAAGGAAGGGTGAAAGAAGCTGATTTAGTTGCAGTAAACAGTAGCATAGGATAGAAGAACTGTGACTGGTTTATGGAAGGCCTCAGTGTATCAGGCAGGCTCGAGCAATACCAGAGAGACAAGAATTGCAATAGGACACCTGCAGCTGCTCTAGGGGGTTCACATGAGTACCCATGAGTATATGATATTGGGTAGTGCATTTGTTCTTATGAGCTGGGTTTCCTTTATTGTAGGATTGAAAGGCAAAGCCCGGCTACCGGAGGCACTCATGTTCTCTGCCTTTGTTTATCATTGCTGTTCATCCTTCTGTCACTTCCCCATGGTTGCTCATTGTAAGATCAGTGAAAGAGAAAGCAGGAAAAAACACATGACTGGATGAAAAGAGGATGCTAAAGGAAAGGAAGGACTATTGAGTAATGTCAGCAGCCCTGATGAATGTCTAACATTCCAGTAGAGCTGCTAGAGACGTGAAATGCATGCGATTTGGAAGATTAGAAAATAAATCTAAGCTTGAAATATGCTGTTGCCTCTTGCAGTCTTTCTCCTATTCTCTAGAAGGCTTTTAAGATTAGCTGTTGATGCAAGAAATGAGTATGGGTGAAACAAAAAGAGCTATATGTCTCCAGAAGGAGGAGCCCAAATGAAACACATTTAGCTTCAGTCCTGAATACAGTGATAAAGAGAAGCAGTAAAGAGCCAGTGTCCGAAAGAATGAGAGTAAAAGTGAAAAAAGACTGCTCATTGGATATTTTGGACAGGAAAGCAGGCTTGCTATTGATAATACCAAAACTGAACTTGGCGTGACCTTTAAAGCACATACCCATTTCCTCTTTAGAAGGCACTTGGGAGACACGGGGAAAGCACAAACCAATGGGGTAACATTACATTGCTAAGAGGGTTCAGTGTAATGACAATGACTGGGAGTAAACACCTGATCTGCTGGGATGGCCAGCTCAGAAAAAGCAATCTTTGAAGCAGCATAGTGCTAGAGAGAAACACTTCACTATAAAGAGCAGGAGTGGTTTGGAGGAGGCCTGCATAACTGTATGCAATCATCAGGGGGAGGAGTTTTGAGAATATTTTGGAGATACAGAGACATATGCGAAGCATCATTTGTGGGAAAATGGAATTAATCCATTTCCATGCACCTTAGTATGTGGAAATGACTAGTCAGCAGCGGGAGACACTGAAGAAGAACAAAGAAATATACCAAAAGAATGTGAACAGAAAGAGAACTAGAATAGGAAATAACCTTGAGATCAGCAGAAAAGCTGTTTAAAAAATGCATGAGGAAACCAGGAGAAAGGGCAGGAAAAATTGCCAAAAAATTGCAAAAATTGCTCAAATTAAAATGAATTAAATGGTCAAGGGACGCATGGAGTATGGTTTCATCTAAAACATAGTAGAAGTCTTATGTGAGAAATATTTGGGCCTTTGTGCTTACCTGAATGCATATGATTTTTAAGGAATAGGAATTGGATGATGATTTGTATTTCGAAGACTTTCTGCTATTCTGAGTTTCTCATCTTGACTGAGGCTTCTGAAGGTTACAGTACTGTGCATACTGTACAATACCAAAATTATATGACAGTAATTTTACTATTTATCTACAGCAACTAGAATGGATATAATGTAGCTTTGGGATGTTATTTGTATTTGTGCATGTAAAATCACTTCAGACAGACATACGTAGACTTAATTCATTTGGATCTGGAAAATACACCTAGGGTTCTTTGGGCACCCTGCCACCAGGGCTGTATGTGAGCCAGAGCAAATCTGCTGACAGTTATCTTTCTGGTTGCTGTAACAGAGGCACAGAAGGGCTTTGCCTCCCTCATAGCCATGACACAACATTTAGTAAACCTCCAGAATCATCTGAATAGTGGATCTTTCATCTTCAGTATTTCTAGATTCACTTTGTTTCCTAAAGGTCTCTTAAAAACCAAAGCAGCTCATGAAGAACAAGAGTATTTAGGATTAAAGCAGACTTGCTTTGCTGAAAGTTTGGACTAAAATGGTTTTGCTTTTTTCTTTTAACTTGGCTCTTGGTTTCTGTATGCACAAAATCAAGAAAAACAAAACCTTATTTTTTTCTGACCATGATGTTAATGCTGAACAAATAATAATTAACAGAAATATTGTTAGACAAAAGATATAAAAATAAGAGGATTACTTTTGTATGCAGGGGGAAAAAACCCAACTAAAACAAAAGAGTCTAATTAAAAAATGAAGTGGAAGAAAATTAGTGATGATGATATTGCTGAGATGCTGACTACTCAGTTTTTAATGACAAAAAAAAATGGGGGAAGTATAATTAGGAAATAATGAAGCTGCTCTAAATACACCTGTTTATAAAGGAATATGCCGGAATGTACTATGGCTATATTCACCAGCATATTGCTTTGTACAGAAAGTACTGACTGTGGTCAGATTTTCTTCTGCTTAGACTCCTCTGACTAGCTATTCAAGCAGCACAAGAGTTATATGGGGATTTCTAGAGAAGTTACACATAAAATTTAACCTCACATAATCTAAAATGATTTGTCTTATTCACTGACAATGTTCTTAGAGATATGAGAGAACACCACAGACATTTTTCTGGCATTAGACATTCATAATTTTTTTTCCTGGAAACTAATGTTTTTGCCTGAATATTTGTCTTCTACAAGAGCAAATGGGTAGTTATTCAAAGTTTGGAAACAATGGTTGCTGGGGTGTGTCAAACACAGCATCACCAGCCAGACAAAAGAAGTGATAATCATGATGTGTTTGGCAGTGGTACAGCCTCCACTTAAGCACTGTATAGTTCTTGGCCACATAAATGAAAAAGGGTGTTAAACGTGTCCGGGGGTAGGGCATAAAGCTGGTGAAAGGGCTTGAAGGAATGTCTTATGGGGAGTAGAAAAGTACTCTGTGCTTGTCTAGTTAGGAAAAAGGAATCTGAACCTTGTTGCTCTATACAGCAGAGAAGAGGAAGCAGAGAGGGAGTTTATCTGCTCTTCTTTTCGGTATTTAGTGCTAGGACACGTGGGAAAGGTTCAAAGCTGTTTTGAGCAGGGTTAGATTTGAAATTAGGAACCATTAGTTTACTGAAGGGTAGTCAGACACTGGAACAGTCTTCCTAGTGAGGTGCTTGATGCCCCAAGCCTGTGAGGAATGAGGAGACATTTAGAAAACCTTTAACAACATGCTTTAACTTGTGGTCAGCCCTTGAGTAGTCAGGCAGTTGGACTGGATGATCATTGCAGGTCCCTTCCAACAGGAATACTCTATTCTATTCTATTCTATTCTATTCTATCTAATCTCCTACACAGGTCAATCTCTGATTTCAGACTCTGAAACTGTGAAACCTCTAGGAAGAAATTTCACAGGCTGTTTCTATATATAAAGCATGAGAATTCACGAGGGATATAAACAAAAATAATCTCGTACATCGCAAACTGCAAGAATCAAATTAGGCAGGGATATTACCTTCAGTATATAAAATTTCACTGGGAAGATGAAGAGTCATATAAATGGAGGGTGCGATCAACATTTGTAGGATGTTTAGGAGTTATAGATAATGTAAGAAATAAATTGAAAATTATTTGCATGTATTGTCCTGATAGCCAGTAAAAAAGTCAAACTCCAAGTTTTACATGCAAGAAAATCTAAAGGGTGAGACCTCTGTACCTGTTCATCTACAAAAAAAAATAGATCAGTGTTTTATAGTTAAAAAGGTGCTTTACATTTCAGAAAGCTTTTTGTTTGCTTTTGTTTGGTTGTTTTGTTGTTTTGGTTTTTTTGGGGTTTTTTTGGTTTGGTTTTTTTTTTTTGGGTTTTTTTGTTGTTGTTGTTGTTTTTTATTTTGGTTTTTGTTTTGGTTTTTTTTTTCCAAATGAAGCGCAAGTAGTTCCAGGTTTATTTTACATCTCGAAAGCCAAATTCAGTTCTCGTGTCGCACAAAACTCCCAATGTGCCTAAGATCTGCTCTTTATGTTCAAGACTGCAACTATAAAGAATAATAGAATTTCCTCTTGCAAATAAAAACCATTTATTCTAGGAAGTAATGTTTGCACAGTGCCTAATATGACAGGATGTATCTCTAATTGGTGTCACTGGTAACATTTAAAACACAAACACATTAAGTGTACCAAATGAAAATAGTACTGAGTCTTTCTAATTCAATACCAGATAAACACAAAATGAAGCAGTAGCACTATTTTCCCTCATTTTTTAATAATTCATTGAGCTAATCAATAAAATTTAATATATTTTATATCAACTATAGAATAACAGTGCATGAAGATTAAGGATATGAATTGAGCTGAACCTACACAAATTAAACTGAAACCCAGTTCTAAATACCTTCACCTCTTGTTGCATCCATATCCAAGCATTGCCTTGTACTGTCTTCCGTGTGTATACATTTTGCAACATGATATATTAAAGCATGGAAGTTGGTATGGTTTGGGAGTTCTGCTGCAATTGAAAACCTCTCACTCTCTTAAGCATTTTTCATGGTTTAGCCCCAGCCAGCCATTAAGGACCACACAGCCGCTTATTGGTGGGGGAGAGAATTGGAAGGGTTGAAGTGAGAAATCTCATTGGTGGAGATAAAAACAAAAAGGAAAATCAGAAGCTTCACAAACTAAGCAAAACAGGGAATTCAGCCACCATGTCCCAAGGGCAGGCAGGTGTTCAGCCTAGGAGGGCAGGGCCCTATCACACTTAACAGTGAATTGGGTAGATTAATATAATAAGTTTAAACGTCCCCCTTCCTGTTTCTTGTCCCACTTTTTCGTGTTAAAGATGGCACCACATGGCCTGGATTGTCCCTTAGGTCAGCTGGGGTCAGCTGTCCCAGCTGTGTTCCCTCCTACCTCCTCTTGCAAGCCCAGCTCTTTCATTGGCCAAGTGGGGGGAGAAGGAGAAAATGCCTTGATGCTGTGCAAACCCTTGTTCAGGAGTAACTAAAACATCCTTGAATTTTCAATGCTGTTTTAAGCCCAGATGAAATCTCACAGAATAACAAATATTGTGGGGTTAATTTTATTTTATTTTATTTTTTTTTTTTTACATTTTGAATTGGTCTTTTTACTACTCCTGGTTATTGTGCTGATTCCTCTGCTGCCACACTCCTTAACAAGAAGATCCTGCTGTCAGCCTGCTTCAGCCCTCACAATTCTTGGCATGGAGATGAAACTTTAGACAGTCTTCCTCTTGCCAGATAAAAACCACTTATGAACACTCCCAGAGGTCACTTTGCCATGTGCAAATGACCCCTACCCTGCAATGGACATCATGGACATTTTTTGGCATCCTTTCTCAGCATTTCTCTCCCTTCAGTGTATAGTGGTAGATGAAGAAGGTCTGTCCTTCTGAAGTCTTCAGGGAATGCTGGGCTGCTCAAGGATATTTTTTGCTGGTGACTCACCAGCAAAGGCAACACCATACATGGCATGCTTCAGTTCATCAGGCTTGAATGTTTGACAGAAGTTGTAATCTATGCCAATAAAGGGTATGATAAAATTGAAAGATTTTTTTTTTACAATTGTTTTTCAGTTTTAGCATTCTGTTTTCACAGTAACAAGTTTTTCTTGATTATCAGGAACAAGTAAGCAAAGACTGTCCCTAAATGATCTGTCATTCTAGGCACCTACATCCTCTTTGGCAGCAGTATAGTGAAAATAAAGAGTGGGCAAGCTTACCTTTTTTTGATATAGTACCGTAAACTGTAATTCCCAAATGACAGGTGAATAAATTTTACTTACTTGCATTTATCTTCAACTATGTCTCAACTATGATTCATAAAAATAAAAAAGAAGAAGTTCTTAAAATATTTTCTTGCTAGATTAACTCTTTTGGTCTTACAAGAAACATGTTTATTAAAAAGGTGGAGCTTCATAGGCATGGCAAGGTAAACAAGAAAGACTGAAGACAGCTATTTATCTATTTATCAGCAGGAACTATCAAGGAATTATTCTGGATTCAAATAGTTTGCTTTAATATTTTACATGTTACTGGGGGTGTGAGGCAAGAGGTGCAACTATTGTTCTGTTCTTCGCATTACTCTTTCTTGCTGACCTTATGGTGTGCATCTCCTTCCTGTAAATCTTTCCTGCTTTTCCTTGCAACACTCAGCAGTCTCCAGCCTTTACCTCAAGAGGGTGTTCTCCAGGAATGCATAATCTCCTCCCAAGCATTCTACCTGACCCACTCCATTTTTTTGTAAAATCAAGTAGCAGACTAACGAAGATCAGTTGGTGAAAAGAACACACACCATCTGTCATGGGTGAACATGCTGCAATTTAATGTGAATTAGGTGCACCCTGCCCTCCTGTATGACAAAATACTGAAGATGGTAGAAAGGATAAGGACTAGAAGATCACTAGATGACTAGAAGATCAAGCATTTAAAGTGAGTTTAACCAACACAAAATCCAAATTAACATTTTGAGAGTTAGGACCAGTGTTTTGTCTCTGTGACCTCTCAGTAAGGCCATTCTCCATATAATTTATACCTTGATATTTATTTCCATTCCATTCTAAGGAACCATAGAAAGATTGTATAGGTGGAGCCTAAAAAGTACTTTACAGAGTGGTTAATTATCCTGAATAGTAGAAAAAAGCATATAATATGTACAACAACTTTAATTAAGCTTATTTCTTTTAAAAAAAAAAAAGTTAACCTTTTTATTTTCCTCCTGGGAAACTAATGCCAGAAGTGCTAACATGGTTTTCTATCCTGCAGTCCGATGATACAGTCTACCTCTTTTCAGAAGTAAGACCTTATTCATCTCGCCTATTTTAGATTTTTAGCTGAAATTCTAAGTGCATGGTGGTGTATAGGCACTAAAATGCCTCTGTATTCAACAAAGAGAGGTATTTGCAAAGGGTGACCCAGAACTTCAGCAGGCATTTCACTCTGTGTGGATTAGAAATGGATGTGCAAACACTTGGCTTCTTGCCTAGATAATTCGGTTAAGTCTAACATTAGGTGGAAAGAATCCTTGATGGAATCTTAAACTTGTAATGGTGAAGGCACATGGCTGTTTCCTGGCTCAAAAGGTATTAGTGAGAACAGTTAGCAAACAATATAATGGAGAAGTGAAATCAGGATATTAAAGGTCCTCCTTTAACTATTCTCTCAATTCTCTATATCACCTGCAAAAGCTAAAAAATTCAAACACTGTTAGTTTTTTGTCTTGTGTTTTTTTTGGTTGGTTGGTTTTGTTTGTTTTTTAGGGGTTTTTTTGGCATTAATTGGAAGAAAAATTTGCATTTGCCTGTTTCTCAACTGCATTTCTCTGGTTACCCAGCTTTGATTTTGCTACATTTTGGAAAGGTGTAAGACCCTTAACTGGAAACCTTAATTTGGCATGAGCAGTATTCTTGCCACTGAATACTGACATGATATACAAATAAAAGGATTATATAATTTTGTTTGATTTTTTGTGATTTTTTTTCTGGAAGTAGTGAAGAAGCAAAAATGTAACCATACTCAAAAACACAGAAAAGTGTAAATAGAGGATATAGCTGAAGTAACTGAAGTTGTTCCACAAAGTTCTGGCTTGGTGAAACAGGAAAGCTGTATAAAATGAACATGACTGAACAGTGAGAACAAATAAATCAGAGTGAGAGCAAATGCTTAATGAATAGATCATTAAAAAGGGTAGTGAAGGCTTCGTTGTGAGTAATTTCAAACGGTACTAAGAAGCACGTGCTATAGGAAACAAGTTTGTTATATCAGACATAGTCCTTTTAACCTGACTATTCAGAGTTGTTGAATGTGTGCAGCCATGGAGAGGTCAGAATGCTTTACTTCTCTAAAATCCAGACTGCCTGCTTCAGGTCAGAGTAATCTGTTCTAGTTTTAGCAACCAAGCTAACTAATTTAGATGCCTAAGTCAGAGTTAGTAAGAGCAGATGCTCTCCATAGCTAATGAACAGAAATAAGCATCTTCAGTGAACAGATCAACTCATCCTGAGGCATCTAAGCATCCTTGAGAATTCATGACCTGGATGATATGGCACAGTGTACCTCAGCAAGATGCATGACACAGAGTTGGGAGAAGCTGCTGACGCATGTGAGGCTTGCACTGCCATCCAGAGACACCAAAAGGCTGCAGAAATGGGCTGACAGCGACCTCATGGTTCTCATTGATGAGAAGCACAAAGCCCTGCAGGAATCCCAGGAGGAACAATTGTAGGCGCCAGTAGAAGCTGGCGACCACCTGGAGGAAAAGTAGCATTGCATTAAAGGTCCCAGGGACCCAGGCAGACACCAAGCTGGACACAAGGTAGCAAATGTGCCCTTGGGGCAAATGGGAATGGTATCCTGGGCTGCATTGAAAGCATTGTTGCCATCAGGTTGAAGGAAGTGATCCTTTCCTGCTCCTCAGCACTGATGAGGCCACACCTGGAATGCTGTGTCTTGTTCTGGGCTCCTCAATATGGCAGAGATCTGAACATAATGGAGACTCCAGCAAAGGACCACAAGGATAACTAAGGGACTGAATCAACTGAAAAGAGGAAAGGCTGAAACAGCTAGCACTGCTCAGCCAGGAGAATAAAAGGCTCAGGAGGGAATTTTATTAATGTATATAGTTGCACATACTCCACATGAAGGGGTGGAGTAAAAAAAATGGAACCAGACCCTATTTGGTGCTGCCCAGTGACAGGATCAGAGGCAATGGGCAAAAATAAACACAGGACAGTTCTCCAAATATAAGGGAACACTGTGAGAGTGATGGAGTATTGGCACAGGTTGTCCAAGGAAGTTGGACAAGGAAGTATCTCCTTCTTTGGAGATATATGTCCAAAAGCTACTTGGACATGATCATGGGAAACCAGTTCTAAGTGGTCTGGCTTGGGCACAGGGCTTGGACCATATTATTTCCAGAGGTTCCTTCCAAACTCAGACATTCTTTGATTCTGTGAAGTAAGTTTGCATATCCCACTCAACAAAAGCTCATTTCTCTCACTTGATTTTTGCACAGAAAAAGATGGTGAATAATGAGGTCTCAGAAGTTCAGTTTCCAGACATATGAAGTTATATGGTTTTAATGATTTTCACTCCAGTTATCCAAATACAGATTTAATTGCTTAACTAGACAGCATTCGGACATATAGGCATAAGCAAGCCCTTAAGATGACTTCTGCTTTTCTTAACATTTAATTTTACACCAGTTCAGTAAACTTTGAACAAGGCCCAGACTAGAATGTGGAGTTTATAAAACTTCTTATTGCATAAATGGCTGTTGAGATATATTTACTGATCTGAGTTATTATTTTCTTATGAAAATGAATTCACAGGGGAAGAAAAATAAAATTGCACAGTGTAAGCACAGCAACTACAGCATAATTGTCATCAACAAAAGCTACCACACAATTGTAACATTATCTTTCAAAACTTTTGACCTTTGCCTTCCTCTTAGTACATGTTATTCTGTAGGTAATTCAGTTTCTAAGTGGAAATTTTGCTAACTTCCTTGAAGCTTTAAAGCAATCAAAGAAAAGTACACAGAAGTTAGTCAACATGATGTGTAATTCTGCACTGGATTCTCTTCCTAAGGTATGAATGTAACAATGTATTTATCTCAAAACACTCACTAAACTGGCATTACTTAAATCTTTGTAAATATCAGACTAAGGAAAAATTACTGTATATGTAAATCTCTTGAATTTTTAAAATAATTCCTCTTTTTTTTCATGCAGATAGGAACAGACCTAAATTCATGTAAAGAATTGTGATCCTCAGCTGAAAGTTACTATTCCCATTTATCTCTCTCCAGAGCTGAAATCCAGTCCCTGTCATTGAGACAAAGAATCATTCAGGCTGGCTGAGATCTTGGGAGGTCTTAAGTCCAGCCTTCTGTTTAAAGCAGAGTCAACAGTGAATTCAGAGCAAGTCGTTCAGGGATTTGCTCACAGCAAATCCATGCTGACTGTTATGAATTACTTCATTTTTCTCTGTGTGCGCAGAAGTGGCTTTCAAGCAGACTTGTTTAATAATTTTCTTAGGGAATAGACTGAAGTTCACTGTATTGTACCTCTTTCTACTTTTGAGTACAGTATATTTGCTTTTCTTCAGTCATCAGGAGCCTCCCTGCTCCAATCTCTATGGCCACTCAAACATAATAAAGCTACCACCCTCTGCATCCTGGGAGTGGTCCTGCTATTTCCCACAGAATTTGATGGGTTAAGATTCCTAAGGATCAGTTCTTTTCCACTATTGTTATTTCCTCTCGTCCTTACACTCTGGCTCTAGCACAAAGACAAAAGCACAAACTAAGGCCCCAGCAGTTAACATTTCCCAACTGTGCACATGGTAACCGGAAATTGAAGGGAGACAACTTTGTTTACCACTCATACATCATCATAAGAAGACATCTAACTATGTAATAGAAATGGGGCTCTTAGGCAGCTGTTCTCAGAAACTTATATTGAGAGTGATCTAATTTTATTCAGGCATCTAAAATTTAACTGTATAAAAATGTAATCATAACAATTTGAACAATCTAATCACAGGATCAGGAAAGTAGCATAAAAAGAAAGGGAAGACAGCTAAAAATAGTCAGAAATATTCATCTCTCACTTGAACTAAGCTGAGAGGACCACTCAGCTGAAACTGTCCATCCTTGGACAGTTTCACAACCTATGGTACAGACACCTGCAATAAATAAGCCATGACTCCAAACCAGAACCAACAAATAGTCTTGTGTGTTCCTGCTGACTACAGAAACAGCATGGTGGTAACTGCCTTTGAGATGATTTGTCATTTGATGAATGTTGATTTCAAAAGCAGTTTCAACTTAAAAACTCATAAATGGCCCACAAACAGATGTCCTAGTGTACAGTGTGGAAGGTAGAGCATTCAGTAAACTCAGGACCTATTTCAGACAGCACTGCCAGCCAAATAAATGTGTGTCAGACTTAACAAGATTTAGATAGCTAACATCTGATCAGACAGATCCCATCTCTTCTGTGTACACTAGGTAACCCTGGAAGTATTTATGTGTAAAATATTTCAAGCTCTATTAAAAAAAACCACACATCCCTAATGTTTTCTGGGGTTTTTTTCCTCTTATGTATAGACAATAAATTTGTGAGAAGTTTATTATAGCTGGTGGTAAGTGATTTTCAAATACAGACACAGGCAGTTAGAACCAAAGATATAAGTATGCCCAGGTAAGCATGCTCCAAATACATAGTATGGGAAAATACTTGAAGACTCATATTTTTTGGATGAGAATTTTGGTTTAACTAATTTTCTTGTTTTTCTATTTTCACTTTGTGGGAAATCCATCATTCATTTCTGCAATTTTTTTCCTCAATCTAATATTACGGAGAATTTGTTTGGATGAAATTAATATTAATTATTGGTGGAATAAATAGCAAGTACTTTAAAAAAGAAGTCTTAGTTCATGAATAAATATTTCAAAATGTGGAGTTTTCTTTATAAGCAATTCCTAGCTTGCTGGTTTTGTCACTGAAACATTTACACTCTGCTAGATGTGCTGAAGTAGCTTAATGATTCACTAAATAAATGCATTCATTACTTATTCAGTGTAGTACCAGATGAAAAGAAATCAGCCAGTGTCACCCACAGATTTTCCACTTTGTTAAAAATTATCACAATAGTATCAACATAGAAAAGGAAGCAAGATAGATTTCTGGAGTTTGCAAAGTCAAGGGGTGAAATTTTGTATTGCTCTTTGTGCTGCAGCTGTTGATGAAGGAATTTTCTTGCTGTCATAAATGATCTGGCCTGAGAATTTCCACTCTAGTGTCACTCACACAAATGTTAATGGCTTTTCAATACCACTTTTCTTTTTTGTGTCAGTGTGCTGCCTAAGTTCAAGGCACTGTCTTGGAATATGTGTATGCTCATAAATTAAATCAGCAGGTGATCAATGTTTAATATTTACACTGCAAACACCTCAAGATACTTTAACACTGAATTACATTCATATTATCAGATTACTGTAGAAAACCTCTTTGGCCAGTTTCTTATCTACAGCAATACATGTTATGACTTTGATTTCAGTGGTGACCTGTTGAAATGAAAACTTCAATGAATTAAGAATCTATCTTTTAATGGAAAAGAGGTAAAGGTTGGGGAGGGATAAGAGCAGAAGGATGTTCTTTTGACATTTTTATCAGACTTTGCTTTTTAAATATGGGTTACAAAAGAAGAAAAGGTTTTCATTTACCTATCACATGTGTAGTCTTTTATATTACAAGGAGTTGCAGCATCACTACTAGTGATAAATAAAAATATGTAGGTGACAAGCTGTACAGCACAACCACTCAGTTCCCATTAGGATGAGGCTGTATGGATGCTTTATTGCATAATTTTCAATATAAAATCTAAAAATCATGGGTTCATATGTTTTAATTTTCCTCTATACCTTCCATTTTAATATAAGAAAAGAACAGATAAGAAAAGATAATATAGTAAAAATTCTCAGTCAAGTAAGGAAGCTTTTCCTCTTCTGTTTTCTTTTGAATTCATTAAGGGTGGTATTCCCACAGCAGGCATCAGAAATGTGATAACAAATCTTTTCCCACCAGACTACTTGTCTCGTTCTATCGGTGCATCATTTGTTTTACAGTTTGACTAAAAATAAGTGTTTAAAAACTTGTATTAGTTATTTTGAAGTAATAAGAAACTGTATTTTAAATTGGGCTTCTATTACGTCTAATTTATCCAAATAATTTTTTAAAAATCATCTTTTCCTAGCTATGCTAAAATCTGGTCAAAGAACAAAAACAATAATCAGATGCTATGAACACTGAAAACAAGAAGGAAAAAAAAGGTGAATAGTAAAATATAATGTAGCCACACAAAGGGTTTGAGTGGTTCAGAATTATATTTATAAAATTACTCTTTTCATAAACACAACATCAGTAAAATATGTGAAATTTCTTTGTTGCAATATGTATAAAAGCCATAAAATGAGACACATTTGTGCAAATCACATTAACATTTCGATGATGTGATAAACTAGAGTCATAAATCTGAAAAAATAATTCACAGGAATAAATATGTACAAGCCAAACAGAAGTTGAAAATGAATACAGCTATTTTTATTCCAGGAAGAATTTTTAGTATTTTTGGTGGCAGTGAAGACTTCTTCATGTTCTGATGAAAATTATTACATATGATGGATTTTTATGTTTTTCTTTAAGTTATTTCCTCAGTTGTGTTTTGCCTAGACAAGTAAATCACATAAACCACTATCACAAATAATTGTCTCAAACATAGGCAATACCTAAAAATCCCTCCTTAAATTTGTTTCTGATAGCTGTGTAGAGAATGCTATCCATTTAGATATGCCCAGTAAATGCTTGGAAAGGCAAGTAATTGCTCACCTTGAAGTAACCAGCTCTGTGGGATGCAGGATTTACAAAGATTCCATTTTCTTGTGCATCTGTATTCCAGGTATGAGAAATGTAATTCTTTCCTAATAAACTAGTAAAAGGCATGACAACTTTATGAGCTTCCCATTTTGCTTGGTAATAAAGACACCTCATTGTCAGAAATCCAAATTTGTTGAGACAGAACACATGCTTGAGAAGCTTAGCTACAATAATATGAACAGCATTCTTTCTTTTTTTACAGGGTAGAAACTTGGTAAGTTGCACAGAAGTGCCTTATTTGTGGAGATAAATAGGAAGCCTACTGCAATATCGACAGAAAGAGCTACCTATTCAAGCTTTTGTATCTAAGTAAAGTATTACACAATAGCACAATGTGGTATCACGCTACAGACTGAACTCAACAGCAGGCATTTGTGAGTTCAGCCCACAGAAATTGGCACACATTCTAGATATTCTTCATTATTAAAATGAGTTATGTCCATTTGCCTTCTGAAACCCAGTCAGACTCTTTGAAGGTACCCACTTTTCTGAAGATGTTAAAAACATTTCAGTGGAAATGTAATTGTTGGCCTATTCCAGACCTCTCCAGGAACAAAAAAAATTGGTATAAACATATCCAGAATGCAAATCTGTGCATTGGCTTTCCTAGAAAGAGATCTAGGAAGAAAAATGTAAAAGGAGATACATTAATTTGAGAGTAACTAAGTTCAGTGGAGAACCTAAGTTGAACACTTACAAAGAAAACTGTATATAAGGTGACAGTATGAGCTCAGGAATTATTTTACTTTATATTAAATAACTCATAAACAAAGACATCTTCAAGAAAAAGTGAAAAACAGAACACATACTGAGAATCTATTAAACCAGGAGCTCAGCATGTAGCATGAGAAGTACAAATAGAAATTTTGTCCCTTAAGCAACCTTGATAAATAAACCTTGACCTATTACAGAGTGAAAGGTAGCGCTCTAGCTTTTGGTGTAGAGCATCCATACCAATGCCAGTAAAAAATATTTTTATTCTACATTTTAAGGATGGGACAGTTAGAAAGCAGAGGACAAGTCCAAAGGATTAAAATAGAAGAAAGAAATACTAATTTCATGTTGTAATATCACATCATGAAAATTATTTCCAAAGGAATTTTTTAAAAAAGCTGCAATATTTGGATTATCTGGAATAATAAGTAGCTGGGACTTCTAAATTTGTCAAGTTCCTATATTCTGAGACTGAGTAATGTTTTCAGCTGTGCTTCTTTCTTCTTAAGGAACAGAGGTTATTTGTACTCCCTGCAAGATACTATACAGCAGTTGTATCTATTTTATTTTTAAATTTTATCTATTTTAATAAGCAAATCAGGGACTATTCTCTGATTCTGAGGTTGACATTTCAGCTTCAGCTGCTGCACATCTATACTTAATATTGAAGGTTATAGAACTCTGCAATACACGAGATACCACCATCTAAACACCTAATTGGGTTGAATAGATGAGGTGGAACACTGATGACTGCATCCATCACTAACAGGTAAGATTGAGATCATTTTACGTCAGACACCAAAGAGGATCCAGTAGAAACTGGTTTTTATATCCAATGCAGACAGTTGTGTTGGCATTACTCAGTTTCCCCCTAGTAATCTACTTAACAGTACATGTAATCTCTTAATCTGAGTGATTTTGAACCCTTGGTTGTCAGTTGCAAGGATACTCTTCCAGCCACTATGCTGCAATGACAATATAGTGAGACAGTTGGACCTTTAAGAAGAAAGAAGAGCAAAATTGATGGAAAGTCATAAACCAAAAGAAATTGACTTTCCAGTTGAAAGATAAGAAAGCTCCCAAGGAAGGCAGATCCCCAAAGCTGCTGAAGAGAACTTCAGGGCAAACTTATGGAGATGCTTACTGTGCAGTCCTGATTTAAGTTCTTACTCAATCACACCCTTTTATTCACTGTTTCATCAGTCAGCTCTAGGCTGTTCTTCACCCAGGATATGAGAACATTTGCCACTGCTGGAGGAAAATACATACAGGGGTAGTTGCCTCAAAGAAAACCAGAGAAAAAGGAGTACCTCATTTATATCTTCCAAGCCAGACCATTTTAGGAGACGTCTTTTCTCTGCAAAGACAGAGAGCCCACAGATAAGCCAAACCACACTGCTGTAATCACTAGGCTTAATAGCAGGCAGAGAATAACACAAAGTCTGGCCAGTCAACCAGACCGTTTCTATGAAAACACAGGGGAAAGAAAGAAAACTAGATAGAAGTATCTCTCCCTCAGTATTTGTGCTGAGAATGCAAATGGATGATGAAACAAAATTATATTGTGGGAGGGCACCTATCTGAGAGCAGAAGGCAGAGCAAACAGAGATATTTATCAGAGTGTCTTGGATCCCCAGCAAGTCAAAATAGGATTTTATCAGTTTTTATAAAGAAACATTTAGCCTGAAATTTATAAGGTAATTCTTCTCTCTTAGTTTTCAAATAAAAGAATGAAAGTCCAAACAATAACACAAACCATTCACAAACTGAACAAACTATGTCTGAAAAGAAAGCCTTAGGATGAGCTTAAACTGAGCTTAACTTCAAGAGGTTAAGAATAACTTCAAATGAACCTATCCAGAATATAAGCAAGCACAGGACTCTGTAGTAAGTAGGAAACAGAGAGTATCTAAGCATTTAAAGCATCTTTTTTAAAAAAAGAGTCAACATTTTGGGAAAAAGGAAGGTATGAGGAAGATACTTTACTTATAATTTTGCTTCCCTCTGCATAAAATATAAAGGTACAGGTTAGCCAGCCCAGCCCACTTATCGTGATAACAGCTCTCACAGATAATAGTGGGTGCAAAGAAAGATGTCATGATTAGGAAAATATGAAGAATCTTTAAAGATTAAAAAATAAATGAAAGCAAAAATATGATACTGTAGTAAGATCGTTTGGGCCCTTCTGTTAAACAGTAGAGAAAAAACTTCATTAAAGAAGAAATTATCTATGTAAACTTTATCTATACCCAACACTGAAATTAAAGTTAAGATTGTCCTGCTTCCCTCACATCTATATCAAACCCAAACACCTTGCAAGCTAACTATAAAGAAATTAAATATAGCATTGATGTGTCTGCCTGAAGTTGGAAGCTGTGAGTAATTGAACTGTGCAGAGGTTAATAAAAACACAATGGGTATCCAAGGAAATAAGTCAAAGCTGTGAGTCTTGATGAGCCTTTTTTTTTTTTTTCAAACATGCAAACCTTTGGGATGCAATGTGTACATGGCACAGTGAGACTGACAGCTCTGATCAAATATAACATAACCACTGTTCAAACATTGTAATTTAGTTATTACTCACCAGGTCTGTATAACCTGTAGAGAAAATAGTCTGATGCTATACTACATCATATTACTATAAACAGGAAGAGAGTCAAGTTATTTCAATGTAAGAAAAAAAAAAGAAAGATATAGAAGCTGATGAACCTCTATGTAAAATATGTTGTATTAATGCATTCTTAAAAATAACTTCTATTTACTCAGTGAAAATAGAAAAGGTGAGAATGGACAATAGTAGATCCCAGAAATGCTAAAGTTTTCCTTTATGCAATTATAGCTGCTCCCTTGTGCCTACATGTTATGACAATGTAATTGCTTGATCACCTACTAATTTTCAAATGATATGTTAGAAAATATTGCAATAACTTTTACAGCTCTTATGAGGCACATTTTGTAAGAAATGGTTTTCCTGGGGACTTTCCCTGATTCACCAGGTATCCTGATAAATAAAGGTTATTCATAGTTTTTCCCACACAAAAGACTTGTGCATTTATAAAAATATTTCTGAAAAATATATTATATACTTTTATTAAAAAAAATATACATAAATGTGAAAGTGAAGACAAATTTGCCACCCTACAAAAGTCTGCAAGTAGCTTCAGTGAAGCTCAGTACTCATTAACCACTTCCCACCCCCTTTCTCTCTCTCTGTATTTATTGCTGTCCTAGAAAGACTGACTACAGAATGATAATACCAACCAAACCCATCCAATAACTTCAGTTGGGGATGTGTCTGCTGAAGGAGTTTTCAGAATTTCTTTCTATTAAACACTTGTTCTATGAACAAGTGTAAAACACCCTGAAGTTATGGGATTTTCCCCTTCACCTGTATGTAGGAGTACTTTCCAAAGAATGACTTATCATTCATACAGCGAAGATATCATGGCCAGCAGCCAAAAAACAATATTAGAAGCTGCCTGCTAAGGAGGTAATCTAGTGTGTGTGGGAGGGAGACAGGGTTCTGCTGAGCTTCTTGTTTAACCAACTCCTAGGGAGTGCCACTGACCAGGAACGCCCCAAATTACATAGAAACAGGAACTCTGCAGTCAGTGAAGCAGTTCACCTTAGAGAATAAAACAAAGGAGCTTGCAGTCTTTTTCTCAGGCAGCACAGGTCTGCAAGAGTCAGCACAGTGATGATGTTGGCATTCCATAACACGTAGTCCCCAGCAGGAGCCAGACTGACTGCTCCTGGTGCAGAAGTCTTGACAGAGATGAAGCTTCTGGAAGGAGTCTTAATCATCCAGGTCTCAGGCTGCAGAGAGTGCCTGCTGCTTCTCTCCAAGACTCTGCTGGAAGTGATGGTGTTCTCAGCTGTATAAGGTGTCCACTGCTCAAATTATTGAGCTACCAGGTGAAGCTGCCAAGACTGCATAATGTTGGAGAGAGAGAATGGGAGGAAGTCTACAAGGTTTTAATGAAGAAGGTCATCCATTTGAGTGTGTGGTGGCTGGAAACACGTGACTTCCACCAACAGAAAGAAAGCTCTTTCTATTTCTGTGCATGTGGAACTGAAGGACACTTACCACCAGTAAACAAGAACATCAGGCCATGCAACAGGATTATAGAGAAGTTTTAATAAACATCCATTATATGTGTCAACAAGATTAGGACTTGAGAAAGAAGCCTCATGATTGCTGGGCCAAGTTTTTGGTGGGGGCTGGAAGGAGGGCAAGCTTTAATCACTCCAAAGTCTGCTGCAAAGATAGCACAGTAGTGTGCAAGCAGTCCAGGGGTTTTCTGGAATCCAAGAGGACAGTCTTTCAGCACAGGGGATACATGAGATTAGAAAGGTAATATGATAAATCTTCTACAAACAAGTAAGGAAAAACTGATCAGTGACATAAATATCAATGGTAACTTGGGCTGCAGTGACCATGTGGTGATGGGAACTCCTGATCCTGGGAGAATCAGTGAAGGCAAGAATCAACATAAAGACTTTTCATCTCAGAGCAGATTTTGACCTGTTCAGGGATTTGCTTGGCAGGATCTCATCAGAGGCTGCCCTGAAGAAGAAAAAGAGACCAGGAAAGCTGACTGATCTTCAAAGACATCTTCTTTAAAATGCAAGAACAGCCCCATTATGGTGTTGTAGAACTTAAGGAGATACAGAAGAATGTCAGTCTGAGTTAACGGGGATCTCCTGATTGATCTCAAATAACAGAATAGCAAGTGTACAGAAAGTGGAAGGTATCTAGAAGGATACCAGAGGATTACAGAAACACTGCTCCAGGGAAGAAACTGAGAAAGCAAAAGCTCAGTTTGGATTCAAAATGGCAAAGGACCTGAAGGGTGGCAAGACCTTTTAAAGGTAAAACAAAAAGAGTAAGTAATATGTGGACTCATTGCTGAATAATTTGAGGACAAAGGATATAGAAAATGCTTAAATACTCAATGCTTTATCTGTCTCAGGCTTTATTGGAAATGTGTGCTCCCAGTCCCTGGTCCCTTCCAGGACCCTGGGCCCAGTTGCAGAGTTTGTGGCAGTCAAGTGCTACTCATGCTAGAGGAAGAGTGAGTTGATGATGATTTCAACAAGCAGGGCATCCACATGCATTCAGTACTGCTGAAGGAGCTGGCTAGTCTCACTACAGTGCTGTTCTATACAATCTTTGGTCTTGATGTTCAGGGAAAATTCCTGATGACTGGAAAAATGCAAATATCACAATAATCTTCAAGGAGGTTGAGAAAGAAGATTGTAGGAACAATAGGCTAGTCAGCCTCACACCAGTCCCCAGGAAAACTGCAGAACAAGTCTTCCTGGAAATAATTTCTGGCACATGAAGGAGATCAACATATTTAGGAACAGTCAGCGTGGTTTTTCAAAATAAGATGTCTGACTAATCTGATTGCCTTCTGGGGATAAGGGAAGAACACTGAATGCTGTTTAACTTCATTTTAGAAAAGCCTTTGACATAATCTCCTGCTTTGTAGAGAGGAAACAGAGGTACTGGATGGGTGGACTACAAAGTGCATGCGGAGCGGGCTGTGGTCAGCACCTCAAAATCCACCTGGCAGTTGTGGCAATCCTGAAGGATGGGCACATACCTGGGCTGATTACAAGGAAGTAGTGAAAGTCCACTGTTCCACAAGTAAGGGAGAGCCAGGAGCAGAGTACTACAACACAGGCAGCAGGGCAGGAGCCTGGACAATAAGAGCCCAGTCCACCAGCACCTAAATGAGGGAAGTTGGGTCTGGCTGTGGTATCGAGCCTCAGACATTGTGCTGTGATCACCAAGCAGGTCTGTAGTGAAGAGGAACAGGTCAAGCCAGGAATATAGTGCACAGACCAGGGTCCAAATTTGGACCATCAGGCCTCATGATCAGGCACAGGTATGGCTTCAATGTAGTGGGAGGTGTAGCACTAGCTCAGGTGGGAGCCAAAAAGTTGAGCTGCAGCTGAGAGTAGCTCTCAAGAGAAGGGATTCAGGTATTTCTGAGGCCTTGTTTCAGAGCAGTCTGGAACCACTGTGTCCAAGGATGCCAAAGGAAGGAGAACAGCCCTCCACTGCGCCATCCCTAAGTTGACCCTGAGCCCAGTGACCCCGACCTCCAGGAGGGAGGATTTTCTCACGGCCTTCACACTGATACTACTGCTGTCTTTATTAAAGACTAGAATGACAGCATGGAGTTCACTTTCAGTTTTGTGAATGATGTCACCAAGAAGAACAGTTGATAAGGTGGAAGTCTGGGCATCCATTTGGAATACCACAAGAGGCAGGGACACTTGCTGACAGGTAGAGCAGGAAGCAGCAGGAGCCTGCTGCCCAGCAAGGGAAAACTAAAGGGTACCAAGGCTGGCAGAGGCAGACCACAGTAACAAGGATCCAGAAGGCTGAGTCATTAAATCTGGGTCAGGATCAGGTCTGGACATGCTCTCACAAGGCAGGCCAAATGCCATGTTAGGAAGGCCCAAATTCAAACCAGACATTCTGGGCCAGGATCAGGATTAAAAATATGCAAGATCAGGCACAGATGTAGATGCTACACGAAAGCAACTCAGCACAGGTAGGGCACAGCAATACACCTTCTGCTAGAAAGCAGTTCCCAAAGAAATGGAGGGGCATGCCCTCATTTCTGTCTTGCTTTACTATAACTCTTACAATGAGGGAGCTGACCTCCGACTGAGCCAGCTAGATTCCTCAGCTCAGCCAACTAAATTTCTAGAAGGGGGAAATGTGCTCAGGAACCTGGCAGCATCTCATGAAATTCAGCAAAGACAAATGCAAAATCCTGCATCTGGGAGATAATATTGTAATGGCACAGGCTGACTATCTAGAATGCAGATTTGTAGAAAGGAACCTTGGTTTAGGATGATGGGTGTGAATAAGCAGTGCAGTTCTGCAGCAATGCAAGCTTAAACACAAATAGGGTTGCATTAGTAAGAACATAGCCAGCAGGTTAGTTGAAGTGCTTACTCACCTCTCCCTGGCACATGCAAGGCTACATTTGGAGAGTGGTGTCAAGTTTGGGTATCTGCAGTATAACAAACACATTGACAAACTGGCAGAATCCATCAAGATAGTTAGGAAATGAGAGCACAGGATGACCAAATAGTGCTTGAGAGCGCTGGGCTTATTCATTTGTAATAAAAGAAGGCTAGGTGACAGGTAATTGCTGTCTTCAGCTATGCAGTAGGTGAAGACAGAGTAGATGGAGCCAGGCTACTTGGATATACACAGTGAAAACAGGAGAGGCAATGAATAAAAATTGCAGGAGAGCAAATTACTGATAATTACAAGGAAAAAAAGTCACCATGAGTATCGCCTAACACTGGAAGAAGATTGCCAGAGAAACTTCAACTCTGAAGATATACAAAACTTGATTGGATAAAAGTTCTTCAGCAACCTAAGTTACTCACAGTGTTGAGTGTTGGAGAGGACAGAGAAGGGTCAGCTTCCAAGGACCCTGACAGCCTAAATCTATGTTATGCACCTCATTGTCAGCTCAGATTCTAGGAATCTCTTAGAATGTATTTTGAAAACAAGACTTGGAATCATGGTCTGTATGTAATTTTTATTATATGGTTATAATAATCCTGTAAATACTGTTCACTATAATGAAGAATAGATATTGATGTCTCACTGTCCATGGAAATTGTGCCACTGTTCACATGGAAAATGGTGTCATGTGGACTTCTGCAGGGTTGACCAAGATTTGATACTATATAATAATGTCATTAATGATCTGGATGATGGAATGCAGTGTATGCTTATTAAATCTGCAAACAATACTAGGCTGGAAGCAACTGTGTACATTGGAGGACAAGATTAGAATTCAGAATGATCTTGAGAAACTGTAGGAATGGTCTGAGAAAAACAGGATGTTATTGAACAGACACAAATGTGGGGCATTACTTTTAGTAGACATACTAAATTGCACAAATACAGGATGTGCCTCATCCAGCTTGTTTGTACTTTTGCTGAACATGATTCAGGGGCAACAGAGGATCACAAGCTGAGTAAGAGTCAACAATGTCATGTTGCAGCAATAAAAGCAAACAACACTGACATTTTTTTCTTTAAAAGTTGTAATCTATGAGACATGAAAAATAATCTTTCCCCTCTTCACAGTACTGCAAGGTCTGAGCTGTAGTAGCCAGCTCAGCTTTAAGCACTACCTCAGTAAAGATGCTGAAAAATTAACGCAAGATCATGACTTTAAGCCCTATTGGGATTCTGATGACAGGGTAATAATTTTGACTTTCTTTCTTGGTGAAACTGTAAATATCCAGAATGCCTCCTCTTCCCTGGTATCACATCCCTTCTTTACAGTCATAGCTGGAAATCATTAAACCATTATCAATAAAATACCCAAAAAGGTAATGCAAAAGCAAGGTAAAATAAATAATGCTTGGAAATTGAGGAAGAAGTGTTCCATAGATCTTTCTTTCCTAGGTGATAGACGGCTCTTTTTTTTTTTTTTTGGTGGTGGTAGTTTTTGTTTTTTGGATTTTTTTCGCAGTAATGTCAGAAAACAAAAGAACTATCCTGAATAACATCTTCTTTTCATTTTAGTGAAAGCAAATGAAAAACTAAACAAATTCCTTTCAATAAATCCTGCATGCACTTTAACACAGAAAACTTCTCGAAAATCATTTGCTTTGCAGGAATATAACAAACATGTTTACTAGGTGTTTTTTTTAAATTTTTTCTTTAGTAAACTATTTCCAGAGTTACAGATGTAATAGCTAAATACATAAACCGGGAAGATAATAACGGAATCATTAAATCATAGAATAGCTCAGGTTGGATGGGACATCCACAGATGATCTGGCCCTGCCTTTTTTGGGAAAGAGAGGCTACGTGAGATTATCTAGCACTCTGTCTGATTGCATCTTGAAAACCTCTAGTGATGGGGATTCTATCACACCCCTGGGGGTGTTGTTCCAAACTAATGAGCGTTCTCAATGAAAAAAATTTATTTCTTTTGTCAACTTTCCCAGTAAAACTTGTACCCACTACCACTTGTCTTCTCCACAGGACTCCTTGTGAAGGAGTCTCTGTCTTCATTGTAGATGCTCTTTAAGTACTGGAATACTGTGATGAGGTCTCCCCTGAGCATCCACTTCTCTAGAGAAAAAATATAATCTTTGAGCCTTTCCTTGTGGGGTATGTTCTCCAGCCTGTGACCACCTTTGCAGCCCTGGTTTGGACCCTCTTCAGTCTGTCCATATCTTTCTTGCCTAGAGTGGGACTCTGGCTGCACCCGGACAAGTGCTGAGTAGAGTGTGAAATAATGTCAAATAATACTCAGGAACATTATCAGGTTCCTGCTGATAATATCAATGATATATCAATAAATTGTTCAGTGCTCCCTGACAACAAAATTTGGCCATCAATCGCACATACATTGTTGAGATAAACTAACCTATTTAATTTTAACCCTTCTGTTCATCTCTCCTCCTTGGTATATTATATATGTTAAGTCCTTAAAGGTATAATTTAATGCATGTGGTTGGAAATGTGTTCCTAATAACATGCAAGAGCTTGGGATCCTTTTTGTCTCCTATTGTTGTTCATACTCCAGCACATAGACAAAATGTGTGAACAACATCCTTTCTCTCTAAGCATTTATTTGGTTTCAAGTAGCTAAAGTGAAAGCATGCAGAGCACATAAAATAAACATAATTTGTTGATAAATTAGGTCTTTTTCTTCAACAAATATATGCTTCATAGCAACAATTACTTCATTGCGTATGGCAGTGTTTCCACCAAAAGTTAATTTCCATTATCCATTATTGTCTAGATACACACTAAAAGAAGCATGTCAGAAGTAACAATAATTTACATGTTTTCAACCCTAATTAGAGTTTGGAATTTTTTTTAAAAAAAACTATTTTATGCTAAAAAGCTCATAGAAATCTACCTGTAAAAAGTGTCTTGGACTAACAATGGCAGAATTGACTGATTTCTTTGGGATTTGGCCACAGTGATGATCACTGAAGGATAATTCTTAAACTTAGCTAGCAGTGTGATGTGCTGCATGAAAAAAAAAGAGTGCCTGACAAAGAGTAGAGAATATAAGGGGAGGAGAAAATACCACTAGGGCTTTTCTTAAGATCCTAACTGTTGTCTTGAAAGCAGATTTCATGGGCCCTCATGTTACTACATTGCCATTATGCAAGAGCAAACAACATAGATTGAGGCATCTACAGATCAAGGATTCGAGATATCAATATTAATGATATGAAGAATCACTTATGGAGAACCAACAAAGAGGTCAATATTAATAATTGACCTTCATAATAACTATTCTAATAATAACATCAATACTAAAAAATATTGTATTAATTTCACTACTAAAAAGGCTGTCATGGTTATGCTCGCAAAGTATAAGAAACACGAGAATAAAATGTCTAAATGGAATAAGCAGCTCAAACTCATGGTTTTAAAGCATGATTTGTAAAACAATCACAGAATAAACTCTTTCAAAGCCAAGAAGCTAAGCTATGCTAAGCATCACTGCAACAAATTGTGCTGTATGTTTTCTGTAATAAATAATACAATTCCTGCTATTTACATGTATGCAACTTTTACTATGATTATACCCAAATAAAAGCAATTAAGAAAAAAAAGAAAAGTTGAATACATATGAATACATGTCTTCCTTTAAAAGTATAAATTCTGTTTTATGAAGATCTGGTTACTGTTCAACGACTTCATGGACTATTATGTCTTTTTACTCTAAAAGCTTATGCTTAATGAATTCTTCTTAGTGCAATTTATAACCATCAGAACAAACAAAATTTATATTCTATTTTTAGTACTCTGAGTGTGAAAATCAGAGAGATTAATATAGAATAATATACATTTTTATAGATAATAACTATATTTTTCAAAATGTATACCAAATTATTTGGAGAACCTATTACAATAAAACCAAAATAACTCCTTGAAATCATAGCATCTTCATCTGCTTCATTGTGATTTAAATTTAGAGAAGCTCACTTGGAAGATCTGTTACGGTGTGTCTGAAATTGCACAGGGTATAACAAAACTTGCTTCAAGAAATACATAAAAGGTATCTTTAAAATATTACTCTCTTTCAAGACTAAAGTAAGAAACTGCATAAAAAGCATGTAGAAATTATTTACAGTCAAAGTAGCAAAAATTCTTGCCAGTTTTTCTTTACCTCTGCTTTAATGCACCCTGTCATGTGGAAGTTAAAAACAGTGAATGAAACATGTCTTAGCTATGTGGTGCAATTGACATGCTGGAGGGAGGGGAAGCCATCCAGAGGGACCTTGGCAGGCATGACAGGTTGGCGTGTGCCATCCATGGGAAGTTCAACAAGGCCAAGGGCAAGGTCCTGCACCTGACTCAGAGCAATCCCAAGCACAAATACAGGCTCAGCAGAGAATGGATTAAGGACAGCCCTGAGGAGAAAGGTTTGGGAGTGCTGTTGCAGGAGAGGCTGCACATGAGCCAGCAACAGGCACTCACAGCCCAGAAAGCCAAACATATCTTGGGCTGTGTCAGAAGCAGCTTGGCCAGCAGGTCAAGGGAAAGGATTCTCTGCCTCCACTTTGCTTGGGTGAGATCACATCTGCAGTACTGTGTCCACCTCTGGTGCCCCAAAAACAAGAAGGACATGGACCTGTTGGAGCAAGACCAGAGGAAGGCAATGATGGTGATCAAATGACTGGAGCACCTCTCCTACAACAGCAGGCTGAGAGAATTGGGGTCATTCAACTTGGAGAAAATACAGATCCAGGGAAACCTTATAGTGCTTTCCAGAGCCTTAAGGAGGTCTATAGGAAAGCCAGAGAGGGACAATTCAAGAGGGAATCTAATCACAGGACAAGGAGGAATAGCTTTAACCTGAAAGAGGGTAGGTTTAGGTTAGATGTTAGGAAGGAAGTCCACTGTGAAGCTGGTGAGACACTGAAATGGGTTACCAAGATACACTGAAATGGGTTGCTAATTGTGGATGCCCCATCCCTGGAAATGTTCAAGGACAGGCTGTGTGGGGTCCTGGGAAATCTGGTATAGTGGGTGGCATCCCTATCCATTGAAGGGGCTTGGAAGTATATGATCATTAAGGTCCCTTCAAACTCAAACCATTCCATAATTCTATTTGGTGTAACCCATATGCATAGCAGGGAAAAATTAGATGCTGTGAAGGCCTTTCTGTTTACATTTGCCAGGGTTTTTTTTTGAACTTACAAGAAATCCTGGTTTTCAAGAGAAAGGGGCTAATAGCACTTCCTGATCCTGGCACAGGAACAAATCACATTATCCTTACTCATGAGAATAATCTAATTAAACACAACAGGAGTCCTCATATGGACACGGTAAAGCAAGCATAATTTTGATGCCACAGTGGCAGACAAATGAAAATTCTCTTCTTTCAAACATGGTTCAGTTCTGATCTATATAATTTCATTATTTAAAACCCCACTTTTTTCCTAAGAGTCAGTGTAAATATATGCCTGTACAGAGCAGCCCCTATTTACTGAAATAGTTCCATGTTTTGTAGCCAAGAGTCTGTCTTCTAAAGCATGTTCTGTCAAGCTTTCACAGTTGAATGATTACATAATGTTTTTACCCCAAAAATGAAGTAGTATTGCTAGAATTTATTTTAGAACTGGAATAAAAATTGAGCTAAAACTTTAAACTTTATTTGTCAGTTTTATTTGCTTCCCCATCTGCTTGTGGCAAACATTGGAGCATGGATAAAGGTCTTTTTCTTTATTTTTTGATATTATATTTGAGACCACCTTCTGGCTCTTATGGATAATGGAATCTGAGAAAATCTGAAGAATATCACAGAAAAAAAAAATCCTTCCTGTCAGCTATTACAGCTGAGGGAAAAGTATGCTCTGGAAGCAAAGGGATTGCTTTCCCTCATTTCAGTGAGGAGCAAGTGCTGTAAAAGGTACAGGAAGAGAAAGGATCAGATCCTGGCATCATCCTGTTTTTGTGAAGGATGAAGGAGTTCATAGCATCCTTTTACCCCTGCCACACCTAGTCTGGGCCAGTGTCCATGACTGATCTTGCATGCTGACCTAAAAATGACTACAATTATGCAAATTCTATGATTTGCTAATGCAGAACACCTTACTGGACTGAGATCCAACTAAACATCTCATGAATGAAATTATCACTGAGAAATTCACAGTCTTTGGAATGAAAATGTCAATATCAAGATAACACAAAGAATATTTTTAAAGGCAATATATGAATCATGTTCTATAGCATTTCTTGTGTATGTACATTTACTTTAATTTTCAGTCTGATGAGGTGCTAGAATGGAAGCAAATGAACACCAGAGCTACAATTACTAAAAGGCTGAGATTAATGTTTCAAATTTGTTTTTCTTTCAGAATGCCAGTGCTACAATAATGTTCACATGAGTTGATGAATGGCTCACCTCAATGAAAGTTTGCTTATCAAAAACAAACACTGTTGATTAGAGAAGACAGCTACTTCTTAACAACGCTCCAGCTTATAAAAATAAAGAGAACATGATTTTGAAAAATTTATTTGTAAAACCAAATATGAGTTTAAGAACTAAAGGAAGTTTCTGGTATTAAACATATTGTTGGGAATTTACCTTCTTTTAATTTTTTTTTCCCCTAATACTATGTATAGTGTGTCACACAATTTCAGCAGTGAAAATGTTAACCAGTTTAAACAGGGTATCATACAATACAGGATTTTACAATACAACTTTTAAAGGATCTCATGATTACAATTTTACCAGAAATTCAGTCTGGAGGAACGGATTGACAGTTGTATATGGAACTGCTATACTCAGGAGTTACTGCAGCAGTTGGGTACAGGGGCAAATTATGGAGTCTTCCATGAAGAATAGCATGAAGTGTGGAATGGAAAATAAAATGTATCAAACTATATTTTGTTATCCTGCTTTTCTTGTAAAAAAAAAAAAAAAAGAAGTTTATGTGGTTATGTGCAATTAGTTCATCCATTCCACCACAAAGATGAGCAAGTCACTGACAAATTTTAAGCAAATTTAACAATGGCTCTCAAAGCTTTGAAGTTATTTTGGGATTTGTGAAAATCTGTAAGTCAATAGAGATCCAATTTAATATACCTACCAGTAGGAGAGCAATTATAACAGCTTCCTACCCATTTGGCAAGGACAGGCAGTAACCATTATATGAATCAGAACAAGAAAACCACTCAACCCATCAGCCAACATGAAGTTTTTTACCAACAATACTACTTGTAGCAATATGTCCCACCATACAGATGTTGTAGATGGGAGAATAATCAAGACAAGTGACTGTTGTGAGTTAGCTAGCTCCTGAAGGTGTTACAATTTTAAGTCACTTTTACAGAGTTCTAGGCTTAGGTTTCAGTTTTGCAAAAGAGGTCATGTATTCCTGAAAATAGTTTAGTGAGTATGTAATTCAGCATTGCTAGTTCTGCTGCTGGTGAGAATGAAACCTTTGGCACCTCCAGGAATATAAAAAATGAAAGTACACCTTTATTATGAATCATACATGACTGCTTGTGGCTGGTGCAAATTGTAAAGGAATTTCTTCCAAGAAAACGTTGTGCTTTCTTATCTCTCATTAATGACTATTTCAGTTTTCTTCCCATTTTTTTCCAGCTTTCTGAAATAATGTTGGTTTTGTGCTTCACAGCTAACTACTGTTTTAGTCATGTCTATGTATCCGGGCTATCCATACTGACAAGCACCTATGGACTTTGGGAAAAAAGGTAAGTGTACCATACTGTATCTCCGTGTACATAGAACAAATGCATCTTAGTACAGAGCTGAGGCATCCTCTTCCTTTTGGTGGAGCTTACAGCAGTTGCTGTAATCTAGAAGGATGTACTAATCTAGTTCTGCTGATTCATCGTGTTTGTGCAGTTTATTACCTAGAGCTGGATATAAGGAGGACCAGCAATCTAGCCAAAACCCCAAGTTTGGGGCTACAGAAGAATCAGGGTGAATGGTATTCTATGACTGGGGGCAAGCATTATTGCAAAATCAAACTTTGTGATGAGAGTCAATATGAAGCTAAGAACATCTTTTTTTTTAACAGGTACGGATTAACTCCAGCACACATAGAGCAAATATATACAACTTTATTCAACACATACAACAACCATTAAAATAATTTGAGTATCCTCAAAGCACCGGAGGTACTTCTGTTTCTCTAGTACTGGAGAGAGTTGACAAAATCGCTCATTGCCATGAGCATCACTTCAACCGATGGGCTTGGGAAAGCTGATGCTGACTGGACATCACTGTCCGTAACAGCACCACCAAGCAAGAGCAGTGTCCGCGGGCCGGGGGCAGCGCAGGCCGCTGAGCCGCGGGGCCCGGGGGCGGCGAGGGGCCGGCACCTCCCGCCACCCTCAGCCCCTCCCGCAGGGGGCGCGCTCGGCGCCGCCCGCGCCCCCGGCCTCGCGGCAGGGAGGCGGCTCCGGGCGGGCAGTCCTCGGCTAACGGGGCATCGGCGCCCATAATAATCCCTCATTATAGCGGAGCGGGGGAGCGGCTCCTGGGACGGTGCCGGCGCCTCGGGCCGGCTCCCTGCGGCCCCGCCGGGTGCGACTGCGGTGGATGCGCGGCTCGGCCCGGCCGGGCGGGGAGGCGGCGGCGGCAGGTGCCGGTAACGGCGGGGGGTAAATGGCGAGCGAGAAGCCGGTGTCGGGGCCGGACCCGCAGCCCGCGGGACTTATCTCCGTCGGGGCCGGCGGTGGAGGCGGAGGCGGCGGCGGCAGCAGCAGCGTCGCGGTGATGGGGGAGCTGAGGGCGTCGGGCTCCGGGTCCGTGGTGCTCCCCGCGGGGATGATTAACCCGTCGGTGCCGATCCGCAATATCCGGATGAAATTCGCCGTCCTCATCGGACTCATCCAGGTTGGGGAGGTCAGCAACCGGGACATCGTGGAGACGGTGCTGAACCTGGTAAGCGGCCCGGCACCCCGCCCCGGTGACGCCCCGGCGGGCACCGGCCCGCGCAGCCCGCTCCTGCCGGGGCTGCCCCCGCGCCCCTCCGCCCCTGAGCCACCCGACAGGGACCTGCATCCTCCCAGCCCCCGGGTCCCTCCTACACGCACGGCCCTTCTCCAGCCATCCTTCCTTCCTCCCCAAACTCCTCGTTAATCCCACGACCTGCTCATCTCCTCGTCCGTCGTGCGTGTGACAGAAGCCCCCTCAGCGCTCCCTAAACTCCAGGCAGGACCCTACCTAGAACAGACAGGCCACTCTTCCCCTTCCCAGTGCCTCGTCCCGGCCGCCTCCTGCAGAAGTGTAGTGTGTGCAATTTACAGCGAGAAAAATAAGGAGATTAAGTAATTTGCAATTTCGTGTTATGGACACTGCCCTTTAACCTAGTAGCTTCCTCTTGAGAAGAAAAGTGGCATGAATGTAGTATCTGTTTTTAATTGAAAAGCATTAAAAGCCCCAGCCTGAGCTGGTATCTTTTCTTGGTGGCTGAAACATGTGAAGGGTTTAACCCTGTTGGATCAGAGCTAGTTGAGCATTTTATGTGGAGGGGGGGAGAAGGGAGATTTTTGCAAGGATTTAATACGCTTTAATATCTGTAATAAAGAGTTAGTTGTATTGCAGTATTGTATTGGGTTGCCCAAGTCTTAATAACCTGCCCTGCTTTCCAAGACACATTCTTGTCTGCAAAAGTAAGTGTTGTTGCTACTTTGGTCCAAGGTCTGTGCATTGCAAAATACTATTGTACAGAGGTAAATAGCTGAAACAAGGAGAAAATGCTAAAATGTAGCTCCTTAGTCAGCTGCTCACTTCATGGAGTGAAAGAGTTACTGCAGGACTGTATGACTTAATGTTTTTGCGCTACCTACACCAAAGCCTGAGGAACCTACAGAAGCCAAGCGAGTGCATCTAAAAATGAATCACTTTCAATTATGTGCAATTTGGTGCTGTTCCTGAATGCAAGATTTGCTGCAGCAAAGCTTTTGAATCAGTTCAGTCAATGAAATACCCTCAAATATTGCACATAAAATAGGATAGAAAAATGACTGCTCAAAACTGAATGGTAATTAATTGAAACTGCCTTTGTTTCAAATGAGTTTAATGCTTCTAATCGCCAGTCATTTTATACAAAGTCATGTAAAGAATATATTTTGTTTCAAACACTTTAAAAAGGTGTATTCTGCTGTCTGACAGTTATTTGCATTTGACCTAGCACAGACTGAATGGAAAAGCTGCAGCATGCAGGGAAGGACGTAATTTGGTCAGATCATTTTAATATTTATGGCATATCTGAACACACAGGGTTAAAACTGATAGTTTTGTGAATATGTCAAAACAGTAATCTGGTCTATTTCCCATTCCTCTCTACAAGCTGTTTGACAGCTTGAAATGTGACTTGTAAATTTTATTTTTGTTCTTTGTATGTATGGTACAAGTATGGTACAAGTCATCATAACTTCATTGGTTTATTACCCATTTCTTTAAACGTAGCACTCGAAATAAGTTCATGATGTGCAGTTATTTTAGTAACTGGCTTTGTATATATCATGACAGATACAAAGATGTTTAATCCTTTTTTGATTTTCTTTCTTCTTTCATTCTTACTGATATTTAAGCTCATTTTAATTCTGGCTGTTAGTGCACCAGCAACTGGATTAACATTGCTTTGTCTTTGATGGATAGGTTAAGAGTATGTTTTGGTATCTATGTGGAGGACATCCATTGCTTGCATATAATATAGACCTACTAATCAGTTGCTGTTGCTGAAAACAATGTTAATATTTTAAAATAAACACAAGAGTGTTTAACAGTTCTCTCAGCACTAGGAGATGTATATGAATGTGAAACTGCTTGTGAGTCTGCTGCAGCAGCGTTGCATCCTGGATCAGTCATTACTTAACAGATGGACTCCAATATACAACAGTCAGTATTCCCAAAGCAGAGACAGGCTTTATTGTGTCTGTAATTTTTCTCTTCTCAGGGCAGTACATGTTTCAAAATTAGGTTTTTATATTTTAAACTTGATTTACTCACATGTGAAACAAGCAGTGAATATGGCAGATATAAACTGATGGCATATGGCTAAACTACTAAATATCTCATTCTGTATTAAGGATATTAGTAGCAACTTGGAATAAAGTGCATTTTTCTGTTCTAGAATCATTCTTCAGTGGGTAGCTGGGGGCAGAAACAACTGTTTGGTTTGGTAATTTTGTTGTTTTGTTTTTCTTCAGTCTTTACCTGTGCTACTTCTGAATGACTTTTTATGCAGGTGTGATAATGAGTGAACAGTGATCTTGTTTTGATACATCAGTTGATATGTTAAGTCTCTGAGAGAAATGTAACTTAGACTATGCCATACTGGGTTGCTATAAGCCATTTGGTAATAGCTTTTTAGTATAAGAATTCTGCATAGCTGAGATGTTTTATTATCAGAGAGAATCAGAAGTTAAAGATGGAGATGCTTTTAAAATTTTCTTATACAAGATTATTGCTGTCTTTTGTGTAAAGCTTAAATAAATCTATTTACTCTTCCTGCATCTCCATGGAAGCAGCAGTAAATGTCAGAGACAAAACTTTGTTCTGGTGTGCCCTTGTTGTGGAGGTCGTCACTCTTCTTTCTTGTGAAGTTGGGCTTTTAGGCTTTCTCTTGAAGAGTTTTTATCTTTACCTGTTTGTTTTGGTGGCCACACGCTGTAATCTCTAGTACTGAATTTTAGATTTAGCTCATGTAGTACTTTCTGATACTGATGGACGTAGTGATTTATTGTATCTGTGAGGTGAGGAAGTGTATTCTTTACAGTGTTGAAAATCTTTGTGGTCCAATATCTTGTTGGATTTTCAGCTTTGCCAAATTTTAACAGTGGACTGTCACATCAGACAATATTTCGGTTTTGGGCATTCCTCCATTGTTTAGGAGATTAGTTGTTTCTCTTGATGTATTTCTTAGTATTTCCTCAGAACCTGCTGTGTTCAAAGTTCTGTTAAACTGGTCAGCGGAGTGTCACTTTGTAGAATATCTAGTATAGCTTTTGTTATTTTTCATTGTTTAAGATTATCATGAAAAACAGTGGAGAGAGGGTTCAGCCTTTTATATGCCAATGCCTATGAAGGACTCAGTTATCCTTACAAAGACCTGGTGGTGTTAGTGCTGAGAAGGTCAGAAGATCTTAAAAATCCATGAGCTGAAAAATTTTTTAGAATGATTTTATATATTATTGTGTTATTTTTACGTTTCTGAAAGTAGGAGAGAATGCCTCATTGTATCACATGGGTTCTTCTTCTGTGATGGTGCTTATTTTGGTTTTGGTCCATGGGTTTAGTATGAATTCCCAGGCTCAGCATGCTCTCTCTGAGATGTGTGTTCACTGACCCTTGTGTACTGCAAAGCACCAAACTAGTAAGGGCTTTCCTTAAAAAAAAAAAAAATGTAATCCTTTAATTGCTCTAAGGGATTTCTCTTTGGGGATATTTTGACACCAGTTCTATGCTTCTATTGTCAAGGAGGCCCCTTTGAACAGCTCTGTTAGTGTTCTTAGGGTGCTCTCAAGGATGTTGTTATTGCATGGTAGATGTGCTTGTTGCTGTTAGACTGATGTTTAAAATAAAATTCTATACCATGTGCTCCAGAAAATGTGGTATTAAAGTGGAAGTGGATCAGTCTGTCTATCTATTCTTCTACTTTGTCTACTTTTGTTTTTCTCATTTCCTACAACAAAGTTTCCACATATGGCTTTAATTAGTTTTCTTTAATATACCTTGACTGGTCTTCTGTTATTTTACCGACTTGCTTTCTTAGTTCTCTGCTTTTCCAGTATTTTAGTGGTCTTGGGAATTTTTAATTCAGTGCATATTTTGAACTGACTCCTGTTTGGCCATCTTTGATCAAACACAACTATGTGAGTTGCATTGTTTCTTAGCTTTTGGGAACCTTTCTCTGTTCTGGTTTGAATTTCCTAGTATTTGTGATTTTGAGTTTTGTAGTGCTGATTATATGGCAGTGCACAGTAAGCAAGGTGAACAGGAAGCTGAATGATACTAAAAAGTTGTGACTGGCTCTGAAACATGCTGCTCGTTTTGCCTGTGCATCTTGAACAAATGATGTGATGCAGATGTGAACAGATTTCAATCTGATACAGGTGTAGCTGACCAGGGTTCTCCTTTTGCAATCTGGAAAGCTTTTATATAGGTTTTGTCAGGCTAGAGAGTGCTTGTAAGAAGTAGGTCAAACACCAGGCTTAGTTCAAAAAGTCTTTTTCTGTTCTTGTTGACTGCAGCCCACACTTCTGCCTAGCTCTTCTCGTTTTCTTGGCTGTTCCATCCTACTTCAGTGTTAGTCACCCATCACAAGAGGTAAGCCGTTTTTTAGTGCTCTGTCACATTGTGTACTCGTAGGAGTGGCATTTGCAGTTTCAGAGCAAATGGGTTGAATTATGTGAGAGATCCTTCTCTCCCTGCAGGTTTTCTGTAGTAGTGGTCATAAGGAAAAATGTAAAGGGAGGCCTGTGTAAGAAAGGTGTTTTTTCGTTTTTGTTTTTGGTTTTTTTTTTCCCTTTGGTACTTCTTTACTTCAGAAGTTGGTTAAGGGTTTCTTAAGCTATAGCTGGTTTGGTATCCAAGTTCTTTGAATCCATTTATAGTTTTGGTTTGCTGCACTGTCCCATGGCACACTTCTATTGTCACATGGGGAGGAAGAAACACTTTTGTTCATTGGACACTGTTGTAGTCTGAGAAAGTGTGTGCCTCCTGAGATGTAGCCTCTGTCATATGATTTTTGTTTTTCTTGTGGAACTAGCTTGGCAGGCTTGAGAATCTTCCATTTTCTTAGTGTAAGCTTTTTCATTTTGAGTGTTATTCTCTGCTGATAGATGATAGTAATCAAAAAAGTGAAGTTTGGGGAAATTTCAAAGTTGGAATTTTTTGGGGGGGTTTTGTTTGTTTGCTTTTTGTGTGAGTTTTGGTTTAGGTAGTACTTAACTGAAGGTGGCAGTCCTTGTCCAAGTTACTGTCTGTCCCACTGGCCTCTTGGTATCCTGCTCATCTATCCAACTAATCTGTTTGGACATTGCTGTACAAGCTACCAGAGCTGTATGAAAAGAGTTCTCACTCTAATGTGAGAGTTTGTCATAACATTCCATGGGCAGCTACTTTAGGGTACTGTAGCTCTTGTCATTATTTAATACTTCTGTGGAAAACTTAGTTTTGATTACAGAAAATCTTTGAATGACTGAATGTTTTTAATTATTTTATTGTAACTGTTTTTTGGGGGCTTTTTATCTAATCTCTGACAGTAGGTGTTTATGGCTGAAAAGTTTTTTCAATCCTTGTATCAGTCATAAAGCACTAATGGTATCTCAGTAGGAGGCTTGGAATCTGCTGTGGTTCTTGTATGATGGGTTGATATATTTCTATAGGTGATAACTTTTAAAAATCTGTCATGTTGGCATGTAACTGAATGTTCCTTAATGCTTAACTCTGAATAGCTATTTTCTTCTTAGTTTTATATCCTGATTTTACTTCTTACTTGTCTTTACAGGATTTAATTCATGGATTATAAAGGAGGTCAATACCTAGAGGCTTTTTTATTTTTGTCACACTGAAATAAAATAGTTGTGAGACTTGTATTGAAAAAACACCTGCAATCCTTGACCTTTCCCCCTTCTCTCTCCTGAGACTCTACCTGTGTTTTATCCCTTTGCACCAAGCAAAGGGTTAGCACCTTTTTCTATCAAGATGCTATTTTTATGAAATTGTGACCCGATTCCCCACTTAAGCCATGTGTTTCACAAGACTAAGCATTTAGCTGTGTATTCGGTTATACACTAGTCGTTCTATCTGCCCTCCATATTTTCCCCCGTCCCTGCTTTCAGATGAACGCTCAAAGGGGTAGAAGTTGGGGCCGTGGCAAGGCTGAGGTCTAAGAGGCTGTGGTGCAGTTTTTTCTTTCATGTTAATGCTTTTCACTGTGTTCACTCATACATCTCAAATATATGAAACTCTATATTGCATCTTTAAAAACATCAACAAAAAACTAGCACCCAAAACCTGCATAATAATCTCTGAATTACTCCAATCTCCAAATTTGTTCTCCTTCTGCACTGTATTGGATTTAGTCAAAGTGGAATGAAATCTGTGATTGGGTTACTACAAAACAGAATCTTTTCTGATAAATGTTGTGCACAATATTAACAGAATATTAACTTAATAAGCTATCTAAGCTATTTTAAGTCAGCCTCTTAAGTCTTACCTGTTCATTATTTGTTTCTGTACTGTTTCCATTTTGTATTTTGGCCTGTCTCAGTAAATCTAGTTCAGATTAATTTGTGTTGCTCTTCCATGAGTGTACAGTGTTTTATTGTCCTTTACACAGAACAGCATCAGCTACCTCATTATATATTCAATGTGCCTGGTGGCCAGAGGGTCACTGTAGTAGTGTGTGTTTACTCTGATGAAGTTCCTTTTATTTTTTTAGTGAAATTTGATAATTTATTACTGTTTGTTTTTATGGAAACATCCCATTGTGGAGCGTTACTCATTCTTGCATAGACAGAACCTTTAAGCTTTTTTAAAGGCTGAATCAAATTTAGAATTTGATTTTGGAATCAGAGGCAGCAGATCTCTTGAAACATCAGTTTTGAATTCGATGACCTCCCTCATCTGTCTTGCAAGAGTTTGGTGTAGATGTACTACAGTATCTGATACATGATCATCAGCATAAATATAATAAAAAATTCTAAAAATATTTTATTTGTGGAGAGTCGCATATTCCTTCCTTAATGATAGAAACATCCACTTCAACTATAGGGTTAATAGGGATTTCAGCTATTTGACTATAATTTCATAACTTCAATTTAAGATTATTAATGACATTAATAGCTAAGAGGAAGATTATTTATTATTCCCAGTAGAGAAGCATCTCAACTTCTGATCAACCTACTGATTGCTAAAGTTGCATTCCACTAATTTTTACAGTTTAGCATTTTTTGGTACTTTGGACATAGGTGGAAAATAATAACCTTTGGTAAATAAGTCTAAGTAGTTTTGGTGTTACTGAGGTTTACATCAGCAATGTTAATTCATTTATTTTGGTTCTACCCTATAATAAGACTACCCTGCTTTGCTTTAAAATTGGGTTGCATCACTGAAATTGTTCCAACATGACAATTCACTGAAAGCTTGTATAAATGCAAGTGTTGCTAATGCTGTTCAACAGCTTACAAATGCTTGGCATCTGTCTTTGCAAAATGATGTTTCATTCACTGCCCTTTTGTTTAACAGTTGAAAGCCTTCCTTAACTATGCAGAATAAGTATTAAGTTTTAGAATTAGCTGGAAGTGAGATATGGCAAAATATTCACTTACAAGTGAAGTTGTTATTCATATCATGCTTTTTGTTACCTCATGGCTTTTGTAGTACTGGGACTGTAGACAGAAGGATGGAAATAATCATTCTTTGAGCAGATTCTTCTAAGCCAATGAGGCATTGTAATCAGTTTTATGTGATCTCACTTCTTTTTTTGCTTTATAAGTCTTAATATTCTGTGACAAATACTAAATTACACCAAGTTTTCCAACTTTTATTGAATTTTGATTGCCTGCTTTAAGAGCCACTATAGCAGGTTTGTCTTTTTAAAAATTTGGTTTCATAAAAAGAAAATAGTTTGAATATAAACACAGATGTGAATTTGAAAGCCTGTCTTTTGGTTGAGAAAGGATCCCATACAAACCTGTTGCAACAAATTACTACAACAAACTTAAAGAAAATATAAAATGTGCTTTCATTAAATATAGAATAGTAGCCATGTTCAAGCTAGTAATAAACCAACTGAAGCCATGATGTTTTGTATTGCTCATGCCTCACCAGTCAGTTTGCCCTTAATCTTAAACAATATGTGGTGTGGCTCACCGCATTAAAAAAACCCCTTGATTTAATTGGGAGCAAATATTCTCCCTATGTCACTGTTAATGTTAAAAGCCTTTAAAAAAGTTTTTTTATTAAAAAAAAAAAAAAGGAAAAAGGATTGCTTTGAAATCAGGGGTGTATTCCTGCTTAAAGTCAAATGTATGCTTTTTATAGCTGGAAGAACAGGAAAGCTGTCTGCCCCTTCCAATAGGACAAACATATCAGAATGGAGCTACAGAGCTATGGCAGCTCTAGTCACATAGCATATTCATAATGGGACCAAACATGTTTAATTGCAGGAATTGTAATGTTGAGAGAATGGGTAAAGAGGTTTTGCCTGAAAAGAGATGAAAGCCTATTTTATAGGGAAGAAATCAGCTTCATCCCTCTTCAAATCATATTTTTTATGTCAATAATGAAACTTAGTGAGGAGCCCTCTGAAAGCTGCATTTTTGGCTACGTTAATTTATGGAATAAGGAAGAAGTAAAGAACCTTACTAAGTATTGTGTTGCACTTTCAAGGCTGGTGGCTTTTGCCATTTTCTTGCGAGTTTGGGAGCTCCAATAAAAGCTCAGCACCCCCTCTTTTCCTTCTGTTGCTCCAGTGAAATAAATTACCTGTTTTTGTAAATGGCAAGGTGTGTGCAGTATTTATGAGTCATATCTGTGACTGATGGCTTCTTGGCTGTTAATATTCATCTCCTGAATAGCTGAAACTGATGGAAATGTTGGTGTAATGCTGTATTGGATTGGGTAAGGTGCTCCAAGCAATATGCTCAGGATATGGGAGCTGTTTCATTCTTGTTTCCCCTCAAGAGACTTGTGGAGCCCTTGCCCCATATTTTAGACTCTGGGCTTCTGAAAATCTTTGCTGCCACTGCTTCTGTATCTTCTGTATGCTTCTGTATCTTTGAAGATATGTAAGCTATGGCATACATATCTTCAAAGAACCTGCAGAAGTCCATCTTTTGTTTGTTTTGTTTTACATAGCTTATTAAGTTATTTGAAAGACTTTCTTATCCACTATGTTTCTCGTGGAAACATTGCAGTTTGCATTGCATCTTTTGATACCTTAGAGAGCACTTTGTGAATGCAGTAATAGATTTACAAGAAGACCATGTTAATGTTGAGTCTACTGTCCAAGGGTGAAGTGAATTCTCTCCATCTAAAAGGAAACTGTATCATGGTATCCTGGGCTCATAGCACTAAGAAGGGTGTGGCTCCCTTGTGTTTACTCCCTGCCCATCCCACTTCCCCTAAAAATATACATTTATAAGATTTCTTCAAATCTTCTCTTCTTAAGGCTAATAATCCCAGCTCTCTTCAGCCTTTCTTTGTATGTCAGATGTTTCAATCCCTTAATCATTCACACATTTAAGTCTTTATTCTCCTTGTGCAGATAAGAAAAAGTGGGAGGTGGAGTCTGGGAAGCCTTTTAATTATAGCAATCCTCTTCCTCATTTCACAGTATGAGCTGCAGTATCTACCACAAATAATCCTGTGTACCAATGCCTAACTCAGCAAAGGAAAATTTGCACCACCTGCAGCCAAGAAAGAAAACAGACCTTGGTGAGCCACAGCAGTGAGGATTTGCTTTTCACCCATTGTGCCTGCTTGCTAATAGATAGTCTTGGATGAAACACAAACCCAAGTCTGTCTGTTGGTTCTGCAAATCAAAGTTACGGTTATATGTAAGCTTATTTCTTGGATTTCAGAAATATGAGATGTAGGTACATTTAATATTTTGCTGGGAAAGTACAAAGTTAATGGCATAATACTCAGTTAATGAAACTTTGTGGCTCTTTATATAATATTTATAGTATACTATAAATACTACTTTATTCAAAAAATTAGCATGAAATGACATTAAACTAGAACTGTTAGCATAGTTTTCAAAGCAATAGCGGCTTCATGTTAGAATGAAAATTTAAAATACAAAATTCAGTATAGAGCCAAGGCTGTTGAAATTCTGCATCGGGTTTGTCAAAAATAATAGATTTATGACTTTATATATAGTCTAAGATTTATATATTAAATATTCAATAGCACTTCATGTGCATACAACTGTATGCAACTTAGAAACTGTAATATATGAAACAAAGATGATTATGTAACAAAATTTTATAGTTCATGTTCCATGAGCAGAAAACCATTTATTTAGAGTAACTTATCATGTACGGTAATAAACACATTGTAACTAGAACAATGTGTAGGCTTAGTCACTGAGAGGTAGTCAGTCTTTCATAGTTGATACAGTACAGTATTTGACATTTTAAACATAGTGCTCACTGAATAGGAGCTGATGCAGTCTTTAAAATGGATCAGTGAAGTTGATAATTGTGGGTATTTTCTAAAACCCAGAAGCAGGTTATTCCCAGTGTTCACAATTGCAATGATTTCCCTTATTATTAGTATAAGGGGGTTTTATACTTTCAAGGCCGGGTTGGGTGGTGCCTTGAGCAACCAGGTCTATGGGAAGATGTCCCTGCCCATGGCAGGGGAATTGGATTTAGATGATCTTCAAGATCTCTTCAAACCCAAACTGTTCTGTGATGGTTCTATAACAAGGAAAAATGAACTATAATAAAATATTTTGTATTTGTTTGTATTTTTTTCTGTAATAAAATGTGATTAAATTATATTTAAGAATAAACTTGGATCTACTCAGTTGCTGTCTCAGTTAAAAGAGTAGCTCTTAGGTCTGTAATCTGTTTTGTCACTTGAAGTTGTAGTTTAAACTTTCCTTTTTTCAGAAACCCAACAGCGCAAACTAAAGCAAATACGATTATAATGTATGAAGAGCCTCCAGAGTACCTAAGCACAATCAAGAAGGATGGGAAAGGGAGGAAGCAGAAGTTTCAGCTGAGTGAGGGTGATAACTTTTAGGCTGCTGAAGTTGATACATTCCCAGCTGAGTCTTTAAAAGAAAAAAATTACCAGAAATGTATCAAATTTACCCAAATTGTTAGTTGTTTAGATTAAGTTTAGCTGTTGAGAAATGGTACTGTTAAAAGGAAGCTTTACATTAAAAAATAAAAACCTAACAGCATGATGGGAAAATTCTGAGTACAACAGGTTATCTTTCAGTGTCCGCCTGGATTTACAGAGACCTTGAGATGACTTGTTACATGATGTTTTATTAATTTTTGAGGTGTCTGAGGGAATTATCACCATCTGTTAATACCAGAGTCTAAGCCACCATGTGGGTTTCAAAGTGCTTTGTGTTGAAATTTTTAAGTAAGAAATCCTTCTCTTAAAACTAAATATAGTTAAGAGGTTTCAGACTGTAAATGGAGAATACCTTTTATAGTCCAGATTTAAGCTCTTGGATCATTTGTCACAGCTTTGGTTTGAGGTCCTAGCCTGTCCTCTGAAGTTAGGATGGTTGCAAGTACTTGTAATGGACTTTTCCTCATGTAGGATTTAGGACATAACTATTTTTTCAACTTGCTTTAAGTTAGGAGAGCTCTGTTTTACCCAGAAGTTACTTCACTGTGAAAAGAAAGCAGCACATCTATTGTATTTTAGTCTGGCTGAGATCAATCCTAAATACATCTTGTACCAAAAATCTGGTATTATCCAGAAGTGCAGAAGAAACAGTAAATGTCTTGAAGTGTCATTACAATCTAAATCCTTTCTGGAGGTCAGAGGAATCTTGGAAATACATTGTTTAAATTATTACTTCAAAATTATTCTCTCATGTGCTCCTTGTGGAGTTATAGTAAATTTTTAGGCCTTCCTTAGTAATAAGATGATAAAGCAACCTGAACATTTTTGAGGATGAGCATTGGGATGTTTTTGCTTAAGCAGTACTTCTGAAATAGACATGTATGTTTGTAGTATTAGTTTTTGAATAATCACAGGTTTAAAAATTCTCTTATGTATGCATTCTGTAGAGCATGAAGGGTTGAGGGGACCACATACTTCATACTACGAGCAAGACATGGCACAGCTGCAGCTGACAGTACAGCCAAGATGAATTTTGATTTAAAATTTCTTTAAGAAATCTTGAAGATTGCCTGGGAGATAGGGAGAATTGTGGTCTAAAAGCAATCCTAATTTAAGCAAAACTCTTTGGCATTTCTATTTATTTAGAAAATGGAAATCCAACTAAATAGTCTATACTTAGTGTAGCAAAATGAGATCTTTAAAACACTGTAATGAAAGGCTACTTGAGCATTATTAAAAATTAATACAGCCAAGAGAGTTATTGAGAAAAGTGGTGTTTAGCAGTAATTGTTAATACATTTTGGTACTGCTATATGGTAAGTAGCTTCCAGCTTCATAGTTTGTGTTCTGTTTGTCTTGTAATATTTTTCATTATTTTACAATGGTCTTTTTCTTCTTGTGTATTTTTAAGTTAAGAATAACCATTCTAGGTCAATAGGTTTGTACTGTGACTGAAAACAAAGACTTGCCCCAAGTCTTTTATTGTATAAGCATCAAAATAAGCTGTAGAAGAAAAATACTTTAAGTAATAAAACTGATCTTTGGGAAGTAGAATGTCATATAAAAAACTGTATTATGATGCTTTATGAGGATAATGTCTGGGATAACGCTCAGCTTTTGAAGGTGTGGAGTTTGGGGATTGGAGTGGTATAATCCTGGTCTCAGAGGATGTAGTGGATTTATGTGTCCAGGCTTTGGTAGTGGGGGGGGATGCAGGGGTGGTTTCTGTGAGAACCTGCTGGAAGCTTCTCATGTGTCTGATAGAGCTGCTGCCAGCCAGCTCCAAGCCAGACCCATCAGCAATGGTGGCACTGACTGTGGGCAACAGATTTGAAAAGAACTTACTGCAGAGGAGTGATTGCAGCTGGAGAGAGGAGTGAGAATACGTGAGGGGCACAGCCCAGTACACAGCAAGGTCAGTGAGGAAGAGAGGGAGGAGGCGCTCCAGCTGATGGAGCAGAGATTCCCCTGCAGCCTGTTGTGTAGACCATGATGTGGCAGCTGTTCCTCTGCAGCCCATGGAGATCTGTGAGGGACCCACCTGCAGCCTGTGGAGGACCAGGAAGCGGAGGGATGCCCAGAGGAGGGAGTGGCCCTATGGAGAGCCTGTGCTGAAGCAGGTTTTCTGGCAAAGCTTGGGGCCTCATGGTGGACCCATGCCAGAGCACTCTGTTCCTGAAGGACCGCACGCTATGGAAGGGACACATGCTGGAGCAGTTTGTGTAAGAACTGTAGCTTGTGGAAGGGACCCATGTTGGAGAAGATCATGGAGGAATGTGTCCTGTGGGAGAGACACTGTGCTGGAGCATGGGAGGAGAACCAGAAGGAAGAAGAGATGGAGACAATGTGAAATGGACAAATGACAGCCCCTGTTCCTTGACTCTCTTCATCATTTGGGGGAAGAAGGGAGAGAATTTGGGAATGAAATTGAGCTTGGAAAAAAGGGAAAGGGATGGAGAAGCAGTGTTTTAAGGCTTGATTTTATTTATAGTTGTCTTATTTTTGGTTTTTAGTAAATTTGTTTCTTTAAGTCGTGTCTGATTTTCCCATGATAGTAATTGCTGAGTGATCTCTTTTCTTGCTTTTATATTGACCCATGAGTCTTTTGTTGTATATTTGTCCCCCTGTCCAGCCAAGGAGGGCAGTGATAGAGTAGCTTGGTGGCCACCAGGTGTAAGGAGATACAGTAAACCTGTAGATTAAATACTTTTATTTGTAGTTATAAACAGAATTAGGCTTCTATGCAGGGATTGATAGTTATACGCTACTATTAATTTGTCTGTATTTCAACAAACAGCTGCTTTTCATCTTTTGAAATGTGGACTTTCCTAATTGCTTTGACATTTGCAGTGGTGAGGCATAATCAAAAAAAGGTGATTGATATTTTTGAGTGATGAATAAGGCTTAGCTATGCCTAGTGGCTGTCCTACAAGCATTGCCATTTGTGATACTCCAATAGAACCTGACTAGGTATGAGAACTGGCGGTTGCACAGGTCTCTTTAGTAAATCTAGTGCTACTTCTGGAAGGTCTTGTTTGACAGAGATTAATCAGCTTTCTTGTGCAGATTTCTGAGTGTCTGTCTTCATACATGTAAAGCTATTAAAAGACTTATTGGAGGGCAGTGATACCAGTAAACAATTTGCATTAAATTTTTTTTGTCACTAATTCCACATTGCACTCCATGTGATATGGATGAAAGTCCTTACATTTTATGCTCTATGGCTTTTATTTACACACCTTGGGATTTTTTCCTACTAACTAGTGCCCCTTGTATAACAGACCCACTGGAAACACAAGCCCAGCTTTCACACAGAAGGCTCAGAATTTTCATCTTGTAGGATTTGTATCCTGTAGCTATTGTGCTTTTAAAGCCCTAGCTGAACAGAAAGAAGACTATATCTGTTCTCATTGTGACAAGTTCATGGTGGGTTTTCAACATGTTTTACCCTGACTTGTAATGTTACAATTAAGTGTGTTAAAGAGGAAATTAAATGTTTTCTTTTTCAAGCCTTATCAGACAGCTACTGCTATTTAAAACTGTCTTGTATAACAGAAAACTGTCATTTATTTATTATGGTGGTAGACTGGTAAGTTACAATTTAAATTTAACAAATGGAAATTTTCTAAGTTTGTCAGTTCCGGATATATTCAAAACGCACCCAACTAATTTAAAGTTAAACATTACACTGCTATGGCACAATTACTGGGTGATTTCTATTTTAAAGAGGGAGGCTGTAAGATTTTTCTTTTTTCATAGAAGAAAAGATCAGGATCATGTTTGAATGCCTTCCTTCTTATCCCTGTCAAATAGGATTTTCTGTTTTGGTTGGCTGCCAGAGTCTAGTATATATGTGTGTGTTCTACCCGGAAACATTTGATTGTCTTTATCTGTAGTTGGTAGTTATACCGTGGATGCTTACATAAGATTTTCTTTGTGTAGGTGAGATTAACATTGTTTAATTTTATGTGCTTTTAAAGTTGCAGAGCCATTCCTACTTCCCCATAAAGGACCAGTTAAGACTTTCACAGATGTCTGGCACATTTGATTACAAACCACCGTTGAATGGCACACACACTGTTTAGTTAGATCGTATTTTCTATTTTAAAAAATCATGTCAAAAATGAAAAAATGGAATGCCTAGTGAGTATCAGAAAATTATAAATGTCAATATAAGTATTTGGAGGCACTTCTTTGGTATGAATAAAATATTAATGTAGATGTTGTTACCCAGTTTTGAATCACAGGATTCTGAAGTCTTAAGAGATAAACTATGAGGGTTGGTTAAAATGCTTTTTAAAAATAGCCTTGAATCAATTACAGAATGCTAAATCATGCTCATGATTTGAAATGAATGGCCTCTTATTATTGGTGGTCAAAAATGAGGAAGCATGTGTTGAGCTGTAGACTCTGTGGGAGGACATGATGGAACACATGATCTAAATTAATACCTTCAGGTATTAAATAGTATAGGTATTAATATAGGGGTTTTCTTTTGTTTTTTGTTCACATGCTTGAAAAGATTTGGATTTAATTTCAAGAATGTGAAGAAGTTGCTTGTTTTTTAAAAATGTGACAGTATTGGATCTCTTGTTTTCAACAAGTGGTTCTTGCTTGGCTGGCACATACATGTGAAGAAAATCTGCTCCTTTTGAGAGGAAGAGGCTTTACAGAACTGCTTAGAGTAAAAAAATAACTAAAAAAGCTACATATCTGTCCTAAATACGATAAAATTGGATTAAAAAGGGGGCCTATCTGTTCAGTGAGGCACTGTTAGTTGTTCTAGACATATACTGGCCAGAGATTTCTTTATCCTTGTTCACCTAGTTGGACTTTACTTTCTTTAGAATAGACATTTGAAACAATTGACTTTTTGAGTCCCATCCCATCTTCACCGTTTAAATAAGATAGCATTTTAAAAATCTCCTTTTGATCTTCAATAGTAATAGTCAGTATAATCCTTATCATAAGTATTTCAAACAGTGGTTTATGGTTTTGCTTTCAAATTAAGTAAGAATTGAATTGTCGTGGAAAACAAGTATTGAGAATGCATTTCAATGACTCTATGGAATATGGGGTAGATATTATTAGCAAAGGAAACAGAAACTATCTGATGCAAGCTTTCAGTCTTTTTTTTTTTTTGTCTTTGTAGGCCCATTCCTTTCAGTTTCCATAGCTTCACTATTACACTTTATCAGTAGTTAAAATGATTTTTTTCTCAAAATTCTAATTTTAAATCATTCTTCAAAGTCAGTATCATTGCTTATTGAATGAAAGTAAGGCTACCATAGTCTTTTATCCTAAATAAGCAATTCATTTTTTCTGTACTTAGATTTTCATGAGCATCAAAGCTGTATCTGTTGTAACTGGATTTCGGAATAATTGTTTGGTTGGTTTTTTTTCTTAATGGATTTCAAATGAAAAATATGCAAATATTTCTAACTCTGCATCCCTTAAAATAAAAACCGTATTTTCAAATAATCTCGGTGATATTGGAAGCATTAAGTATTTCTTCTGGCTGGAGTATTTCAGCAAAGTATTCTTTCATGAAAATCTTTGATGTGCTTACATTAATTGTACTAAACTGCTTGTCATATAGATCAGTGAAAAATCAGTTTCAGGATTGTGGGCTGATTTTGTTCTTTGTTTTTTGTTTTAATTTCCTTAAAATACATATTCTTATTCAACTAATAATGAAAAACTAAAAGAACTCCCAAGATCACAAACAGAAACATGTAATGAAACAATCTCACTTAACTGGAAATCAAGTAATTATTTGTTAAACTACTTTTAAATTAACCTTCTCTGAACTAGAATTTAAAGCCAGTTATGGTACAATGGGTTACTAAGGGGGTATCAGGAAGTCTCAGTTCTGGTCAATTGAACAACTATGTTTAAGTTTTCTTTTTCAACTGTTCAAGTTTTCGTATGGCTTTGTGATTGGCCTTTAAAGGAGGAAGAAGATTTGGGAGTGTTGGACAAGAAGCTTGATATGACCCAGCACAGTGCTCTTGCAGTCCAGAACAGCCATATCCTGGGCTACATCACAAGGAGTGTGGCCAGCAGGTCAAGGGAGGTGATTCTCCCCCTCTACTCCACTCTCATGAGACCCCTCCTGAAGTACTGGGGCCTCCACATTAAGGAAGATGGCAACCTGTTAGGAGCACGACCGAGGGAGGGACATGGAGATGGTCAGGGGGCTGGAGCACCTCTCCTGTGAGGGCAGGCTAAGAGAACTGGGTTTGTTCAGCCTGGAGAAGAGAAGGCTCCAGGGAGATCTTACTACAGCCTTCCTGACGCTGAATGGGGCTTACAACAGAGCTGGAGAGAGACTTCTTAAAAGGGCATATAGTGGTAGGAAAAGGAGCAGTGATTTAATTAGATATTATGCAGAAAGTCTTTAATGTGGTGCTGATGAGGTACTGAAACAGGTTGCCCAGAGAACCTGTGGATGCCACATCACTGGAAGAGTTCCACGGCAGGCTGGGTGAGCCTTTGAGCAGCCTGGTCTAGTGGAAGAGGTCCCTGCTTGTGGCACACAAGGGTTGAACTTGATGATCTTTTAAGGTATCTTCCAGTCCAAACCATTCCATGTTTATATGAGCACTCTCTGGCAGATGAGCAGTGGGTATTTAATTTGCTTAGAGGATATAAATAGAAGCTGCAGTCTGTCCTTCATGTCCCTCTTGAAAATCTGTTTCTCTGGAATCAATTTTTTTGTTGAGGGCTCAAGTGGAGCATGCAGTCAGTCTGCTCAAGGTCCTTAGTTAGTGATCTCTTTTGTATTTTTCTTAATTCCTTGGTGAGTGAGATTTAAATGTAGTTTAAGTATGAAGTGAAGGAGAGGACTGCTTGTGACACTGTGTGGGACTGTGTGGGGAAGTGTGTTATTCTTGTTTCAGTCAGTTGAGCCTATTAGCTAGGATTTTTAAATCTGTTATGTTTCTGGAATACCTGCTCAGTCAGAAGATGGAGATATCTCTCCTCTGAGCCTCATATTTCTTGTGAAATAGAGTTTATGTGCTAGGTACCTTTCTTTCCAAAACTTGTTCAAAATCTGGGAAGGGTTGCATGGGTTGCAGATTCAAGCATGAGTTGTGTTCGTGGGTGATAGTTGTCAACAGATTGAGATGCTTCTTAGGCTGTGAATTGCATTGAGGTTGGCTGTGTTGAACCTTTCCAACATGAGCTCTTTCTTGATCTCCTGTGTTCTCTCTTTCTCCATAATCCTTCCATGCCAGGATAGTCAGTTCCTTACATTTTCAAGTAGGTTCTACCTCCGTGGGATCTGAACTTCACAGTCAGTAGATTGTTGGCAATCCATTTTTTGTTTCACCTTTTCATAGACATGCTGTCTTCACTGGAAGAATTCCTGGCTTTAATGGTAGGTTACTCTTATGCTGGCTTTTTCTCCAGTTAGAATGGAAGATCGGATCACTCTTCACAGTGAGGGTCATGGCTGAATTTCTCCCCAGATGAGTTTAATTTATTTCTGTTTTATTCACTGCCTGTCAGAGGCATTCATCTGTATTCTGGATCTGAAGAAACTACTTTCCTGCTGGGCCAAGCTAAGGTGTTGAAATTACCATGTGTTTTTAAAGATGTGGCTGTATTTATCTAGAAGATAGCAAAATTGTATTCTGTTGTCTCAAGACTACATAGAAAGCCATGAAAATGGATTCTCTTCAAAGTTGTAAAATTTTTGTTATTGGACATGAAAAGGTTGCTACCTGGAGGTTTTTTATCATTTCTGTCAAGCTGTGTGTATACCCTATAACAACGCTTTTTTGAGAAAGCAGTTTTACAATAACTTTTTGCATGCATTCTAAAGCACACTTCCAGTGGAATCATTTGATACTGCACAAGGATTGCTGTTTCACTTGGAACAAACTCTCGTTTGTGCCTTAGAGATTTAAAAATAAATAAATAATTAAGACTTACAAAAAGTTGCTCTATTGAATATCTTAGTATATGGCTGTCAAGTTGGAAAATTCAATTTCCTTCTATGAAACTTCCAGCATGGCAAGATCTAAGATATTTTGCTAAATTAATTTTAATTTTTTTTCTAAATTCTACTTAATTAATTTAGTGCTTTGGCTAATGCAGGTGAGCTATTGGAACCCAGTGATATGATAGTATTAGTGGGAGAGTGCTGGATATGTCAGGGTCCTACAAGTTTTTATTGATACTTAGCCATGGCTAGGCTTTGATTGCTTCTTTGGAACAGAGTTGTCTTGTTTTTCAGATAGCCTCTACCAGAAAAAGATCCCACATTAACTATCAGTGCTGGTACCAGGGACTCAGTGTCCCCATAGTATGCGTTTTAGAGGAAGTAACTTGAGATTAATTTAGCCTAGTCCTGTTAGCAACTATAGCATAGTTTATTGTAGAAGATTTGGAGTTCCTCAGCTTGACTTTTGTAACTACTTCTGGAGTACATATTTTATTTTAGTCATCTAAAATATAATTTGGACACTCCAAGTTCACATTGTTGTATGAAGAAGGAGGCAGCTTAATAAAAAAAAAAAAAAAAGGCTGCATGTGGAAGAAAATGTAAATAGAAAATTTGTTCTCTCCTTCCCATCAGCAGGCAATGTCCTGCCACTTCCAGCACACGTAGCAGCAGCTCTGGAAGGCCAGCATCATTATAACAAAGGCCTCCCTCCTCCTTTCTTGTAGCTTTTATTGCTGAACTGTTGTCATCTGGTATGGAATATCCCTTCAGACAGTTTTCAGTCAGCTGTCCTGACTGTGTCCCCTCCCAAGAAATTGCCTCTCCCCAGCCCACTGGTTGTTAGGGTGGTGAGAGGGGACAATGTTGGAGAGACAGCCTTGATGCTGTGCCAGCTCTGCCCAGCAGTAGCCAAAACACTTATTATCAGCACCTTTGTAGCTACAAATACAGAGTACAGCACTGTGAGGGCTACTAAGGGAAAAATTAACATTCTTTCAGCCAGACCCAACACATCAATTTATATCATAGAATGGTTAAGGTTGGAAGAGACCACTGGAGGTGATCTCATCCAGCCCCCAGCTCTGGCAGGATCCCCTTGAGCATGTTACTCAAGATTGTGTCCAGATGGCTTTTGAATACCTCTAGGGAAGGAGACTCCACAGCCTCTCTGTGCTGCCTGTTCCAGTCCTCTGCCACCCAATGACAGAATTTCTTCATGTTCAGGTAGAAGTGTTTCAGTTTTTTGTCTGTTGCCTCTCATCACACACATGTAACTTCATGTGTGTGGCCTTCTGCAGTTTTCCTCAGGAAGTGCAGACTGAGACTCCTGTCTGAAGTAAGGTTCTGTTGGTGTGCATGTGTGAGTGTGCTTTGCTATGCATTTAAATCCATGCATTAGAGTCTGCTACAAGAAAATAAATGGTAGGAAATTGGTGTTGCCTTTACAAAATGAAGTTTGTATGTGCTCTGGAAAACTGAGTAGCTCAAGTCTTTCAGTAGAACTGTTAATTCCTCAGCAGAGTGCCTTTTTTCACTGCACATCTTATTTTGTTATTTCGAGACTGTGAGCATTTCCTTTTGCCTGACAATCCTGATTTTTTTCATTAAAAAATATTGGTTTAGAACTCATTGTTTATGCCAAATTGCACTAAAGACCCATCTAGCCCACTGCACTATCTGTCAAGAGTGGGTGCATTGGTAAGAGTTAAAGAGCAGGGAGAGCTTGTAATAGACTTTTTCTATTGCTGCTCTAGCCACTAGCAAAACATGGCTCTGAGATGTTGGTCACCTTTGTACAGGCACTGGTTGGTGCATTTCTCCTTCCTTCCTTCAATTAAATTCTTTTTTTGCTGCTTTAGGACATACAGAAATATGTGTTAACCTGTATATAATATGTTTAGCATGTTTTTAGTTGGAAGGAATTAGAAATGTGCTTAGGTAGCTTTTATTTTAAAACCGACCTTCTCCACTTTAATGTGATATGCCTTAGCTCTTATGTTTCCGGAGCTATTGATTTTTTGTCTGTACCACCCATTATTTAAGGGTCTCTCATTTTCTTTTCCTCAAATGCCTCCTTCTAGCCAAGGAGTCCTAATTTGGTTAATTCTTCTAGTAGACTACTCCGTATACAAACAGAAAAACAATAAAAGTGATGAATTGAAAAATGTTTTACATTCAGAATTTCAGTTCTTAACTAGAGTAAAAAGTGTCTTCTAGAATTATACCTTCCAGTCTTAACTACTATTTGGGTTTTGGGTTTCTTATTCATGAGCTTTCTGGAACAGATTGAAGTCATAATCCCTGAGTTTTAAATCCCCGAGTTTTGGAAACATACTGTTTGGTCCTGTACGCTGTGATTCCCTCCCCCTGCTTCCTGCTTAAGTGTGTGATACATGGAACAAATCCTTATCTGTTTGGATACTTTTTCCTTCTCTCTTACTGGGCCTTGCAGCCCTGCTGACACTGGATAGATCTCTGTCACAAATGATTGCAATAATGATGTTGGAATGCAAGAGAGAGTATTTTACTAGAACTAAATTTTATGACCGTTCTTTTTTTTCAGTGGAAAGAGAATACTGCGGAAATTTGCAAAGGCCATTACTGAAATTAAATTGGAAAACTTGCACAAGCCTCATGTGGATGACATTGGTTGCTTACAGGTAGCTGAGGTTGTTGCTACAGCGACATCCCCAGAATCTAGTAATGGTGCTACATTAATTCTTTTGGCTGGATTTAGCTACCTGTAACTTTGTTACCATGACATTGTTTACCAGATGTTACTGAAATTTGGTAATTTATCAGAAATTTTTATTTAAGTGGAATTCTTTTTCTGATGTTTGTGTAGTGATCACTATTAGAAAGTAAGATAAAACTCCTTTCTTGGCCTTGTACAGGGGATAAGGATCTATGTACTCAATTAGCACTTCAAAATAGGCTTATTTTTTATTCTAAAATGTTAAAATACTTTAAATGTCAGATTGCCTATTCTTTTCTATGACTATTCTAAGTGGTATAAAGACACTTGGAATTACAAAGCTGCTAGCATGTTGTTTCTTGGTTTTTTAAACATCTCAAGACGCTACTATTTTTTTGTGTTCCCTTGCTTCCTGGCAGGAGAACTCAAAAGAAGATTGGCATTTGTTAAAGCTGTAGTATTCCTCATAGCAGCTCCTTAATTTGCTGCCTTTTTTTTTTTTTTTTTTTTTTTTTTCAAAGTAATTTTCTCTGGTGAAAGAGAGATAATGGCTTTTTTTTTTCTGCCTAGGTATGTCAGATTGTCAGGTTTTAATGGTTCAACCTTGAGTGTGGACAAAATATGGCCATTTTGCAGTGTCTTTAGTTTGCATGTAGATCTGGTCAGATAATTGTATAAGTCTTCACTAGTTTAGTTTCTCCTAATTTGGGGCACTTTTTTCAATCTTGTTGGTTTAATTGTTTGTAATAGCCTAATCTGCTTTTATGAATCACAGAAAATTTACTGTGTTTTTCACACTTTTAGACTAATCCTACTACTAAGCAGTGTGTTAACATAGGTATTAACTGATCAGTGCTCACAATAATGTCACCAAATAAGATGTATTTAGATTGCACCATCTGAAAGAATGGAAAATACCATAGTTTTTTATATTTAAGCAAAACCTAAATGAAGCAAAGTAAAAAACAAAACTACCGTCCTGTAATAGAGAAGGTGGTGTCTCTTGTCCTGTGATCAAAGCACTCTGCTGAAGGGCTGCGGAGAGTAATTAAAGATACTGTGGAGTAGCTCATCTTTTCCTAGAGCTGAGTCATACACCTGTTACCAGCTTGTGAGATTGTGTAGTTTGAAGCATATCAAGCACCACATCATGGATTCTTGGGCAGACCTTTTGCTGAGACTCTGATAGCTTGAAATGTGTCATTAGGGGAAGATAAAATGAAGTTGGAGAGTTGGTGATGATTAGGGTATGTAATGGGTACCACATCTGAGGCTGTCATCTCTACAGATGCACTTTGTAGCCCTTCAAAGAAGGGAGGAGATGGAGAAAGACTCTTACATAGATGGGAAAATGCCTGAGTCAGAATCTTTCTTTCAGTTGACCTTAGAAAAGCTTGTTTTTTCATTTCCCTTGTCGCAAGAGATTAGTCATTTATTTAGGAACCAAATTAGATCTCTCAAATTGGTGATGCACATATTTTCCTAATCAAATAGTGATTAATTTTCAGTTAATCTGTGGTCCTTTGTTGCATAGTCAACATTGCCTCTCTTCTTGCGGTATAGTTAGTGGTACTGACATACTCAAATCAAATGTGATATTTGAACTTCGTTGTTTTCTTCTTAGAGCTTTACAACAGCTTTGGATTTTGACTTTTCTATTAGAGTCTATTTTTGATTGGCTATGCAAATTATACTGGTTTAGCTGAGCAATTTTGTTATACTTGATACAAAACATATATTTAATTTTCTAACAGAAAAGCTATGAATATATATGATTTCAGACTCTGTTTAGAAAAACATCACTGAAATGTCAAGTTTGTTATTTTGCCTCTTTAGGCATTGTGCATATTTTTGCATTGTGCATCTGTCTCCTGGGTACTCTTTCTTGTTGCAGGACAGTTGCCTAGTTAAAATCAGTGGGTTTATTCTTTGTTTATTTTCTGACCAACATGCAGTCTTTTTTGAGTGGTTGGGAATTTTCTCTGGTGAAAGAGAGATAATGGCTTTTTTTTTTTTTTTGTTTTTTTTTTTTTTTTTGTTTTGTTTTTTTTTTTTGTTTGGTTTTTTTTTTTTTAGCTTTACTTAAATAATAAGGCTTTTATTGCAAAATAATTCTGTTTTGGCAAAAAGTAATCTTGTTCTGTTGTTTTCCTAAGATCTCAAGCCTAGAGTTACTAACAGTGATATTCTTCCTTAGAGACTGAAGACTGTATCAACTGGAAGTCAGTTTCATTTATTACATTATCCTTAGAAGTCATAGTGCTTTTAAAAAGATATAAGTAATAATCTGTTCTTGCATCTTTTAAAAAACTGTCATTTGCTATGTGTGAATCTGAGTAATGGCTTTTGAGCAGGAGTAATGGATTTGTACGGTTAAGTGTTCTCAAAGCTGTAACTTGCAAAGCTTTGTAAAATAACTTATGAGTACCAAAAGCCAAAAAGAAGTAGAATATGTGATGCATTCTTATGGTAGTTTTATAGGAAAAAACACTCTGTTTTTAAACAACAAAAGGTTTTAAATCCTTGTATTTATTTGTCTGTTGTGCACTGAATATGTAGCCTGAGGCTTGTATTTTGTTCTCTGCTTCAGTGATGTTATAATTGAGCATATCTAAGGAGACTGATGGAGATATTAATTAGGAGTGATTCCTAAAAGAAAGTGTTGAACACTGGAGGGCAACATTACTGTTTGCTGGAAGCAGTCAGCCTCTGCATGTAGGAGAAGCTGTGCTCACTCTCAGTGCTCTATGCTGGCTACCTTTTCTATTTCTTGCCCTGTTTTAGAGTTTTTCACATGTAAGTTAGAATTAATGTGACTGTTAAAGCTGATTGCTAATGTGGCCTTTGCTTTGCTGTTTCCTGCAGTGTAGTGATTTAATGAAATTGAGTACTCAATTTTAGTCAAACTTTAAATTACATCCAGAAGTGTAATCTTTTAATTTATCATTTATGTCTGCTCAATAATTGAAAAGTTATTTTCCATTTCATATAAGCTATGGGGTTTTATCATTGATGCAATTAGTATTTTCAGAATGCATATCAAAAGTATAAATTCCTTTACTAGACAGCTGAGATGTGTGTCAAACTGGGTTAGGATGACAATTGACTTTCCTTCAAATATACGAAATGGCATTTTAACAAGTTTTAAAAATAATGTTTTTTGTTTTATGAATTTTTAAAAATATCTAAGATTCATATGCTCAATATTTTAGTATTTTGCAACATATTGATTGGAAATTTGAAAAATTAATTAGATCAGTGTTTTAAAGCAACTTACGCATACCAGTAGTATCAATTAGTTACCCATGCCTCTGAAACAGTGGCTCCACATCTCCTAAAGATTTTTTTAATGTGTATATTACTTATAAACTTATTATCTTATAAACTGTTTTTTGGAGCACAGGTTTTGTTGTATTTGCAATTAGTTCATATAGCATATTTCCATTACATAGGATAAGCCATTATCTTTTATCTCCTTTAAAAATATAATTCTTTGCTTTATGTGTTGTAACTTCTGTCTCTGTTTGCTTTGACATGGGACTTGCCTTTTAATTTGTAAATTCTAGTTCCTGATGCAAAAATGTTTTTTGCCAAGATGCTGCCTAATAACATTTTCTTACTGATGTCTCTTTAAGGTTAGCTGTTTCTTCATGGCATAGCCAAAATTATCTTTTGCAGGTAGACAATTTTTTGTTTCTTTACTTGAAGTTACTTGGGATGTCTTCTTGTTTATGTGTAAATTTGGTCTAAAAGAAAGTTTACATACACCAGATTTTTACAGCATATCAATATATGTGTAGTTATTGAAATCGCTGAGGGGTTTACAATTTTCAAGTTTTTTGAACCAGTGTGCCTGAGTTGAACCAGTGTGCCTGAGTTACAGTTATGAAATTGCTTTGGAAAAATTAGATGTCGAGGTCTTCATCTCCAGCTGACTGCTGAGACAGTTGTCTGACCTAAAGCTTCTGTCTGTGATTGAAGGAGAGTGTCCTGAGTAATTCAGTTCTAAGATGGATTCATTTTCTGACATAAAACTCTATTGGCAGTATAAGGTGTGTGCTTTTTAGATGTTGTCCATAGAAAGTGCCTTGTGGTGTATCACTCGGGTGAGATTTGCCTTGGCGACATTTAAGGATTGTCAGGAATACTGTGCCAAATTATTCTGCTACAATAAATAGTTAAAAGACCCTGATGTTCCAATCGCTACATAAAAATATTCTAATAACATTGTTATTGAAGGTTTGGGAAAAAGACATTGTGTGAAGTATGAATGAGCAACTGATGGGTAAAAAAAATAATCTATTTTGGTAGAAATGGGTAGAAGAGAGGAAAATAAGAGCAAAGAGAAATAAGGTGACATTTGAGTGACAGTGCAAAGAAAGGATTTGGAATACAGGAGATTCAAGAGGCATCATTTCATCAAAAGGAAAGATTAATATGCTTGGAAACGTGGAAGATATGCAAGAAATTATATAAACCACAAGAATAACAGAGAATAAAAATAAGGATAGTTCTAAAATTGAGGAGTGGGAGGAGGAAAGAGGTAAAATGGAATTTACTAAGGAAGGGGCAGTTAAACACTAAGATTTGATTTTGACTGAAAATAATACTGTCTTGAACAGTTTATTTGGTCTGAGGATATGATCTTGACACTCTGTTTTAATATCCTTGATTTACAGTTTCATTTTGTGCATGCAATTCTGAAAAATAACAGAGGAATAGAATTGTGGGTATTTGTGAAGGGTATTCCAGGCTACTTGCATTTCCTTTCCTTAGATCAGTGGACCACTTAAATTGGAATCATGCTGTGAGTTCTTCCATTGTTGTCCAGCGTGCAACTGGAATGAAGGAAGCTCTTGTGTTTTTTTACACATCCGTTCAGGTTTGGCTCTATGTACTTCCCTTCACTCTGTGAAATTCTCAGTGAACTTCTGCCTTTCCTTTCTTCCTAAAGCCCTGCATGGGTTACCCATTGCAATCCCTCTGAGAACATTTGCCTCTTTGACTTCTCTGTGCACACATCAAGACCCACTGCCATAATATCATGATGAAAAGTGAAATTGTCCCTAATCCAGGAAATAACACCATTTAACCAGGAGGTAGCTTGCTGTATTTGAATGCTGATATGTCTTAATCTTGTACTTGGTATTTTCATCTTGAAAACTAAGATCTGTCTGTGAAGTGTAATACTTTTGAGAGCAATGTAGTTGCAAGTTATTTAGCATTATGGAACTAAGTACATTATTCTGCAAAATACAAATTACAGTTTTATTTGTGGATCTTTGCATAACTAAACATTTTATTTTAGGATTTCTTTACTTGTCATGTAACCCATGTTATTTATGGTATCATAAGTATAGATTTCATAGGACAAAATAAATAATGGAGGGATTCTCAGAATGCTAGATTAGTATATGTCCTTCACTGTATCTCACCATTTAGAAGTGTGGTTTTAATGTGTTTGGAAATTCCATAATTTGCCTTAATGTCCAATTTCCCTGAAGGTTGAACTGTTAATGATGTAAAAAATGTCTTTATATTCTCTTATACACATAACTACACATCTAAAACATGGTTGAAGGAAAATACTGTTTTTGTGGTTTGGCTGATTTGCGTAGATTTGAAAAACAGTGCTTATACTTTTAATGGATATCTTCCTATTTTTTTAATAAGCTTTCCTGATTTAACATCTGCAAACAATGGCTTTTTTAGGGATTAGCTGGAGTTTACCTCTGCATGTCCTGTAGGAATAAAATGGGGTTATGTTAAGAATGTTTATTTTACAGAAGTAGTTTAAATGACACATGCTTCATTTTTACAGTGTAATTGTATACCTTCAAAAGCATCAGTAACATAATTAAAGGACTGATAAATATGTAAAGGTCACAAACTTAGCTTTAATTATTCTTATCCAGTGTTTTTTTAACAAGTAAGCTTTGTTCTCCAGGGATTTGATTCCCTAAAAGTAAGTGTATGAAAACCCTAATGGTGTTTTTACTTCAAATTATAGTGTAAATGCTTGCATTTTAGCAAGGTATGCTCAACATAGATGCTGAAAGTTATGTTTGTACAGGTTCAGTTAGTTGCCAGTTAAGAAATTTGGCCTGTTGGTCTAGTATTTTATTTTAAATGTCCTACTTGTCCATTTACTTTTGGAACATTTCAGAAATGTTTCTCAATGCTTTTCGCAAGAAATACTATTACTTTTGACTGGAGTCTGAGAACCACTTTAAAGAACAAACTAGGATGTTAGTTCTTCAGGAATTTTGTACAGTCCCACATGTATAGGATAAAGAAGCTTGTGACATTAACTTCAGAAACTTGTTCCTGAACTTTATCCACTGATCGAGTCAATGCATCTCCTCACTCAGTTTAGAAGGAAGGAGGACTCTTTTTTATGCTTACTAACTCCTAGAATTGTTGTAAACTTTCATTACCTTCAGAGTTTGAATTGCTTTCTTTTGCTATTTCTGTGATGCTTTCATATAGAGGAAGAAAAAGGTTATATGCCAACTGCAGGGTACATACCTTATCTCTGTCAGCAAAGATGGAAGCATTGCCTTTGGCTGTTCTTAAGGAGCAGTCAGCCAGGATCAAAATCCAACCACAAAATCCACTGTTACAGAGATGGAATTTAAGAGCTTGTAACACTGGATGACCACATTTTATTTCTGTTACAGCATCACTGTATGTCCTACTTTGTCCATCATCTTTTTTGAATCTTTCTTCCACACAGTATCAGTTGTTGTACAGCACATGGCCACTGCAGCCTGGTGAGCTGCAGGGCATTATTTACATACTGATAACAAAAGAAAATTTCTCTGTTTAAAAAAAGTTGAAAACAAAAATTGCTATACTGCTAGATTTTAGAAAATGTACTTATTAAATTTTAAAATTTATAAGATGAGGAAGAACTAGATCTGGCCACTGATGAACAGGTTTTTGGACTGAACAAACTGGTATCTTAGATAATGTGTTGGATACTAAAAAGTAAAAATACTTTTGAGGGGGGCTGGGAGGGTTGGGTGGAGCAAGGCAGGGAAGGTTTGTCATTTTGTTTGTGATACCACTAGAATGCACCAAGGGTTGCTTAAATAATTTAGAAGGACCGGGAAAAATAGTCAAAATGTCTCAAATCGCACTCTGTGTCACTTACTGCTCTGAGGATTGCCTAATTTCTAAAGTTATGTTGTAAAGATAAAGTAGCCACAAAAAAGTTGTTGCTTCTTCACTGGACATGAATGACTGTAAATTAAACGTGAAATTACTTTTGCTTGTGAATAAGGTGTTTAAAGAAACATTTTAATTTACTGATAAGATTATTAAAGATTTTCTGTTAGAAATGAGATTAGCCTGTAATTGGAATCTGTGGAGATTATTGACATATAGTCAGCATCCAGAGAAAGAACACTGTTTTACTCGTACTCCTTTCTTTACAGATTTTATTTTACCATAACTTTATTCTCATCAACTAGCTAATAAGTAATAAAAGTGACAATGAAAATCTAAATAGGGAATGAGGGTTTTTTTGACCAAAAGACAGAGCAGGTATGGGTGGTGTACAATTAGAAAGGTAAATCAAAACAATCCTGAGGAACCATGCCAAAGCAGTTCTGCATCAGTGTAATAGCTTTGTTGTGATGAACATAAAAGTTGGATTATCTTGAGTCTTCTAAATTATCAAAGATCATGATGTTTCAGAACATCACCATTTCATGTAAAAATTTCCATGAGAGAACATATTTATTGTTATTTTCATGGTATTAAGCTGAAAGAATCAGACACATCTCTATAAAACTGCAGTTGAAAAATCTGGTTGAGACTTAATTTTCCCTACTTCAGGTGATATGGTTTGCCCAAGGTCACTCTGGGTGTTGGCATTTATGAGGAAGGCATGATCTTATTTGGCTAGCAGTGACTTACAATTATTTATAAGAATTTATGTTAGGAAAGTATATAATTTATATATTTATGAGTGTTGCAATTTACAGTTCATGAAGTTGTATTAAAATTTATATGGAAAGATCTACATAGTAAACCAACCGTGTTTAAGTACTCAATACAGTGACTGTTAAAAAGGTGCCTAAAACCAAAATGTTTGTTTTCGTGTACATATTCTGAAGGTTGTTGTCCAAGGAGATTGATGTTCAAAGTCCTGAGAAGTATCAGATTCTATTTGATCCCTTTTTCTTCACTTTGATGTTAGAATATGCAAAGTGATTTTTAAATAATAATTTTAAAAATACGGCTCTTGTATATGATGTTCTAATTCTTGTTCTAAAGAGATTTAATGCTGGGGGTTTTGTGTGTTTTTTTGGGTTTTTTGTTTGTTTTTTGTTTGTTTTTTGTTTGTTTTTTTGGGGGGGTTTTTTGCTTTTTTTGTTTGTTTGTTTTTTGTTTTTTTTAAGTGAGAGGTTGATTAAATAAAAACTTTGAAAACTTATGAATCTAATACAGACCCCAGCTAATGTGGTACTAGGACTTGGTAATTCTTCAACAACAGTCTGATGTTTTAAAGTTGCCTGCAGTCTGCTCAATGCAGTATGATGTCACAAAATCAGATTGGAAATACTCCAAACAGTGCTTCTAATGTCCTCCTCTATGGTAACTAGTGACAGATAAAATCACCAGTCTGTTGTTTCCACTTGCTGATAAATGAGTGCAACATCTGTTACTTAATGAGAGTCTTAGGGAGCAGAGAAAAAGAGAGAATGTTAAAGACTTTTTTTTTTCTCAGCCCACATTGACCTGTATATTAACCTAGTATGCTTCATTTAATTTTTATCGAGGGAATGTGTAGTTTCATTTGGGGAGATTGGTGTCTGTTCTTGGGTTTTTTTTCTAAATATAGTAGGACATGTCCTACAACATGGAGAAATTTAATTGCTGGGAAGCAAGTGTGCAAACAAAATTGTGGACCTGATTTCCATAGCTGTTGTCTGACTTTAAGGGAGCTTTTTCTTACATCACCCTCCTCTCTTGTGGATAACTGCTTGGCACGTAGTGTGGATTGACCTTCCAGCAGTCCCTCAACAATGTGACAGGTGTGCAGTGTGTGCATTTTCTCCCAGGGATAAATAACATTATCAGAGCAGACTCCCTCATTTGAACTATTACATTAAAAATAAACAAATAAAAAAAATTCCTTGACCTAAACTGTTATCTTGAGGTCTTTGTTGCTCCCAAGTTCAAGATTTGCAGCATTTCAGGGTGATTCCATTAAAGGTGAGTATGTGTTACTGAGAACCCACCAGCTGCAGGGCTGCATGAGTCAGCTGGGATTTGCAGTGCAGCGTTCTGTTCCTTTCTGCGTGAGTGAGTCAGCAGCATGCTCAGCAGCACGAGACCATTCTTTCTATAGCCTTTACCTGGTGTGCTGCTTGCTTGATCCCAGTCTGCTGGCCCTTGCAGGAACTGTACATGTCATGCCATTAGCAGCAACTAGTGAGTATGAGTAATCTTCACCAGCCTTTCTAAGGAGTTCAAATATGAAATGCATTTATAGTATATAATAGTGAATATGGTTCTGAGGATATCAGTGGAGTTTCAGGTCAAGCAACAAGAAATCACTGTTCAAAATAAGAGAGCATGTGGGTGAAAACTGAAAACATTTCAACATGTTTTAAGCTGCAGCATTTTCCGAAGGAAACTGTATATGAACATATATTATCATCCAATGTTTTGGGCTAGATTTTTCACCAGAGGCTCTTAAAAGAATTTAAGGTACCATGATATAATGAGAAATTCTTACACGTGTAAAGACTGCTTGAAATGTACAATGTAAAAGAACAAAAATAAGTGCCCTGATTTTATACTGAAGGGAGGTCATCAATGGAATCCCATAAGGGTCTGAACTGAGGTCTGTGCTCTTAATATATTCATAAATTATTTAGAAGAATGAATAATGTGATGTCAAAGTTTGCAGATACTACAGAATAATTCAGGATAACTAAAAAAAATCTAACTGATAGCAGTTCAATATAAATTTGTATGTATATGGAGAGGAGTAATCCTAATACTACATATTGATCTAATGTCCTTCAGTTGATCATTACTACACAGAGAAGGAAACCTTGTAATTTAGTGAAAATGTTGAAAATGTTAGTTCAATCCTCAGTTGCAGAAGGGGAAGTTTAAGGAATCATTACAAATGTGTTTGAAAGGAAAAGATCAGAACGGCGTGCCAGTATGGTAGAGTTCTGCTGAAATAATGATACAGAAATGAACAGATTTGCTATTGCTTCTAACTACGAGTTATGTTAATCTAACAAGTAAAAGCATTCAAAATTCAAGGTGCTTTTCAACATCATGTGTAGTTAAGTTCTGAGACAATTTGCCGTGGGCTTTTGCAGCAGAAGTCATCACATACAAATATATACCCACTTTCTCAAGAAGTTTCAAGAAAATACTGGAGGTTCTGGAGAGGAAATTAGGCCAGGCAATGTATCTACTTACCCTATGCTTATATTTTTTGATGGTATCTTTTGATAGCTTGTTAATAAACAGGTATTTTATTAGATATATATGTTTTTGTCTGACCTTGTATGACAGCTTTTATGAACTCTTTTGATATGAAAACCTTTATTCTGGCCTCAGGCTTTAATTAAACCTCTAATTAAATTCCTCTCATGAGGGAGAGGTAAGAGGGAAGACAGAAGTAATATCTTGGATATGTCTACTTACTCCTATGTGGTGATATTAATGTGTGGTTCTCTTCTACTCCTGCTGACACTGGTGATCTGACATTACCTCTGATTTTTTTTTTTTTGTCATACAGCTCTATGTAGGTGGGAAGTGTTCTGTTTGCTTTCCTGTTAGCATGCTAATCCCATTCTCCCACTATAGCACTACAGTTCCAGCATTCATAGTACTTCTTTAATTCTTCAGCTCCCTTTGTCAGATTTAAAAACCTGAAGGGGAGCTATAATGGCCTTCTAGAAATAAACATTTGCTTCCAACTTTGCTGTGGAGCAGGAAAAAGGTTTGAAGCTATACTTATTTTAAAGTAAATCTAATACATAAATTAGCCTATTTATAACTATTATTCCCCCTCCCCTCTGAACTAATTTAAATAGAGCAGGATAACCAAACTGGTTAATGAAACATTATTATCCTAAATAAGAACTTCAGCTAGGAGAGCTGTCCCTGAACCAAAGAAGGAAGCTGTTCTCTGCCGTGGCTCATTAGCTTTGGAAACAATATCTGTGAGGTTGGGATTGTTTGGGGCTTGCTAAGGAACAGTTTGGTGTTAAATAACATTAAGCCAGAGACATGCCTTGTGTGAAAACTGCAGTGATTTTTGATGATCCTTGATTTGGATGACATTCATTCATCTTGACCTGACTCTTTTTAGAAATCTGTCTGCAATATAGTGAAAGGCTTCATTGTTATGCTTCAAAAATCATTGGCTGCAACTTTAAGCACAAAACTGTAGGCAATCTTCTTAAAATAAAAAAAAAAGAAGACAAAGAAACCTAGAACATTACTAATGTAAATAGTAAGTCTTCAATTTTTAGTGTAATATTGTGAGAAAGCAGCAATAGAAGGCAAGGTCAGACATTACATGCATATAGCATTTGTTTTCTAGGCCTTGGAGAATGTGCCCTGGCATGTTCTGTTTTTGTGTAGCTAGGCAAATTATCGTGTGCTTAGATACATCTACTTCATTATCTGAATTAGAGGTAGTGTAAATAGTAACACTAAAGTATAGACTGAATTTTATTTTTTTCAGCCATTTAGGATTTCAGCACTGACTGAAAACCCTTCATGATCCTTCCCTACTTCTGTGAGACACACTCCTATGTTAGCAGAAGATGAGTTCTTGTACTTCTTGATCAGTTTTGGAAATTTGACTTAATTACCATGGTGCATTCATAAATATGTTAATAACAAAAGAAGATTTTAGGACACTCTCCATGCTTTCTTGGATAGTGGCAAAGGATGAGGAAGAGGTTGAGCTGATGGCCAAAAATGCCATCTTTGACTCGGCCTTTAATAGTAAGACCAGTTGCAGACTGGTACTCAGACCCCTGATGGGGAGCAGAATGAATGATCCAAGAGGAAATGGTCATCAGCCTTCTACAACACTCAGACACATGTAAATCTATGGAATTGAATAGGATCCATCTCAAAGCTACTGAGGGAGCTGGCAGAAGTGCTCACAGAGCTACTTTCCATCATTTACCAGCAGCTCTGGCTAACTGGGCAGTTCCCAGTTGACTGGAGATTAGTCAATGGACACCCATTTAACAGAATGGTCAGAAGGAGGATCTGGGGAACAATAGGTACCTGTCAACCTGACCTCAGTGCTAGGGAAGGTCATGGAACAGATCATGTTGAGTACTATCACACAGCATGTACAGGGCAAGCAGGGCATCAGGTTCATCCGGCAGGGGTTTGTGAAAGACATGTCTTGCTTGACCAAGCTAATCTCTTTCTGTGACAGGTGACCCACTCACTGGATGAGGGAAAAACTGTGGATGCTGTCTACCTAGACTTCAGTAAAGCTTTTCAGACTGTTTCTCACAGCATTATCCTGGAGAAGCTGGCTGATCATGGCTTGGTCAAGTGCACTCTTTGCTGGGTAAAAAAACTGACTGAATGGACAGAGAGTGCTGGAGAATGGAGTTACATCGTGCTGGTGGCCAGACACTAGTGGTGCTCCCCAGGGCTCAGTATGGGGACCAGCCCTGTTTAATGTCTTTATCAAGGACCTGAATTAGGGGATTGAGTACACCCTTGTAGGTACACAGGTTGTGGTAATTGGGAGTGTGGCTGCGGCCCAGCCTCATCCCCAGTGGGTGCAGCTGTGCAGGGCGGGTGAACAGCACTGAAGGCAATGAGCCATGGCGTGCCCAGGTGTGCTGACCAGTCAGGAAAGGGAACAGGGGGCACACAGGTGAAATGCATTAACGTGAGGGTATAAAAGGTTGGGCTAAAGAACAAGAAAGAGCAGACTTTTCCAGCCTTCTGAAGTGGTATGTTACTCTGTATGGGCAGGTGCTTAAAGCTGTCTGGTGAGGTAAGATGTTTTTCTGTATAGGCAAATGCTTAAAGCTTTCTGAAATTGTATGGTGGCCGTCTTGACTGTGACATGTGTGGTGACACATCCTCGGTCAGTTTGCAGGTGAGGCCAAGCTGGGTGGGAGTGTTGATCTTCTGGAGGGCAGGGAGGCTCTGCAGAGGGATCTGGACAGAATGGGTTGAAGGGCTGAGGCCAATTGCATGAGGCTCAACAAGAAGTGCAGTGTCCCGAGCTCAGGTTGTAGCAACCTTATGCAGCACTACAGGCTGGGGGCAGAGTGGATGGGAAGCTGCCTATTGGAAAAGGACCTGGGCATGCTGGCTAACAGCAGCAGGATGTGAGCAGCCCAAGATCTTGGCCAGTGTCATACTGGCCTGTATCAGCAGTAGTGTGGCCAGCAGGACTAAGGCAGGGATTGTACCCCTGTACTCAGCACTGGTGAGGTCACACCTCAAATCCTGTATCCAGTTCTGGGCCCCTCACTGCAAGAAGGACATTGAGTTGCAGGAGCGTGTCCAGAGAAGGGAAACAGAGCTGGGGAAGGGTCTGGAGTGCAAGGCCCATGATGAGCGGCTGAGGGAGCTGGGGGTGTTTAGCCTGGATAAAAGGAGGCTCAGGGAAGGTATTCTCTACAACTACCTGAAAGGAGGGATTAATCTCTCTAGGTAGCAAGTGATAGGATTGAGAGGAAACATCCTTAAGTTGTACCCATGGAGGTTTAGACAGGATAATAAGAAAAATTTCCTTACTGAAAAGGTTGTCAAGCATTGGATCATGCTGCTGAGTAAAATGGTTGATTCTCTGTCCTTGGAGGTATTTAAAAGATATGTAGATGTGGAACTCTGAGGGATGTGGGTTAGTGGTGGACTTGACAGTACTGGGTCAGCAGGTGAATGGGGTGATTTTAAAGGTCTTTCACAACCGAAATGAGTCTAAATTACTTATTTGTTTGTAGAAATTTACTTAAAGGCATTTAACAAATTTGCTACTTATTCTTAGGACTGAAGCATTTAGAATTGCACTATATTACTCAGTAAAGGAAATGACTGATTATTTTATCTGCACTTTTTTTCTGAATTTTGAAGAATGCAGATAATACAGTGCACATCAGCATGCAAATTGAAAACATCTTTGAAATCAAGTGAAACCATGTCTAGATCTAAGGTGGATTTTATGTATTTTGAGATGTGCATCTCTCAAGCATTTCAGTGTTGCTAAATATGACAAAGATAAATTTTGCCTTTAATATTACTCTTTCTGCTCAAGTGTGTGTACACCTGAGGCAATTGGGACCTGTCTGAAGAAATAATATACCTGAGTGGCTGAAGTCCATGGACAATTTATGCCAAAGCAGGGACAGCCCTGAATTTCTGTTACATAAGAGTCCATTTATTGGTAGACATAAAATAAATAATATTTTTCCTATGTTCTTAAAAAACTGCTTGAGAGATCTGACTAAGAAAAAAAAGAAAAAAAAAACCCAAATAAAACACCCCCCCCACTGAACAAAACAAAAAAAACCCCAGAAAACCAAAATAAACAACTCATCAGGCATATCTTGCATGCAGCCCAAATTAAGCTGTTTAGCCCCTTATGTCTAGACATGTAATATGTTGTTCTGAAATGCACTTAATCTACTAACCAGACCAGAAATTTATTCTGGTCAATGTTTTATTTAATTTCTGTACCTTTTTACTGTATTAAGTTGTGGGAGGTGTGGTACTTGTGAATATGGCTGAGGGATGTTTGTGAGGTGCTATGTTGATATTTGGACTACATGAAAGGTCCCTTCCAACCTTGATGGTTCTGTGTTTTGTTGTTTGCTGTTGTGTAACTTCATCTGGTGTGTCATTGATTTAAAGACAAGGCCATATTAGGTATATTGGGAGCATAATATGTTAAAATATTATCCAGTCATCCAAAATAGTCCAAAGTTTAGTGTTTAGTTATAAAAGAACATTTACTTTCGGAATTATACAATTGGCTGTTTTCGTGGACTATCTTGGCTTACGTTAGGCTAAATGTATCAGTGTTACAAAATACTTGAAGGGTTTTCTGTAGGATCATGCAAACACAGGAAATGTATATTTCCTAGTTTCTGTGGATGTTTTTACAGGAGACTCATTATCCTGATTTAAGAAAAGGCAGATAATATAATTTATTTATAGTGTTCATGTAAGAATGCCATTGATGAAAAATTTGCATTAACTTTTAATATTTGCACTGAGTCACCCCATCCTGCTCTAGGGTTCACATTTTATATTATGGATACCTGAGCAGTCAAGGCATGTCTATATGAGTGGTTTAGGAAGCAGTGGTGTAGTATCAGTACATAATCAAGAATTTAAAGCTTACTAGCCATGATTTCCGTCATGTACCACAGCATACTACAATGCAACACTGCTACTATCAGTGTTAAGTAGTTGTATATTTATGGAACATTAAGTAGCATGTGACTAATTTTCCATGGAAGTATGTATATACACAGACACTCAAATATATTGTTCACTACCTTCATAATGTTCAACATGTGTATGTGCTATTTTTGTACCTATTCTGACTCTTTTGTTTGAATTAGAAAGCATGTGTGTAATACAAGTCACTAGTGTAGCTGTTCTTGCTAGCAACAGTTTTCATGTTAATTGTTCCTGAATATGGTTTTTTCAGTCTTTTAAACTCCACATGTACTTTGCTTCAGAATGAACCAATATTTAGAGATCAGGGCCGTTTTTCATTTGCTAAAGGCAGATACAGTATCAGTTATTTTATACTAGGCAGGCTGCATATCCTACAGTGTGAAGTTTAGGAACATCATTTGGAATTGAAAGGGGGATACCAAATGAAGGGGGTACTCTGCATGCTTATGCAGTATTGTTGCATAAAAGCGTAGCAATGCAGTGAAATTAATGGTAAGAAAGTTCTGTATGATCGTAGTCATCCAGTTTGCACTTAAGAACCACCTCCTCAGGTTTTTTCATAGATGCTGTTACTCAGCTAAATCTCTCATTTCTTCCTTACTTCTCTTTTTCGGGTTCCCCACTGGAAATATGGGAAACCAGAAATACAGAATGTGCTGAGTTGGAAAGGAACCATCAGGGTCATTGAGTCCAATTCCTGGCCCTGCATAGGACACCTCAGTAATCACACCACATGCCTGAGAGCATTGTCCAAACACTTCTTGGACTCTGTCAGGCTTGGTGCTGTGATCACTTCCTTGGGGAGCCAGTTCCAATGCCCAATCACCATCTGAGTGAAAAACTTTTTCCCAATATCCAACCTAAAGCTGCCTTGATTCAGTTTCATGCCGTTTCTTTGAGTACTGTCAGTTACAAGAGGGAAGAGATCAGTGCCTGCCCCTCCAGCTCCCCTCATGAGGATATTGAGGACCACAATGAGGTCTCCCCTCAGTCTCCTCCAGGCTGAACAGACCAAGTGACCTCAGCCACTCCTCATACAGCTTCTCCTCCAGACCCTTCACCATCCTCATGGCCCTCCCTTCGATGCTCTATAATAGCCCAGTGTCTTTTTTAAGTTTTGGTGCCAAAACTGCACACAGGACTAAAGGTGAGGCTACACACAGCAGAGCAGAGTGGAACAATCCCCTCCCTTGCCCAGCTAGCAATGCTGTGCCTGATCCCCCTAGGACATGCCTGGACCTCCTGGCTGCCAGGGCACAATAATGGCTTATATTCAACTTTTCATCGAGGAGGACCCCCAGGTCCCTTTAGACAGGGCTGCTCTCCAGCTACTCATTATCCAGTCTATAGACACAGCCAGAGTTTTGCCATTCCAGGTGTAGAATCTGACAGTTTTCCTTCTTAAACCTTGTATGGTTTGTCATTGCCCTTTTCTCTAATTTCTCAAGGTCTTTTTGCAGTGCTTCTCTGCCTGCTAGGGATTCGACAGCTTTCCCCATTGTGGTGTTGTTGGCAAACTTAGTATTCCTTCCAGTCCTGTGTCTAAGCCATGAATAAAGATATTGAAGAGAATAGGAGTGAGGATTGAACCATGCAGAACCCCACTAGTGACTGGTTGTCAGCCTGATGTCACCACATTCCCTAAAACTTTGTGCCTGACTGTGTAAGCCGGTTGCTCACTTATTGTGTAACAGCTATCCAGCTGAATGTGGACACTTTCTCCACAGGAATACTGTGAGAAAAAGAGTATCAAAAGCTTTGCTGTAGTCCAAAAAGGTAACATCTACTGACATTCCAAGATCAAGTAGGTGGGTTGACCTGTTGTAGAGGGAAGACAAGTAGGTCAGCTGGGATCCCTCCCAAGACCATTACAAGTCGTCAAGAGTTTTTGCAGTGGCATCACATAGCTCTTTGAATATTCTTTGGTGGATCCCTCAGTCCCCATAGATGTGTAGGGATCCAGCTGGAGCAGCAGATCTTTACAAGGTCAGGGTCATTTGAGAGTTGTCCATTCTCTCAGTCCTAGTCTTAGAGCATGGGATCAGATTTCCATGATTTCATTCTAGTCATCCATTAATTTGCCAGCACTATTTTCAGACTACTCCCAGGCAACGTTGATAAATGCTATTAATAAAGTTGTTACCATGTGAGTCTTTTTCCTAGATGAATATTATTTTTTTCCTATATGGGAGAAAGAGGGGATAAGCACTATTTAACACACTTCACTGTATCATTTGATGGATAAACTGTTTGCCTCTGCATCTTTTGTTTGAAGACATTTTCTCTGAGCACAGGATACTTCTGTCAAGGAAGTTTGTCTTTTCTATCATCTGTATGCCTAGTTGCTGCTTGTGATCAGAGACTGCTCAAAAGAGATGCAGGATAAGGTGCATTCAATCAATTTTTTTTTTTTTCCAATTTAGACCTTTTGATTACTCTTTTGCACAGATGTTCATGTCTTGCTGGACTGCAGTTTCCTGTACGGAGCTGCATGGCTATTTGCATATCTTTCATATGGGTCACATGGCTGACTTATTATAGCTGATCATTTATCAGTGCCACGTGGCTGTGGCTGCAGAGCTATCTTACTAAAGGTTTTCATCATTTCTAACTTGTTATACCATCTCACTTAATGAGGATGTGAAGATGAAGCATAATTTTGTTTAATGGATACTGCTCAGGAGACACATCTAGGATCTGCCTATGCCATAACATAGGCATTAAGCACAACAGCAATCTGATAAACACGGCAGCTTAGAACAGTTTCATTCTAGTCGAAAGCCTTTAACTGGTAGCAGCTCGATGCTTCATAAACTTGCCACCTGTGTTAGGCATTTTTTCTGTTAAAAGATTATTTATGTACAGCTACTGGCAAGATTGTGCAAGATATTTATCACCTGACTAACATATGGAAAGTTCAAGTCACCTTCTGAAGGAGTATCTTTCCAATCATGGTCAGCAGAGAGAGACTCCACTTTTCTGTACCAGTTGCATTTTTGCTTTTCTTGTATAAAATGGACAGTAAATAAAGCCTTAGTCCTTCTGGGAAAATTCTTTAATTCCAAATTCAACACAAAAGATGTCATAATGGCTCATAGTGATCTTTTAGTGGACCTCAAACATTTTAGCACAGATAAGTGTAATGTCTTTTATGGATATCAGCTCTTCATTGACAGTACAGCACATCCATGATAACTATTCATTTAGAAAGAAAGGCAATTTAGTGGTTGGTGTGTCTTATGTGGAGGAGAGGTGAAAAAGAAATACTAAGTATCAAACTGTTTCAAAAGAAACAGCTATTTTTTAGTGGCAGCGCTTGTTCTAAAATAGAGTACTGCTTTTAGATTCCCTGCTGGCATTTACAGATCAACATAAATTATTCTATGAAACTAGCAGAAGTCTTTGGTGATTATTTTTAAAGATGTAAGAGTTCATACTCTCTTAAAATGCGCATTTTGATTTGGGCCATTTACCTTGTGAAGTTTCACGTTAGCTGAGATCTGAACATGTTTTAAAAAAAGCTGTAAGCTAGCATAGACCATTTTTTGATTCTTTCATCTCTGTTTCTGCAATAAAGACAATTAATGCATTTTGTAAGGTTTTAACTCTTGTAACATTCATCTCGTGAGGAAAGCAGAGCGTTCAAGTCAGTATCTGGGAACATGGAGTGTGTAGGAATAGCTCTGAGTTTTAATGCAATAGAGTATGAATATGCATATTTAATGCAGATCTTAGCACAATATGATTAAGTGTCTAAATTTTGTAGCAGGTGAAAATAGATTTTTTTCATTTGCCTAGCATCCAGATGGTACATGGGAGAAAATAGGTTAATCCCTATTTTGTATACAGGACTAGTACATACTGATTAGCAGATTTCTTTTCCATGGAAATTTCAGTCTGGTTACAGTAGAGCTCTGTTCCATTGTTCCAGCATTTCTGTTTTTATAAGGATATTGCATAACATCTAGATCTGTGATCCTGAAATTCTTGAATGCTATGATACAGCTTTTCTTAATTAAATCCTTCATAAGAAACATGGTATTAAAGAGTGTTTTGAATGTAGTTCATTCTGTCGTGGGTGCTGTGCTGTGGACTATCAAAAAAAATACTCCGCTTCACTGAAAATGGTATTTGCAAAAATAAAATCCTTCACTCATGGTAGAAAAAGAAAGGGAAGTTTGAAGGTAATCATGCTTGAAAGCACTGTCCTGATCCCTTGTCTTAAATATTTATATCTACTTGGCTTTGATTTAATAGCAGTTGTAGAATTTGCTTTGGCAATTTGTGTGTGCATCTGTCCAAAGGTTTTTTTTCCACAGGCTATATGTGCTTGAGAGAAACCAGTCCACCTAAAGGAGGTCTGCAGTGACATACAGGGAGTTACATAGGGCAGAGTAGATACTTTTCAGTTTGTGAATTGGGAATCACTCTCATACTGAGAGGATGCTGCCAGAAAGGCAGCAAAAGCAGAATAGGCTTCTAATCAGCCTTTTCCCAGAGCAGTGGTAGGGTATTTGGTGGACACCAGATATGGAATAATTTTGTTGTGAGACCGCTGGAATAATTCCAGAAGAGTCAGGAATGTCTGCATTAGTTGAAAGCAGTCACAATCCTTTTCCATAGAGATAGTCAGGCTTTCCATGATACAGTCAGATTAAGCTAAAAAATGAGTTTTAGAAGTTTGGGGGGCTTTTTGTTAGTTAGGGTTTTTTTCTTGTTCTGTTTTTCTTTTTTTTTTTTTTTAAGTAAGTCTTTTCATGTTAGATTGATGGTCCTAAGCTCTTGGTTTGTCAAAGCTTTCATGTCTTTACAAACTCTCATACTTATTGTAAGTATCAAAAGTGGCCTCTTTTTTCCTCCTGTATTGTTAGAATGCACTCCTGTGATTGGTTAATTTTTTTTTTGTCAACAGCCTGACTATTTAAACATATACTATGAAATTACTATGCATTTGTTACACAGATAATACAATCGTAATTTTAAATGCTTAAATATTTATAATGGCTGTCAGTAAGAGGGGTTTGGATTAACATTTTCACTTCAAAAGTACAGACTGCAAATATTTCTAGCTCAAATAAAATGATAGTTTCAACAATCATAATGGCAGATTTCCAAAACAGAAGACTTAAGTCTAAGAAAAGAATACTTTTTTCATTAAATATTTTAACATGAAATTTTACTTTTTAAATGTCTTGTTTGTTTTTAACCTTTTGTATTATTAGATGCAGGCCTAAGAAGAGGCTGATAGTGTCTATGGAGGAAAAAATCACTGTTTCTTTTGTTTAAGAGAAAAAAAATGTAACAAACGTCACCATTCTCCAGTAATCCTACTGGTAAAGCCTGTTTCTTGGATTTGCATCAGAATCCATTGTTGTTTTCAGGGCCTAGTTTTTAGAACCTTACCTATTTTTTTTGTTTTGTTTTTTCTCACAAGATATTTGGAAAAGGCCATAGAAAAGTTTTTCTTGCATATAAAATCAAACCAGTGCTTACGATTAGCTGTCAGTACTGAGGGAGGCTGCAACCCTAGACAGAAACCACAGGGGTTTCTAATGTTCCTGCCCCATTTTTTTTTTATTTTCTGAATGTTGATGGCTTTCAAATAAAAAAATATAGATTCTTCTTTAATTATGTTACTTCAGAAATCAGAGCTAATTTGAATATAACAATTTAGTGGTATACTTTCTTGAAATTTCTAATTGAGGGAGACTTTTTTGGGGGGGAGGTGTATGGTAAGTATCCAAGCCTTTGGAAGTTTGATGAAGAATTTTATTTATTTTAAAATTAGGTCATAACCTTAATTCAAAGTAATTTATTGAAGGCCTAGTTGTGTATTTTCAGAGTATCAAAATTGTATTACTTTTACTATGTTTTGGCTATCACTGTATCTTCTACTTCTGTGCTTTTTCAGTTACATTTCATAGAGGAAAGCTCAGTGCTTTTTGTTATTAAGATGTTCTAATATACCCCTAAGTAAAACCTCATTCTGAACTTGAAGCTGCCTTTCTGTCAGTGAGCATCAAAGCCTAGAATTTTTGAGCTGCTTTTGTTGGTAAATACATGTAATTTTAGGTGTTCTAATTACAGTTCCTCAAAATCTTTGCATTTAAAACAGCTGCTGAAATAGTGCAGGTGTTTGAGACTCAATTAACTGAGTTTCTGGTTCTTCATGACATTAGAAGTTGTAGGTCTATATTCATAGATGAAAAAGGGATGTGGGGTTTGGGTTTTATCTTAGGCTGTTTCAGTAATTGAATGAACTGATAGTGACAAAGGTACTACTAAACTTTAATAACAAATAAACTAAAAGTCTATTTGAGACTTCTTTGTTGAGTAATGGTTTAGCCCTTCAGCAAGCAGACTTGGATACTTAATTACTGTTTAGCTAAATTTATTTCTGAGATGCCTTAATTAGACTATGCAATACTACACTGGGTTTACAGTTTGCGATTATTTCAAATGTAATTTTAAAATTAGTTCTAATAAATTTTTACTATTAAAGAATAAATTTCTCAATTATTTAAGCAGTTTTAGATGTGAGGAACTTAATTAGATACATGTAATTTTCTTTGTTTAGTCTTGAATGACTTACAGATATGGGACATTGTCTCTTTTTGCCTTGCTGAATTTCAGGCCAGGCTCTCTAAAGGCAGTGACAATTTTTCTAGTGTATTCATAATGCTGCTGGTTTGAGTTCTGTCTCTAACTCTTCTGATAAAAGAAAAATATTTGTTAAGCATCTAAATACAAACACTTATTTTACAGTAATAGAAAGGAGATAGTTGTTGCAACAAGTAACAACAAAAAACAACAAAAAATTCTGTTTGCTGTTTGATTTTTGTCTGTCTCTTGAGCAATTACTCTGCTGCTTTATATATAGAGAATCTTACTCTGCTGGAAATATTGGTAATGATCCTTCAGGGCACAGCATCTGTAGATCTTCTCAGAAATGTCACTGTTTTTGCAGGCAAGTATAAGCTGCTGCTTTGTCTCCAGTCCTCTTTCTTCCTGCAGGGACAAATATTAGGTGTCTGGGGACAGAGGAAAAAAGGAAGAAGACCCAGCAAGGCACTGGGGCCTTACAAGACATGCAGGATCAAAATTTTAGTGTAATCCAACAATGTTTTTAGCAGAAAGAGAAGGAGGTCTTAATATATATGAAGTGCACTCATTTTAATCAAGCAAAATCTGTGCCTTGTGGAGGGGAAGGTAAATTGTGCTAATCATCTCCATACAGAGCACATTAGAGGTAGTACTTTTGTTTTCTATAGAAAAATGACTCAACAATTAGTTTTGCTTTGGTATTTCAGTTATGTTTTTTTTAAATTGATTTAGTAATAAAGGGAAATTCACTGGCTGCAATCTTTGTTAATTAGGAGTTTGTGCTGTGTGTGTGCTTTCTCCTGCTTACAGAAGGAAACTTGAGAAGTACTTTTCTAGTGACTTTGCTTTGGAAACTCCCAACGTTGGTCATTGCCATTGGGTGGGAGTAAACCATCCCTGTCCTCTCCTAAACTGTAGCTACATTGGCAGATACTGTTTTCATAGAGAGCAAACAACGCTGTATTTCAGATTGTAACTTCCTGGGAAAAAATATATACCCATCAATGTAACAATATGAATAGGAGGATGGGAAGTTACTCTTGGGAAAAGAAAATATTCTATTCTGTATCTCAAAATTGGAAGTATTGTTTAGGAAGACAAGCTAGAATATAAATCATGCTTTGTCTTTCAGATTAATAATTGAGTCTTTGGATCATTATTTGACCTACCAACCAAAACCAACCATTGATGCAGTTGGTTTGAGCTTTTTGTTGTTTTGGATTGTCATGCCATAAATTCCATATTTACTGCCAAATAAGCATCTCACTTTGGGATTTGTACCATGTCTGGCTATGAAAATGTATTTTTTAGTCTAATTTCATTATGAAATTAAAAAATAAATTTAAAAAGAAGATATAATAAATGGAACATTTCCATCCTGTCTTTTACCTTGAGATGGTGCTTTTCCCCTTCTTTCAGAGAGTTTTCTTAAAATTATATTTCAAATTTATTATTTAATTAGCTAGAAATTATAGTTTTCATCCAGTCATGAAATTTTCAAGAGCACGGACAATTATATAAATATTAAATGCAAAAATATTTATTCTAGATACATTTTACTGAAACTGAAAATTATGGTGTCTTCCCACACGGACCACAACAGGCAGTTAAACTTGTCAGTTTGATTACTTTTCTGTAGGCTATACTGTCCTGCTGTAGCCTCATTTGGGAATCCAACCATCATAGTTGCTTGAAGACTTAAATTGAAGTGTTAGATTAGTTAAATGAAGAAAAGCAAGTGACTATGAAATTACTAAACAGTTCAAGAAGAGTAACTGCTGAAGACATTAAGTGAAATAAGCAAATCTATCACTTTTATTTTGCTCCTGAAAGTCATTAAGCTCTTGTATATTGTGGTAGTTCAATTTTAACCTTTGTGTTTTGTTTCAAATTAAAAACCAAAAAGGCAAGTCTAGTTCAAATAATGGGTAGAGACTTTGTAACTAGGGTTTTCAGGAATTTGGAACTAAAAGTAGAAATTTTGGCCAAAAGAGATTGTAATTTGTTTATTCCAACTTGAATAAATACTTAAATATTTACATAATCTTGAATCCTTTGAATGGGTTCCTGCAGTGCTGCTGCAAGATCCTTCTCAGTGATTGGAGCAGGAATGAAAGCTGGAGAGAACAGGAAAGTGGAACAGCAGAATCCGCCCAGAGAAGTAGGTTGCTTCACATATTCCAGCATTTTGCTGTGGTCTCCCCTGATCAGCAATCACCCCTTCTTGTGGTGTTTTTCTAGACATTACCATGTGCTTCAACATCAGTATTATCCTGTAATCTGTGTGCTTCTCTACTAAAGCATTGTCATTCCAACAACCTCAGACCTCTGACTGTTTCTGGAATTGAGGCAAGTTCTGAAGCGGTAACTTAATCCTTTTTGCCACTCTGAATTCCCTTTGAGTATTGGTGTCACTTAGATGAAGGGGAGAGATGATTGCTCCAGCTAACATCATGGGAATTGCAGAATACTGAACAAGCATGAAGCTATTTGAAGGAGAGTAGGGCTGTGTGAGCAAAAATGGGGAGAATTCTAGTCTGGTGAATTTTTCAATACTCTGTGGAAACAACTTCTCTGTGGCTTTGTTGCAGGAAAATGTAGTACATTAATAGCAAGAAAATAGATTCCTATATCTCTGTTTACATAGTATTAGACTAGTTTACACCATTAATAGCTTTTGCTTAAATAGAAATTATGTCTGCTTTCTCTAGATTGCATGCAGTTGATAGTAAACTAACAAGATGAAAGAGCTGAATTCATTCAGAATAGTTGACTAGGCAGAAATTTCAAGGTCAGAATGAACATAGTAAACAAGGATGAAATATATAGCTAAAGAATAAAGGCTGTCTGTTCAGTTTGAATGGCATATATGGGTAAGGTTTCAGCTGAGTAAGCTTCTAGAAAATGATGCATGAGCAAAAGGCAGTTTGAATGCTTGAAATGTTGCTTTAAAAAAAATGGAGCTTTCACCATGCACGTCTTCAATCTTTTCTTTCTTCTTTGAGATTAGAAAGCTTTCCCAGGGTAAATTTTTTGGTTTGTTCAGTACTATTTCTTCAATTTAATCTAGGGAAAAAGATGAAACAATCCTAGTCTAGCAATGATATTATAAATACTCTGTTAATTTATAGAAAAGAAGGGATGGGTTGCATGAGTGCAAGAGAATGTAAGCAATATTTATCTTTCATTTTGTTCTCTAGTGCATATGTTAGAGTCTGCGAGACATTCTGCTCTATAGAGGAAATGGAAGTCTAATGCTCCAGTGTGTTTATGTGACTTGTTTCATTGTGGCTTTCACATCCATTCCTGACTAGAGAGAACACGTGGTTTAAGTGTATGTCAGCCATACTTTGTGTTTAACAGACTGTGACCTTGAAATAGTGGTAATTATTAGTTGTTATGTAGGCAGATTTTTTTCATAAGCTGCAGCCTGAACACCATGAGTACAATGCTAGAGCTGTTCTATTGAAATTTATCTTTTGTGTATACACTTGCGCATGCACACAAATCAAAACAGCAAAGGTTTCTGTTCAAGAAAGATTTACAATAATAAGCATAGTATTAAAAAATGTGTAATAGTGCCATCTGCTGACCTCTGTCATAGTATAAGTTGTATGAGTGGGCACTGGAAGTGTTGCTGCAGAGGGTTGACCTAAACTGAGAAATGAGCCAAATCTGGTGAGAGAAGTTGATAAATTTTGAGCTTATGCTAATGTAATGAAAATCAAAGACAAATAAAAGTGGAAGTGAACATTGATCTCAATAAGAATTGAGGATTTTTGTATGTGTTGACAAATTATCAAATTTCACAATAACTAAAGTCAATCTGATGTTTTCTTGCTGTTCAGAAATTTTTTTTTTGTTGTGGCAGTCAACATAAAGAGTTTTGCTGTCACTTGATGAAACAGTTGCATCTAGAAAATTCATCCAGCATGACGGAATATAGAAATTTATAGCTAGAAGAGAAGAAGCTGATAAGACTTTGTTTCAATGGCAGTGCATTCTTCAACTGTCTCATGTTGGTCACATGGCCACCTTTATTCAAGACTCATTTGAGCCACCATAAGATGTTGGAGTGGATCCAGAAAAGAGTCATAATGATGATCAGAAGGCTGGAGCCTCTTCTCTGAAGACAGGCTAAGAGAGTTGCGATTGTTCAGCTTGGATGAGAAAAGGCTCAGGGAGACCTGGAGCAGCCTTCCAGTACATAAAGGAGCCTGAAAGAGAGCTGGAGAGGAATTTGTTACAAAGTGAGCAGTGATAGGACAACTCTACTTAAAGAGGGTAGGCTTTAGATTAGATATTATAAAGAAAATCTTTACTGTTAGGGTGATGAGACACTGGTACAGGTTACTCAGAGAGTTGCACCATCCTTGGAAGTGTTCAAGGCCAGGCTGGATGGGGCTTTGAGCAATCTGTTCTAGTGGAAGATGTCCCTGCCCATGGCGCAGGGTACTGGAACACTTAGAGACTAGTTGGGCATTAAGGTCCCCTCCAACCCAAACCATACTATGATTCTATGATTGCCAACATCTTATGGCCATGTTACCTGTGTCCTGCTTCTATCCTGAGCACCTTTATTGAGGTTTTCATTGTAGCATGCCTACTGTTAGAGGAATTTCATGTAAAGCTCTCACAATTATATAGAAATGTATTTACCACTTGGATTGAGGAATAAACTGGAGGGGCATTCTTAAAAGTATTTGGTGCAATATCTGAAAGAACAAGGGTCTTGGCACTAAAGCTGACATCTGATTTTTTTCAAAGTCCTGAAAACTGACTAGAAGCCTGGATTGTGAAGGTTACTGCAGGTCTTTTTGTGCATGTTTGGAAAGAGGCAACATTCAGTATTAGGTCAAGCATTTGTATTGGCATTGTTTTTTCTTAGCATGTAACAATAAATTGTTATAGTTGCAATCTTTCATGTAATTAGAAAAGCTTTTGAGACAATTACACTAGCCAAAGTTGATCTTCCTTTATATTACACCATAGTAAAACCAGTAGAGTGCTATAGTACTCTAAAACAATGAGCTAAGTAGCTGACAACCTTCTTGATTTTTAAAATTGCTTAAAAAAATTCATTGTTTATGACATGTTTACTTCTACATATGACAAGACAAAAAATCCACAAAATCATCTTTGGATAAGAAAACCTAAATCTGTAATATACCAGTAACTACTGCCTTTCAGCAATATCCATTTTATTTTGTTACTGGTTTTGTGACTGCTCATTTTATTGCAAACATGAGAGGTTTTATGTTTAATTTTTACTTTGCATGTTTAGACACTGGATCTTGTACTCAGGTTCTATATGAATAAGAGAAAGAATAGTCATATATTTTCCTCCAATCTTCAAGAATGGCAAGAAGGATCTGTGGGTCTGCAGCTTCACCTCAGTCCTGGGGAGAGTGATGGACCTCATGAAGGTTGAGAAAGTAATCAGGAGCAACCAGCATAGTTTGACCAGGGGGAAGTCATGCTTGTCCTACCCAGTAACATTCTATGATGAAATCAGTTGGTGAGGGAAGAGCGGTGGATATTGTCTATATCTGAACTTCACTGAAGCTTTCAACACTGTCTCCTGCAACATCCTCATAGAAGTGCTGTTGATAGCATTCCTATGAGCATAGATAGTGAGTTGGCTTGAAACCCAGCTGCATGGCTGTCCCAGAGAGTGGAGATCAGTGGTTTGCAGTCTATCATAAGGCCAGTTACCAGCAGTGTACCCCAAGGGTCAATACTGGGTCCAGTCCAGCATCTTCATTAATGATCTTGATGATGGGACAGCGTACACCCTTAAGCAAGTTTGCAGGTGTGTGGCTGGTACCCCAGAAGGTCATGCTGCTATTGATAAGTTGAAATGGGTTGACAGGAACCTCATGGTGTTCAACAAGGGAAACTGCAAAATAATGCATCTGTGGAAAAGCAACCCCATACACCAATGCAGTGCAGGGGGAAATCAAATGGAAATCAGCTTCTCAAAAAGGCCCTGAGGCTTCTGATAAACACTAAGTTGAACATGAGCCAGCAGTGTGACCTTGCAGCAAAGAAGGCAAATGCTACCCTGAGATGCATTAAGTAAATTACTGCCAGCAGGTTGAGGCTGTTGAGCCTTCTCCATTATTCAGCACTGGTGAAGTCACGCCTTGAGTTCTGTGTCTGGTGTTGGACATGCCAGTACAGAAGAGAATTGGACATAACTGGAGAGAGTCTAATAAGGGACCACTAAAATCATGAAGGAGCTAGAATCTCTCTCCTATGACTAAAATCTGAGACAGCTGGTATCTTGAAGCCTGTAGAAGCCTGAGGAAGGGTCTTACTAATGTTTATAAATAGCTGATTAGAAAGTGTATAGAGGATGCAGAAAGTCTTTTTTCAGCAGCGCCCAGTGACAGGTTCAGAGAGGCAATAGGCATAAAGTGGAACACAGGAAGTTTCTCCTGAACGTCAAGAAATGTGGGGGTTTTTTAATTTTGAGGGTGGCAGACTACTGGCACAGGTGCTCCAGAGAGGTGGTGGAGTCTCTCACCTTATGGATAGTCAGAAGGTGTCTGGGCATGATCCTGGCCAACCTGTTCTAGGTGGCCTTGCTTGAGCAGGGGGCCAAGCCTGACTGTCCAACTTTCAACGTAAAGCATTTTGTGATTCTTTGATATACCTTTGAATTTTTAATAATGAACTAACAAAATAGGTGTAACGTGTAACCATGCTACTTTTAGCAGCTCAGAAGTAAGACTTCTATTAGATTACCATGCTTCTTGCTTAAAAGTTTTTTAACCAAGTCATTGAAGTATTATTTTGTTTTAATTGTTTTGGCTTTTGGTGATAATAATCTGGGCTGATATAGCTGTAAAACAAATACAAAAATAACTCACTCCCCCAAATCTAGCAGTTCTAACAAGTCTTGAAGAGATGCTTTGAAAAAGAACAATTTACATTCTCACCGAAGTCCTTAAGTTATAGCCTTGTGGCTGTGAAAAATTGCAAAAGTTCAGTGAAGACCAGTTGTCTAGGTGACACTGTCTCTGCTGTCCCTGTGATCACCTCTGCGTATCTTCATAACATGCAAATCTGTATGTGATGAACTGAATGGTTGTTTGGATTTCACCTACTAAGTTGCCAAGATTTTTACCATCAGGAAGGTTACTTACACAGCTGACATGTAGATATTTGAATTAAGAGCATGTTTAAGCTGTGCTGAAGTTCCAGCTGGCATACCTGTAAGATGTTCAAAGTTCTTCCATATTTCTTCTCTTTTGGAAGATGTGCCCATCCAGGTTTTTAGTACGTATTTTTTATAGTAAAGAGGGTAAAATTTGTCTCCCTGTTTTTTTATTTCTATTTTGTTTGAAAATTTATACTCTTGTATTTTTTCTTTTAAATTATTTTTCTTTTGCTTTCTAAGATTGTTAAAATTGTTTTAATTAAATGTCTTTCTATTTTCTTTCTTAACCAAAGTGCTGAGACATCTTTGTCATCTTGTCTCTGAGGCATTAAACATACATTCTTCAAACTTCACTGCTTTGTCCAAATTTGTTCTAATTATTCTGGTCATATTTTACACTATTTTCTGTACATTTAGTGGCCTTAGTTTGATTTTTCTCTTTGAATGTAAACTCAGTTTAATAAGAAATCAGTTGGTGATGAACCCCCTTGTTCATTGACTGTCTGCCTGGCATGCTGCTATTAATACAACTGGACTTTTATTCTTATTAGCCCCTTCTCATTTCTTAGAGTACTGTGTTATTTTCTTCCCAATATTGTAAAAGCAGTACTGACTTCTTTTCAAAGTACACAATTGATATCTGGCTTGCAGAACATTTCATAAGGAAACTTGAGGTTTTTTCTTTAGTCTAAACTATATTTCAAGATTTAAAGAGAATTTTAGGTTCTCATGGAATTAAAAAAAACTGAAACCCAGCAACTAAACAACATATATTTGATTATCATGGAGGTTTTGTGGTAAAGGCCTCAGCTATCAGATAAAGGCTAATTGGATTAATTATAGGTAATAATACAGAAATTTGCCCTATCTTTAGGTCTGAAAGGGCAGCCTGATGGGAGTTTAAAAAATGTGATTTCCTCTTCCCTGCCACTTTTTCTCTTAATTTTGACAGCAGTAAGCTCAGTCTCCTGGAGCCAAGGATGTGCTGACTTGGGGCCACAATACATGTGTTGGAAAAGATACTTTAAAGACTGATGTGCTTCAGTTTTGAGGGGGTAGATGGGTAGGATTTGAAGGGCTTCTTTTTGTTGTGCTTTCAGTAATGGTAATTGTTTGATAGTTGCTTTGTAATTTGTGCTTAGCTTTGGCCTGTGGCTCTGGTATCACTGCTTTTTGCTTTCAGGTTTGCCTTTCTCTGCACTTAATTTTCAGTTATAATTCCTTGTTGCTGGGGGAATCTGGGACTGTAGTAGCTCTTGCTATTTGACTGTCTTACAATGGGTGTAGGTGCTTGCAACACAGTTGGTCTTCTAAGTCATGTACTTTTGCTCTCCAGTGAATTTTTAGGTGTCATAACTTAATTTGCCTGTCTTCCAAAATGCAATAGCTAGCTAGAACTGTAAAATTTCCATGAATTATTACATTTTTTACTCATTTTTAAATCTATTTGGTTTTGGAACACAGCCTTAAAAATTATGAATGTATTTTATTTATAAAAGTGGAAGTTATGTTTTTTTTCAAGGAATTTTAAGATGTGGTAGTTGATCTTTGTGAGTTTTTTTTAATGTTAACTGAGTTCAGATGCCTTAAGGGAATTGCGTCAGAATGCCATGGGATTTCACACTTACATAGCTTAAAGAATATTGTAAACCATGTTGCTTCCAAATTTTTCAAATTTTTTTGTGTTACTTTTTCATTAGGTATCACCGAATACTTCTATACTGTTACTTGTATTGCTAGAGAGAAGTAAAAGCACCATAAAATTAAAAAAAATAGGATTGGACCTCTTTTGGTTTGTTACAGTTTGGTTGTGGTTTTTTTTTCCTTGTCTCTTACATATTTTCCAGGCACTTCACTGAGTCTAGCAAAACAGCTTTAGGCCTCAAGAGTTTTGTCACTACCTGATATGCCAGAAATATGAGAAAAGGGCTGGTCACGCATACTAGAACGTGAAAACAAATGGGGTTATCTACCAGTGTCTAGCTATTGCCTAATGCCTTCACCACTGTCATGGTTTGGTTGGAATGGTCTTGCCTACTCATGGAGCTGCCTTTTCCAATTCTTGTTCTGTCTTTTATGTTTTTTTCCCCTCTTTTTTCTTTTGTTTCTTTCTTTTTTTTTCTTTTTTTTTTGTTTTGGCAGTACTAAAAATGAAATATAATCTGTTTTTTTTTCCAATGCGACATGTCACTTGTATGTGACAAGTGTTTATGAGCATTTATGTAGACCTTCCAAAAGTCTCAGACTAACAAGTCCTGATTAATAAAATTTGCACTCCTATTCCATGGTTGTGTGGAACACTAAATGTTTTATTGGTGCAGGGACTTTTTAAGGCACTACTGAAAGAATATAGATTCAGAAATATTCGTATGCACAGTTGCCAGATGGATAGTTTTTATAGAAGAAAAGGACAAAATCTCGAATACCTTATGAAGTATGTTCTTCTTTGAGGGAATCCTCTTTCTTTAGGCAATTTCTTTGAATAAATGCCTGGTTCCTCACTAACATGGTAGGCTAAGCAAAAGCTTTTTTCACTATATTTGTAATCTCCAAAAAGACAGTACTAGTATTACTTTTTCAATACAGAAAATGTACTGAAGTTAAATGAAATTCAGAGTTGACTCAAAAATCTGTTTAATGCAAATATTTGGAAAATAATATTTCTAATATAAAGCTACAGCAATACATTTTCATTGAGGAATCAAAATGATTGATGGTTTGACATTAAAGATTCTTTCATCCTTGAAGAGTTTCTCTTTCCAGATCTGTTAAAAGCTATTACAAAGGAAATATTTGTAATAATTTTGTTTAGTAATGCATGACAGTCCCTATGTAAATAGTTTTCTTACCTATGAAAATTTGTTGAGAGCATAAAAACTTACAATTTTTCAGCACTGTGTGTGCACAGAGAAGAGAGTCAGAAGGAAGCCAGCGGGGCCTGGGCAAAAGGCACATTCTGTATCTCTGGTTGCATTACAGCAAGGTCATTTGGAACAGGCACAGAGCAATGAGACGCAAAAGCCTGTGGGATGTTAGAGGGTCTTTGTTAATGCTTAATAAGCGTAATGTAAGGGCAACTGACAGTGGAAGCAGGTGGAAATGCTGAATGTAATTACAAACACAAATCTGAGAACTGCCATTGGTCAAAGTGAGTGAATAAACTGAGAACATGAATATTTTACTTTATAGGTTTTACCATGAGATTTTTAAAGTCTACTTTGGAGAAAATTGAGGGAATGCTAAAACAACAGAATCTTTATGCCCTTCAGCTGAAGTCACTTAGTATCTAGGATCTGTGTATGCAATGTTTAGTGTGCTTTGCAGTTCTGTATGGTATGCATGCAGCTTTACTCTACTCTAATTTACAAATTCCTAGCAAATACTCAACGAATAAGGCACACAAATTATAATATCGCAGACTGGTTTTGTGTCTGAAAAATCTACCATTAGCTACTTAAATAAACCCAAAAAACAGGCTCAATAGTAAATCCTTTTGCCAGCAGTTTCTGCCATCAGCAATTTAAAATGTCTTTCATTGAAAAAATGGCTTACTTTGATATGACATTTCTTTAAATAAAATAGAATTATTGTTATCATACTAAATGGTTTTAGACAAGATTGTGGGATTCTCTCTAATTTTTGAAGATAAAAGTTAACCATTTTGCCAGCAGTTTCTGCCATCAGCAATTTAAAATGTCTTTCATTGAAAAAATGGTTTACTTTGATATGACATTTCTCTAAATAAAATAGAATTATTATGTTATCATACTGAAAATGGTTTTAGACAAGATTATGGGATTCTCTCTAATTTTTGAAGACAAAAGTTAACCATCTCAGTTCTGGTTCTCTGGACATGTCTCTACAAATAGTCATAGTACTGTTTCTACTTCTTTTCCTTAACTTGTATATTAGCTTCAGATAGGCTTCTCGCTTTGTACCTTTACTTGATTTCCTTTTTCCTCCAAGTATTATATCTCTAATGCAGAAAAGTATTTGAGGCGAGCCAGTTTTCATAAAGGGATTGGCTCAAGTCCTTGTCCCATTAATCAACCACACCTTCTAATCTGTTACTGCACACAGACTTACAGTTAGTATGAAAATGGGTTATGCACTGCTGAGATTTAAAGGTGGCTCTTTTCTCCATTGCTAATCCAGTTTTCCTTATAGTTAACAAGTCAAAGCCTGAGGTGTCCTTGTATGTGGCGTATGTGGCACCTTCTGATCTGGTGGATTTTTTCCTTATAGAAGCCTGGGTAAATGGCATTGCTCTCCTTGTCTAATAAAGTGTTGTGAGCAAAGCTATCTTTATTTGTTGGTTTTTTTTTTTAAACTTAATTCATTGCTAGTTGTGTTAATTAGCAATGGTTGCTGATTTGAGTATTGGGGAGAACTAAATAATCAAACACTTAACCAAGCACTGTCTTCCATCTGTGCCAGGTTGGAGGCAAGTGGGATGCCTCTCCTCCCTCCAGCCCCAGATTGCCTTATTGTCCCTGTGTGTGGTTGTGGATTCACCCCAGCTCCTCCAGCAGACACTGGGAAGCACTGTTGGGGCCATTTGCATTGCAGTACCCATCTGACATTTCTTGCTTCTCAGCTATGTCCTCCACTGTGCTTCACATGCTCATTTTTTAGTGAAGGCTCTTTGCTTGTTTATAATTTCCCCCTCCACGCAGAGCTTCTTCAGGCTTTTCCTCAGTGGCAGTGGCTTTGGGTGCTGCTGCTCTGATGGGACCCACCTGCTGTCCCTGGAGGAGGCACATGCCTGCTGGAGTGGGATGTTCCTCACCCCAAGAGCGTGTTGGTGTGCACTGCCCCTGTGGCTGCTGCCTCAGGCATATGGACAGCTGGGCAGAGGTTCAGCATCCTGCTCAGGATGGGTCTGTCTGGGTGCTGCAGGTTAGTCACAGCAGTTTGGGGAATGGCTGGAAATGGCAGCTCACATCCACTCCCACCTTTCCATCCAAAACCTGGAGAACCTATTGTGAATATATAGGAAAAATAGCTTCCTGTAAAGTAGCAACACTTCCTTTAGGTCCTGAATTTCTGGACTAGAAAACTTTAAGTGGTGGACTGAAAGGCATGTATTGTGTTTTCATTCAAAATTCTAATAATTATTTCGTGACAAATCTTGAGAATTATATATTGATATAGACATTGTAGCTCAGAAGCAAGATTTTGACTAATTTATATCTATTTATAAAAAGGTAAAAATAATAATTTTAAAAAACAGAAAAGACCTATGTGCTGAAGGAATAGCCTAGACATAGCCTAGACGTAATCATTTTTCAGATAAGAGCCTGCGGATTTCTTTTGTATTGGGAAAAAAAAGTAAGCTTATGAACAAGGGATAGCTAATGAAGGAGCACTTGGAAACCAATATATGGGTAAAATCTGGCATTTATGTATGGGACAGTCCACATAAACCTCCTAATTTCTTACTTGTATTTCCATGCATGTTTTTATACACTGCTTTTACATATATTACCTCTGTTCAATAATTAGAGTGATTTCAGTGATTCTTCTTCTGGTCTTTGGAAAAACTGGTTCCTAGTTCAACAAGTGAATACAAAAAGCTATTTTAGCGTTCATTCAGAAAATAATAGAACTTAAAAGTTAAAACATTATATTTGGGTTTGTAAGCAAATTTTGAATACTATCATTTAGCTGTATTCACAGAACAAAAATAACTTGCATAATTAAAGAAAAATGGGAGGATAATGTGAAGAAGAAAGAACAGTGAATTAGGAAGGAAGACGATAAGGACATTTTTAAGTATGAGCAAGGGGAGGGGAGACTAAAAAGAGGATCTCCTTTATATCTTTGTTAAGATTACATGAAAGAAAAATACTTGATAATTAGCAATTTGGCAAAATTAGATGGAATTAAGCCTTTGTATTTACTGGGCTCAGATGAGCAAGGAACTCTGGGATGCAACTGTCTTTCTAAAGACTTAAAAAAGTGTCAGAGCATTTTTTCCATGTTTATTTTCTTGGAAGGTAGCTTGAGTGCTGCTTAGGAGAAAAAGTTTTTCAATATGCATTTTTTTATTTTTTGTTAAAAGAATGATAAAATTGTAAAAATAAGTGGTTCTTAAGTTTCTACCAACTCTTCCTCTCTTATTCATCTCCTTTTATTTTCTAATATTTTTGCAACAATTATTTTAAAATGTATGCACATGTAAATTTATCTCTAACAATACATATATTGCACATTTTAAACTTTATTTCAATTTTACTTTTATTCCCTGGAATGAATAAAGCTTATTTTTCTTTTTTTCTCCTGTCTACTTGCCTTCAAAAGTAATTTGCTTTATATCTGTGAGAGAACATCTTGCAGAAAATGACACAGAGCTCAGTCAAATGAGCTTATCAAAAGAGATGAGGTGTGACTTGATCTGAAGTGTGTAGGGACTTCTTTGTGGTAAGATTTTCCGCAATAAAAGTCTTGTTAACTTAGAAGAAACATCAGAAGAACAAATGGCTAAAAACTGCATGGGCAAACTAAAAATATTTGCATTTTTAATAGAATGAAAATCACTGCAAGAATTTACCCAGGAGATAGTAAAATGTCCTTGTCTTCTTGTTTCACATTTTTAAATAAAGGTTTTGGATCTGTTTATATGGGATTTTCCAGATCTAAGCATAGGCAATCCCATGTTACTTTTTGGAAGAAATTTATAATTTGCTTAAATTTGAATGCAACATCAAAAATATATTCTGACAACTAAACTACTGAATCTTGGAACACCGTTCAGAGAAGAGCAAGCTAGCATTTTGCAAGGAAGTAGGGGATGCAAACATTTTTCTTAATTGTCTTTTTTTCAGTCCCACAGATACTTATTGGTGAAATAATTGTATTTTATATCAGCATTAGGTTCTTAATCCAGGGTCCAGAATCCCATTTGAAAAGGAGTTTTCTGAGCATTACAGTGTAACCATCATGTAAGTGGAGGTCTGAGTGTGTTTGTAATCAAGCTCTCATGTGGAAGTAAACATCACCTTATGCTAATTGCTTTTGTTAGGCATGTGCATCTGGCTAGGTAAACTTTTACTCACTGCCTCTGCTTTTGTTCTTAATGTCTTTGTTGTAGAGTAGTAGAACTTAAGTCTTGTGTTTCCTTCAATTGTAGATATTTGTAAACCATATTGTGACATAAGGTATTTTTTCCTTGTGTCCCCCCCATCTGATAAAGCCATGATCTCAGTGAGCAATTTTGTATGATAAGTGCCATGGTATTCCCCCTTCTGTGTGCAACAATCAGAGCAAACCATTTTTTACTGTGGATAGACTTTTTTATTACCTGTCCTTCTAGTCAGAAACCTCTTTCATGTTAAAGGGGCATAAATAAAAATAATGGGATTAAAAGAACATTATCTTAATCTTTCAAGGTGGAAGACATGTAGCAAAAAGTGCTTGTATGAGTACTCTTGATATGGGGGCATTAGTTACATATTTAGATAAAGTTTCATCAGTAAGAAAGCTTTAATGTGTTTTTCTTTAAAAAAATGCAACCCCCCCAATTATTAATAATTTCTACCAATTTTGTAAAGCCATCTTATAGTTGAAGAATTTAATTACCAAATTTGTGATCAAATAAAGTGATTCTGTGAATCAAATGTATTCAGATATATGTTTCTATTTGAGTGTTTCTTCAGCGTGATGGTTGACACATGGAAGAGCCTAAAAATTTAAAGGATAACTGGGTATAACTGGACTTGTTAATTGCACCAAGTTTGCTAAGCTTCATCAGAATTGATTTTTTTTACTGTAGTGGTAGCTTTGGTTGAATCTGTACACCAGACTCTGACGCTTGTGTTAAAGTAAAGAAAGTAACCTAGTTTCTCATCTCCCTCGCATAATGGAAACACAAAGTAAAGGCCTTTTATAAGCGTATTTTGTAATGGAAATTTTAGCAGCCTTTTGAATGAACAATTATGTCTTTGTTTCCATGGAGCTAGCACTAAAATAGCTCAAAATCAGTGTGGTGGTATTAAGAATGTTATGTTAGGCTTCTTTCGGGAACTTTCCGCTTGTCTTGGTCCAGACAATTTCAATTAAAGAAATTGTCAGAAAAATATTAGCTAGTCAAAAGTATAATTTGGAGTGTATTTGTTTTGTTGAAGCTTTATTTGGTAAATGTTTTCTGTGCTCCTCCTTTCCTTGAAACCTTCCCATCAGCAATGGGAAATGTTTCACTTTTGTGTATAAACACTGCAGTGGTAATTTCTCTCAGAGTCTCTTACCTACAGGAGGTATATGATGAAATCCAAGCGATTGAGGAAGTGTATTTCTCTGTTCATTAAGAATTTTACTTGAACTCTTTGAAAAATTTTGGTTTCACCTTTTGAAATTAGAGTGGGATTGTGGTGTGGTGAGTATTTTTTTTTTAAGTTCAGGGTTATTGAACTGGAGGTTTTTTAGCTCTCTTTGTGACTGTTTAGGATGTCTCTAAGTATAGAATCATAGAATTATTTAGATTGTTTGGACTCAATCTTAGAGGTCTTTTCCATTAACCCAGCACTTTCAAGTTCACCACTAATCCATGTCCTTCAATTCCACACCTACAAGTCTTTTAAATACCTCTAAAGCTGGGCACTCAACTACATCCCTGGGCAGCCTGTTCCAATGCTCAATAACGTTTCTGCGAAGGAAAAAAAATCTTTAAAGCTTCAAATCTCCTAGTTTTTCAGGTGGTAGAGCCTGAAACTGAAATCCTGAACCTGATGGTTATCTTAGGATAGGTTTGTATTCGTTGTTTTTTCAGCAGAAGAAGAGTAATTGCAAGTGACAAGTTCATACAGAAACTGTTGTGTGTTTTCATGTGTGGGAGTCAGTTTAAAGGTTTGAAATATCATCTGTTGTTTTGTGGTCACTAATGATTGGGAAGGTGTATATTTCTCTCATGGGACCTCTTGTTTACTAAGGAAAAAGTTTCTTATTCTCTCTCTTCCCACCCTGTTAAAACTTCTTCTCAGCACCAGCCCAGGGGTTGTTGCATCTTTTCTGTAATGGAAAGAGAGCCCTTAACACAGATGTCACTACTTATTATCAGCTTCTGATCTGTTTTTAGGAAATGGTGAAGTTTGTATCACAGCAGGGGATTTCAGAAGAAAACAAAAAGGAATTTGCCTTTTTTGTCCTCTTCCATTTTAACCAGAGATTGGTAGCCCTAATGCACCATATTAGAGTGTCTAATCAGATTATTAAACACAGTAGTGGTTAAAAAAAACTCCATCAAAACAAAAAGCAAAACAAAACTTCTGGGAATCTGAGAAAATAACAGATGGATCCCAGACATATCCTTTATAGTTTGGAAAATAAAAGCAATGCATTTTTAGTGTCAGATGTCTAACTAATTGTTTCAAAGGACTTTAAAAATGTTGCAGAGTAGGTATCCTAAACACTATGTAATGGCTGATTTTTTTCTAGCTGAGTCTCTGTAGACAATTTAATCTGGACAGCCTGTGGTTGCTTTGTTTTCAGGCAGTCTGGTACATATGGATTTGAGAGCTACCTGGGGCTTCAGCAGCTGTGGCTTCGGAAAAGCCTTTCAAAGATTCCCATTCTGTACATAAGTTGAGGCAGACTTATGCATTCTGAATACTTGCTAATGCACCTGGTTCTCTGACCTTCATCCAGCCATATATATATTTGTAATTTTTTCCCCACTTGTTTGGTGCAGCCAAACTTTTCTCAGTACCCAACATTCAGCTCTCTAATCTATCCATATCTCGCTGTACGGCCTCTCTACCTACAAGGGAGTCTATAACTGCCTAATTTAATATCATCACCAAAGTTACTGTTACTGTACATTAAATTCCTGCATCAAGATAATTTATAAAAACATGGCAGAGCACTGATCTTAAAATTGAGCCCCGGAGAACCCCACCAATGGCTGGCCACTAGCCTGATGTAGCCTGATTAACTACAAATCTTTGAGCCCCACCTGCCATTCAGTTGCTCATCCAGCACATTATGGTCTTGTCTGGCCATGCCCTGGACATTTACTCCAGAAGGGGACTCTAAGAGATGGTACCAAAAGCTTTGCTAAAATAAAAAAAAGCCACACCTACTGACTTCCCTTGGTCAACTAGTTGAGTAACCTTGTCATAAAAGGAAATTAAGTTTGTAAAACAGGAACATATAATTAATGAACTGCCATGTAATGAAGTATTAGAAAATGTACTAAGCAGGAAACATCTGTACTGCATCTGGTGGCACATCTTTTGAAATAGAAAGTACTCATTCAGCTGATTCACACTGACAATCAATCTTCATGTGTCTATGTTCCTAGCTTTTGTAGTTTGAGAAACAATTTTGGTTATTTATTTCAGGGAAAATATGTTTTATGTCGTTGATTAAATAACTTTATTAGTGGGTTTAGAAAAAAGTTATTAATTTTAAAAGAAAGATCACTAAATATGTATGCTTAAAGGGAACTGTGGTGTCTATAAATATTAAGAAATGATTTTAAAAAGATGGATCTCATAAAAGAAAAATTAGGAAAAAAATCAAACTTCTTGTTACATTTTGCAGGATTAATAAAATTCCATTCTACCAGTGATCTGAGATAAGCTTCAAATATTACTTATGATATTTAATTATGCATTAAATGTGTGTAGTCAAAAATCGTAAATATTTATATTACAGTGTTTTTATACTGCAAGTAGGACTATTGCTCTTAAGGCTGAGCATGATAAATTCTCTTTATAAAATAAATTTTGGTGTGTTTTTAAGAATCCTGTAAGTTCATTTTTCTGAAGAAATTGATGCAACTTGAAATTAATAACAAAGAAGTAATATCTTAAAGGACCTATATAATGTAGTTTGAAAATTATGTTTTAAAATTATGTGAGTTGGTCAGGAATCTGGAATATCAAGAAATTAATTAGATGAGAGTGATTTGCGGAATTTACTATCTAGTCTTCTAAGATATTTTAAATGTCTTGAGTGGAGTGGGCAACAGTTATGGGAATTTTGATATTGGGGTACTTTACACTAACTTGATTTGCTTTTGCATACTTGCTGTCTTGTCATTCATTGTTAAAGATAGTTTGGCTAACTGTTGTTGGTTTTTTTTAACCTATGAGCATAAGCGAATAGAGTGGTTGACCTGGTCCTTCAATTAGTGTGAAACTAGACAAGGAAGTATTTATCCCTCTCTCCCACCTCCTGAGTTCTCCCCATGTTGCACGTGGCTGTCTGTGGTTGGACTGAGGGCTGGCACAGCCTCCCTCAGCATGGCCAGTGCTACCACAACCTTGGGGGGAAATTGTGCACATGTCAAGATGCTCTTGTGTTGCTGTAACTATTTAACTTAGATCAACAATCAGGTTAGGCTGAAAAAGGCTGGTAAAAAAGCATCTTTATTAATGAGGGAAAGAAGAAATTTAAATTTCTCAGTGTCAATCAAACCTGCAGTATGTTAGAAAACGTGGATCTGAGTCATCAGCAAAGGGAGGGGGAAGTGTCTAAGCTAAAAATTGCATCAGTATTGTCACTGGTATTCAAAATGGTATTATTTACAGTACTGGAGATTAGTTTTCAACACAGAAGAGGCATTTGGAAGTTGTGTGACAGTACCTCATGACTCCTATGGAGTTCCACATTGAACTCCATAGGAGAAGCATTTAGAAGTGAACTCTCATCTCTGTCAGACTGAGGAGGGAGTGACATTTGCTGCTTGAGGTTAAGTTAAAGTAAAATTTGACACCAGCAGTTTCCCTGATGCTTCTTGGAGGACAAATTGAGAAGCATTTAGAAGTGAACTCTCATCTCTGTCAGACTGAGGAGGGAGTGACATATGCTGCTTGAGGTTAAGTAAAATTTGACACCAGAAGTTTCCCTGACACTTCTTGGAGGACAAATTGATACACATTCAGGTGATTTAAAATGATAAATGTTTTTGACACTGCCATACTTCATTTGCAAACATTTTGGTTTGGAGAAGGTGTAATAACCTTGTTACAAAAAAGTTAGAGCATGCCCTGTTTTTCTTTGGGAGTGATGCCCACTTTATGATTGAGATTTCAATTGTCTTCTGGATGTTAAGAGCAGTCACAATTTTGTTTGGCAACTTTTCATGTACTTTAATTCTATTTAGCTAGTTATGACTAGATAAATTTTTTTTAGTGGATTTTCCTGCTGCCTTGAAAAAAATGTACAGGAAATACAGAAATGAAGAGTAATTGGTAAATTGCATAGACCTCTAGAATCAGATCAATTCTACCTTTTGTTTAAAAGATGCAAGGATTAGAAGAACTTAATCTGGCATTCAATGTCCTGGTAGTGCTATGGTCGGAAAAAGGTGGTTTTTCTCCTCCCTCGTCTATTTCTTCTTAAATCCTCCTATGGAGAGGATTTAAATGTGGCGTTTTTTGAGGAGTTAAATCCCAACTATATCTTAAGTGAAAGTGTCCCAAGAAGAACTAAAGGAGTAATTATTTGTTTTGTTAAATCAAACAGCTGAAAGTGAAATAGTTTATTTGGACAACACAATTATGGTTATTCCCTGTATTCAGCAAGTTAAGAATATCATTAGATTTGCCATGTAATAAAAGCTGGGAGAAGTACTGGAAGGAGACATGCTCGAACTTTTGATCAAGGTTTTGCAGTCATTGTACTGCCTATGTTCCTCCAAAGTTGCTCTCATCTGTTTACATACAGGATGAATTGGAATACTGCTTCTGATTATCATAGATCTGATTAAAGAGCACTGGAATAAATTTTCTATTTTGCCAGTGGATAATTGTTTCTGAAGACCTCACTTATGAAAGAGACTTTATGGATTATGATTATTTAAATAGCTGTGCTTTTCTCATTTATATAACTATTCCATTTCCTCTGAAGTAACATTTTCACCTAAATTAAGCTCTGATTCTGTTTCACACCAGACAAAAGGGGAAAAACACACTTTCCATCTTAATCACTATGAAGTAAGACATAGGGCTCTGGATATCTTTGTAAAAATTATAATGTAAATTAAAATTAATATGCTTTATTAATTAGTTATAAATAACATAATTTGATGTTAAATATTCATGGAAATAAAATAATGCATTTCATAAGGTAAAAATACAGACTAGCAAAATAATATTGCCTTTCTCAAAGTATCTTTGTTGCTCCAAAACATTCACATATGCATATTTCAATTTGTGTATCTTAAATGAGATCTGAAAAGTCTTTTTAATAGAGTCTCCTGGATTTATGGTATTGGATATTTTTAAAGGGTAAACTGTATTTCCTTCTTGTGTTTTATTCTTCTTTCTAAATTGTGGAAGAAGTTGAAAATAACTGAATTCAGCCATTTGAGAAGACTTGTTTAGAAGTTCTTTCCTTTTATTTACTGCTTAGTATTTTATACTTTTCCTTAAAACAAAAAAAGTGTTTAAGTTCTTTTGAGATGATCCAAAAACAGCTGAATATGAAGTTTTACTGGTGTCTCATGTGAATGACTTCTAATCTGATTTGATTTTTTTTTCTACTTTCTCATTTTTGTGTGACTAGAATGCTGATTTTTGGAGGGTTTTTCTTTTTTACATTTTTAAATAAGTTTATGTCTATTAAGTCCTTTGTGTTCTAATTTATTTTCTAAAATATTACTGAAGAATGTTAGGCATCACCAAACATAATTACTTCAAATGACAACTGATTGTTTTAGAACTAAAGTCTTCGTTAACAAAACATGGCTACATAGAGGGACTGTGATTGAAAATGTGTTCCAATGTGATTAAAACCCTCTTCACTTAAAGGCCCCTCCTGCTATTGTTTTTTAAAGTTCTTCTTACTAATACCTTAATATTTGCATCTGATGAGTAGATGTAAATCTTATTTATGTAGTGAGAAAGACAATTTTCATAAAATTTTTTTGTACTTTGGAAATTTTTTTAAAAAAAATTAAAAAGAAATTCACAATCTGCTTAGTTAAAAATCCTCAAAAAGGATTTTAAAAATCCTCAAAAAGTATTTTTAACTAAGCAGAGTATGAATTTCTCTTTTAATACAATTAAGAACAGTTGAATTTCCTCCACTACATAAGACCTCACCCTGTAATTATTGACACTTCATCTGTAGTTGTCTTGTAATCAAACCAAATGATATGTGATTTTTGTTTTACTCAGTTATATGATGCCTTGGGAGGAATTCTTAGTACAGATGGAGCTCTGTAATTAGATTTGCAGATGGACTTTTTGAAACAGTCCACAGTGATATTGTTTTCAAAATCTTGGTCTGAATCTTAGAAGATAAAATGTATCCTGAAGTGTTTCCTCCAAGCTTCATTAGCTGAATGAATGATGAATAGGACTAGTATCAAAACATGGAAGAAATGTTAAGGTGTGGTAGAGTATTTTGCTGAAATACTATTGTTGGTGGTTCACCATATTTTTGTAAGCACTTCTCTTGGCTTGTTTTTTTTTGTTCATTTTTTTGTTTGTTTGTTTTTGGGGTTTTTTGTGTTTTGTTTTTGTTTTTTTTAGTGAACCAGCTGAGAGATAATGTGCTGATGAGAGGATACCTTTTCCTTTTGGAGTGAGAAGAGTGTTTATTATTGTAATTCTTTATCAGTAGAACTATCATTTATTTGAAATTATGTTTAGCAAGTATGTATAAATGGAGCTTATGATGGGAATCATGGATGGCAAGGGTTTGGTGTTGTTTACAGATATGTATGGTGCTTATGTTACTTCATTTGTTTGGTGCAGGTATTTATAAGAAATCTATTTGCTCCTTATCTCCTAGGGAGTAATAGAAGTTCTAATTTAATTTCATATTTGCTACCCCATATTAACTGTGCACTCTGACAGGCATTATTGTAAATGGCCTCACAGTGATGTTAGCTTTGTGGAAAATGTTTTGGTTCCTAGTAGCAATCAGAAAAGGAAATTAAATATAAGGAAGCATTAATGAAGAAAAATGAGTTATACAAGAGTAATTTTTTTGAAACTCCATAAATTAATGATATGTCTGTATTTTGAATGTTGTACGAAGTTCTGGTGATTTCTAGTCTCAAAAGAATATATTAGGACTAAGAAAAAATATGAAGGGTAAGAAGTGTGATTAAATACAGGCTTCAGTTGAGGAATAACTTAACAAAGTAGGATTGTTCAGCTTGGAAAAGAGCTGACCAAGTGTATTTGAAATATAAGTAAATAAAGGGAAGAATGTGATAGAACACATCTGATTTCTCCTTTTTAAAAGCAAGTAGCAAAGGACTGTAATTAAATAAACCTATGGCAGGTGTATAACAAGATATTTTTTACAAAATCGTGGGGAAAGTGTAGGACTCCATACTATGGGCTGTGAAGACTCCAATAATTTGAGGGTTCAGAAACTAATCAGAGAAATTATTGGAAGAAAATCTATTGACCTATTGAAACAAGGATGTTATTTCTGGAGGAAGAGATTCCTGTGTCACAAATAACGGGAGGTTGGGACACTGTAATAGAGAAAATTCAGGATATGCCCAGCCTATACTGTTACACTTTTTGTAGATACTTGGCCTCTTGTCACTGAATTTCAAGTGCTGAGATACTTTGTGTAATGAAGATCCAACTATCTTCTTACATAAGGGAAACTCTGACCACTAATAAAGTGCTTCTTACACTTTATCTGCCCTTCAGTTTTCTCCTCTAAAAGAATCCTTTGTCACTAGAGTTGCACCTCCTATATGTCTGTGTAGTTCTGGCCTTTGTTCTTAACTGTGTTATCATTTATAAATCAAAGATTTTATTGGATGAAGAGCTGTATAATAAATTAAGAAGCAGCTTGTGGGAAGGCAATTAGGATGCACTTAAATGTTTTTAAAACCATTCATTATGGTCTGTGTGGTACCTCCTTTAGCAATTGAGGTTTTGGGTTTTATCATTGCACAAAAAAACCCTTAAATCATTAATGACAGCTAAAACCCTGTGGAAGTCCAGTCACAAACTAGAAAAATTTTCTTACACTATTTGAGAGTTCTTTAGAGGAGAAAAGGGGACAAATATTGACAAATCTATTTAAAAAATCCTAGCCTTACAAATTTTGCTATCACAAATTGCCCTTATGATCAAGGGCAGCTTCTTCTTGTAAAGACTTGAAAAAAATTAATTGGATTAGAAAAATTTTAAGAGTCTTTTAAATGACAATTCCTGTCTTTTATCTTTTGCATTTTTGAGGACAAGAAATGTACCAAATAGTTTAACTTGTATTGATTTTCTTAAAGAAACACAGAACCTTAAAGAATGTCTTGCTTGAAAATTTAACAAACTTCAGGCTGCCAAAACTGAAAAGCAACAGGAGTTGTATGGCTATTGTTAAGGAGCACAGCTATTGGTTTTTCCAGCCCTGACATCTTACATTCATGTGTGTTCTGCATTTTTTCGCCTACTAGGCAACATTGTGCAGTTGCAAATGATGGTATTTCCTGAGAAATTGTTTTTTGTAATAATTGATTAGATTTGGAAGGGGTTTTCCAGTTATAAATGAAAATTTATATTTTAGAAATGGAAACAAAGTAAGGTTTGAGGTAAAATCAGGATTCTTTATACATTTGATTGTGCTTATTTATAAAATATAGTCAATAGGCTTTTCAGTCTTAACAAGAATTATGTGCATTCCATGGGAAGCATTTGCTCAAGCTCCATAAATCACACTATAATAGATATTGTTTTGTTATTATTTCCTGCTATCTGCATATATCTTTAAAAGGAAAAAGTCTGCTTGGCACTTCAGCATTTACTGTTGGCTTTAAACTAGTTATGTTACATGCAGAGAATTAAATGGAGCTATAGCACGTGCCCGGTATTAGTTCTGTAGTCATTAAAGAGTCACTAAAGAGTCACCGTTCAGAAGTGAGTGAGGGCTTTTCACTGTGCCAAACACTGGGTTGTTTTCTCCCACATTAACCTTTTGGAGCAGAGGACTGCATGGTAAGGAGTTAATTAAAAATGAAAGATTGATGAAAATAAGCATGTTGAAATTGAATGTAGAGCTTCTCCAGTTGGTGAACACTGCTGCTGGAAATTTCAGCATTTCAGAATGCTGACACCAACTGAAAATATTACTACATATCTCAAAATTATCGATGTAAGCAAGCAGCAGGATGTTGAGGATTAAGGACCTTCCCACTAAGCTCCTGCTTTTTAGCAAAATGAAATTAAGAGCAGTGCTGTGCACATCTCACTTCAGTGTTGTTTGACATCATTTTATAGCTGGCATTGTGATTTGCCTGGGTTATCTCTCTGCCATTAATCTTTAATGTACATCTATAGGTATCAGTTGGAAAATGGCACTGTCATAATTAAGTTCATTGGAATTGTTTTGGTTTTAAATATTGCATAGCCACGATTTATAGTTTCTGGGCTTTTAAGAGTTGTCAAGTGTTGTGTGACAGGAGGAAATGAAAAATTTCAAAATTGAAACAGTTGAAGACCCTAAAGAAAACCAAAACTTAAGAAAAAGGTGGGCATGAGAATAGGACACTCTCAAAATTCATTATTTAGTTTTATAAATTAAAGTAGGTAATAGATAGCTTAATCCTAACATAGAAATATAAGTAATTTCTTTTCTTACCAAAGAGTGCAGTGGTATAAAAAGCAAGCTGGATTTATGTCAAGTGGTATTTAGCAAGGTAAGTGGCACATAAGAGAGCTTCTGAATAGTAAGGAAAAATAGGTAATGCCCTCTGAGAGCAACTACTTTCCCTTCCTTGTTGTACCCCATGAGAAAGAAGGGGGCAGTAAGAGAGCCTGCAGACTAATTGGTCTGGGTTTCCACACTAAGGGGGAATATATGATGGCTACCTAGAAGAAGATAGAGGGCTAGTACCTGGGGCGAGTGAGCTTTGTCCTGGTGGTTTGTGGGTATTTTTTTGTCTTAGCCAAAGTGTGTAGGTAGCACATACACCGTGATCCTCACAAATCAATATTCTTTGTCATGTTTTTCTTCTTTAATTGTTATGTGTCCTTGATGTACCAGAGAACAATCCCACTTACTGTTCTGAAATAAACCCCATCATTTTCCAAGACTAAAATTCCATTAACTGTATTGTTGCAATTTGTTCTAGTCACAGAATGCATTTGTGAGTTAACATACAAAAGAGAAATTGTTTTGATAAATGTTTGAATAATAAAAAATGAATAAAATAAACAAAGAAATTTTAAAAAAACAATTGTTCTAAGTAACTGTCAACTTCTGTTGACTAATATTTTCTGTTAGTATTTATTGCAAATACATTTTCCTTGCTCCTGTTTGTGAAGTTTGGGAAATAGTTATGTGTGCATTGAGGGTTTTCCCAGTTGCCTTCTTTTAAAAACAGACGTTGCTCTTTGCACAAACATAATGTGTGATAGTGTTTGCTGTGCAATACAAATTAGATTTAAATCAATGTATAATTGTTGACAGCTTAATGTTTCTTAGAATTTCAATTTTTTTGTTGTTCTCTGCTAACTACATTACACCTCGGCAAGGTTTGCTTTACAGAGAAAATATACCATTCAAACTACCTAAAACACCCCAAAAAGCTACATATAGTTTGTGACTGTTGAAAGATAAATAAGGAATGCTGCTGACTGATTAGATTTGGCTGTGCAAGTTGCAGCAGTGCAAGTGCATAATCTTATTGGCAGAATAGACTACAAGAGTAGTTGCAAAAAACACTTATCTTTTCAGAGTACATTTTGTTTGTGACTTTTGTAATTCTCAGGTATTTCCATTTATTTTTCCTCTCTTCTGGCTTGGAAACAAAGAAAATATCTTCAAGAAAAAACAACCCCCCAAAAACAAACAAACAAACAAAAAAAAAAAAAAAACCACCCACCATTCCGAACCACCACCACCAAGTAACTAGTTTTAAAATACACCTGGTTATTGAAAACAGGCAAGTAGAAGCATGAGGTTATGCTGTACTAGCATCTGTATCTTGACCTTAAAGTTATTATTGAAAGTGAAAGAAGACAAGCAAGAATGGGCTATGAAGGATTAAAACCAAAATGAACTGGTAATGTCTGTTTAGTAATACTATTTTTCATACTCTTTAAGTTGTGCTCATTTATCAACTTCTTTATAGTATATAAAAATCAGTTTTGAATTTTTGCTTTCAGACATATGGCAAACCTAAGCTGCTCGATTTCTTAAAAGAAATTCTCAGTATCTGTTCCTTTTTTTGATGTAAGAAAGCCCCTTATCTAATTGGCTGATCTCTTTTGTGATTAAGTCAAGATCAGAAGTAATTTATAAGAGAAACTAAACTGGATAAACTGAAAACAATTTAGCTGCAAGTTTGAGAATGGTTTTAATTTTACTTCACTGAAAAGAAACCTGCAATTTTATTTCTTAGTCTCTAGTTTTTCAAGTTCAGCATCTTGAAGTAAAAGCTCATATGGTGCTTTGACCAAAAATGGTTTTGTGGTGATCAAAATAATAAATAGGAACAGTATGTCCTTCTAGTGGCAGAGGAACAATAGACCATGAGGAGGACTTTTGGATTTGTGTTTTAGATTAGTTACTTTTACGTAAAACACTTTTATCAGTGTTCATTTCTGTCAGATGTTTTTGGATTACTTTATAAATTCTTCTAAGTGGGTAAGATTTGTCCTTTAAAACTTTTTTGCATTCCTTCTAGAGGTAGGACTTTTTATTTCAAGGAATCTGATTCTTGTGCTAAAGAAGCTTTTATGAAGGCAGGTATTTGAACTTAATCACACTAATTCCTGTCCTAGCCCAAAACAGTGTTTTTTGCAGTACGTAAAGTACAGCTTAAGAAATTTGTGGCAAATAGCCAATTTTTTTGGTTTTGTTTTATGGTTTGGGGTTTTTGTCTTTTTTTCTCTTTAAGCCTCCACAATACTTAGAAAAGGTCTGACTTTGTCAAGGATGTTATACAACCTTGTGATCTGAGTGTAATTGATAGTTGTCTCAGTAAATCATATGTATATGCAGTTGATCTGCCTACAGGAGTATCCTCCCTCAAAGGAAAATGTAAGAAAATAAAGGTAAATCTGCTGGATATTTTTAAGGTTCCATAATAACAAGCACATTCATGTAAGTCCTAAAAGCTCACCATGTTACTTCATTCATATTGCCTCAGCAAGCATAAAAGAAAAAAAATTAAATTCATTTCTTGGATTGCTTTAAAATTGTCAATAAACTTAATAGGTAGCATTCCCTTAGTGACAAACTGCCGCGTATGTGCAATACATTATTCAGAGTAAAAATGGTTTTGAAGTTAAGTGAAGGAAGGCTCATTTAAAAGGGCATGTTAATGTGCAGAATTATTTCCTGTTGTAATGATTCACATGAGAATCAGTCTTTTAATGCTGTCATTTTGTTATAAACCATATTGTGAGCATGTTGGTTAAGATTTATCTGACATAACTTTAGAAGTGCCTGTCTGAACTAGTTGTCCTTTTATAGTCAGTAAAAAGTACTACATTCCCTGAAAAAGATTTATTTCATTCTTATGTTGCAGCTAAAACCACTGAGATAATCACTTCCCTGAAGCATCACTTTCCAATGATGGTGAAAAGAATTGTGAAAATTAGCCCAGATACACATAGCTGTAATTCAAATCTCTAAGGACTACATTTTTTAAAATTTAAAAATAAATAAAGGATGTTATGAAACATACCTTCTTACATTTTTTTAGCTCTGATTTTCTCTGTAGTTATATTGATATATTTGGGTTAACAAGTGCATATGATCAGCACACATTTCTGTCACTGAACAATTCCATTTATTCCATTTAGCATTCTAAATGATTTTGCCTAAAGGAATCTTCTTTCATGCAGTTGAAGAAGAATCTTCAAAAAAATCTGAATTGATTGTTTGGAAGTTTAAGGTTTCAGTTAATGACCACAAAATAGTAGGCTGTTTTTCTCTTGCCCAAGTCCCCTACTACTTTTCTCAGACAACTGTGTGTTAATGCTTATACTGTTGCCTGACATTATATAAGAAACAGTAGCAGCCTGATTCCACATATTGGGAATTCTCACTGGTGATTATGAAATCAGTTCAGTGTTGTTTTGTAGAAAAGATGTTCCAGTTTTGACAAAAATTGTCCTTCAATGTTATATGATGGCTTTAGTTATCAAGAGTTAATGGTTTACTAGTTTTCTCTTCAAAAGAATGAATTGATTTGGGATTTTAAGAGATTTTCAATTTCATTTGAGTATGTTATTCTCAGCTTTTATCCTGTAGAAATGTATGCCATATGCTGAGTCAGCTGTTTTGTAACGTCTAAAATGAGAGATGAACATTAGGGAGAGGAAGAGAATTAATAATTTTCTTTCCAAACTGTTTACTTCCTATATAGGTACAAGGAAGGATTTTTTTTTTTAATTCTTGTTGTATATGCATATACTTCAACTTAAAAAGCTTCAGTTTAAAACAGATGAGGTTGTTATGTTGACTGTGTTATGCCTTCATTTATTTTTTCCTTTAGAAAAAGGAAATCAAATGTGATATTACTTAATTAGGAGAGAGAATGTAGGAGTGACTTGGTGGATTAGGCCTGGCTGTGGTTAGGGCTTTAGTAATTATATTATTGTGATACTTTAATTTTTCTATGGCACTGTCTGTTTAGTCTGTTTGGAATTCATATTCTTGATTTTTGCTTAAATAAATGCAGATAGGACTCCAACTTTAAGGAAGCTGGAAAATGCTTCTTTGACAGCAATGAACTGCAAACTTAGAGATGTAAATGCTTGAAGACTTAGTATGTTAGAGCTGTATAAACCAGTCTTTAATTGTTGTCTACAGCTTCCTGAGGAAAGGAAGTGGAGAGGGAAGTTTTGAGCTCTTCTCCCTGGTATCCAGTGTCAGGATGCATGGGAATGGTTCAAAGCTGCACCAGGGGAGATTTAAATTGAATGTTAGGAAGCACTTTGTGAAGAAGGTGGTCAGACAGGCTTTCTGAAATGTGTTTGATGCCCTGAGCCTGTCAGTGTTTAAGAGGCATTCAGATAATACTTTCATCAACACGCTTGAGCTTTGACAGCCCTGGAATGGTCAGACACTACTTGGACTAGGTGATTCTTCTAGGTCACATCCAGCTGAAATATTGTATTTACTTTTAATTTTAATTCATTCTTTCAAACTTGATTTGAAGAATCTGATACTAAAAAAATTCCAGTTTTCAGAAGTCAACAATTTAATTCTAGATGTTCAGCAGCATGTATTTTATTGCATTTCAAGAACTGGTATAAATATACTATCTGAGACATGTAGACAACTACTTGTTTGGAGGAGTATTTCTTCTGTTCTAGACCAAAAAGATGTAAAAGACCAGCCTAAGTTCTGCAGAGATGTGGCAATTTAGGAAGAAACTCTTTTGTTGCATAGCATGATGAATGGTAGGAATTTACTGAGGAATGACTGCAATACTCAGAAAAATGAAGATGCTCAGTAAAGCAGCTACATTTGAGAATGGTGCTGTAGCTTAAGGAAGGTTCTTGGAGCAATTTGCCAGAAGTGTCAACATGTTGTTATAAGCAATCTCAGCATGGGGAATCCAGTCTAACTTGCTTATTGTGGGCAGTCCAGTACCACTTTGGGAGGAGTTGTTTGTTGACTACCATCAACACACCTGTAGTTATTATCTGAATGTTGGATTGGTGATTCATTTTTATAGCTGTGCTGTGAAAGATGCAGAATATGAGAAAGTATAAGCAATACATCAGGATACTTAATCACTGTGAAAGCATGGTTTTTACTAAATATTAAATATTTCCTTGAAGAATGCAAAGACTTAATGTTTGACATAAAAATAGATTCTATTTGAGATATATGACATGGAAAGAGCACTGATTTATGGTATGGTATACTGGATTCTGTGAGGATTTCTATCAAATGTTCATATTGTACTCCAGCTGAAATTTGTCTTATTACAGAAGTCTATTACAGGAGCTATATTAACAGTAAGTTACTTTTTGGAAGTCTGATTTAACTTTTTGGTATATGGTGTTGCATCCACTGTTTTACTCAACTTAGAAAGCTGCAAATTCATTATGAACATTCAGTTGTTTATTGGCAGTTTTTAATATGGCATTGTTTTTTAAGCAGCATCCTCATGAACTCCAAGATCTCTCTTCTGGATGATAATATCAGACTTTGGAACCTGTCATCTTATACACATGAGAAAAACTATAATAATGTTGAATTACTTTGCATTTACTAATTTTGAGTTTTTAAGCATTGCTTCCTGGACAGTTGGTATCACAGGAATCTTCACAGCTCTCAGCAGTTGTTTTTTAACTGCATTTAATAATTTCTGGCTCCTCAGCAAAGTTGATCCTTTCATTGGTGTCAGCATGTTACCAGCTCATTGCCACTGTGCTTCTTTGCTGGTTACCTCCCCCTGCTGTGGTGGAGACTGGTTATTCCTCTTTACCTACTGTCCTCCTTGGGAAATCCACCTGCAAAAATATTGTTAGAGCATTCTTTTTTTGAAGTGAAGGTTCTACTTCTTTTATTGGCTGAATTCCATTTGATTGTGCACATTTTAAAGCAGAGATGCCTATTTTATTTCTTGAACACAAATTGACCATGTTAATTTATTTCTATATACTTGCTTCCCTTTTGTTTAGCTTTTCCTTGTCATCTTAGACTTTTTTTTATCAAGAAATTCATGATAAACTTAGGATAACTACTTTAAAGAAGTCACCTCCCCCTACCTTCCTAAATTTTTGCTATCATTGTCAATTAGTTCATTAATTTGTTTCCTTTACTAAGGAAGTTGATTTTAATGGTAATTATGATAATTTTTACTGTCTGAAGTATGCTGAAACTGAAGTTAAGGGCAAATAGGAACATTTTCATGTTTTCTTTGCAGTCACCCTGATGGGCTATGAATTTCTTGTGGCCAATTGTACAAATGAAATAATTGGAGCACCTGCTGGATAGTCTGTAGCCCAGGAGAAGATTCTCCATAGAACCAATTTCATGAGCATTCAGTGTGTTTTTTGATGCAGATTTTCTGAGATGTTTTAATAGTACAGAAATATCTTGTCACTTTAGACTGATACATGGGCTTCGTTTCAGTCCCTTAAGTGTTACATATTAGTATATTGATTTACATTAGAAAGCAAATGCAATTTGGATTATTTTAGTCTGTAGTGAATTATTTCCATCTGTTTTACTGATTCTATATGAGTTTATTAATATAAACTAGAATTTTACTATGAATAGTGTTTCAGGAAAGGGAATTAGTCTGCATAGTACCTCTTCATTCCAGTTTAGGCATAACTGAACTTTTTAATTGTTTTTAGTCCAACTTATCAAAACCATATTTAATCTGAAGGTAGCCTCTCTAAATATTATCACAGAATTGGTGAGGTTGAGGTTCTCTGATCCAACATTCTTGCAAAAACCAGGCCAACTAAGGCCAGTTGTCTTGATCTGTGACCATGTGGCTTTTGAATGTATTCGGTGATGAAGACTCAGCAGATACAACTTTTCATCCTAGATTTCGTCCATGGAAAAAAAATGGAGGAAAGTAGACGCTTCTAGGAGGTGTTTAATTTCATCCCAGGATATTAATCTAAGAGAGTTCAATTGAATGTCTTCTACAGGTGGCTGATTTACTTCTGTGTGTTTTTAACATAATCTCAGAGAGGCTCATCCTGGTGAAGAGATATCTGAACACAACAATTCAGATTGTTGAAGTGTGCACAAGTTGCTGCTGTTTTCAGAAATAAAAACTCTGCCTGCATTTCTTGAAAAGAGTGTAAAAACTCTGTGAAATTATTGCATAATTCTAAAGAATGGCCACAGAAATAATGTGCTTCTAATCTTGACATTTTTTTGCCTTCCTTTGGTACATATCATGTGTTTACCAAATATGCAAATATATGATATGCAGTCACAAGTTTTAAATTAAAGTACTAATTATAATTAGGATAATAGTTTTTATTTGAATGTAATTAAATGTCTCAGGAGAACTAAGGAGGTAGTCAGTTTATATATTTAGCATATTAGAAGCTTTTATGTTACAAAATTATAATTATTATTAGCAATTAATTGATAGAGGAAAAAGTAATTTGAAAGTGAATGCAAAGTATTAATTAGGGTGGAAGCCAAATGTATTGTATTAATTGTCTGAAGATGGGGTATGAAAGAATTCTTTGAGTATTTGGATAGGTTTAGCCAGCAAAAAGAGTTTTCATAGTATTTCAACTTGCTTATTTTTTTAGAGTTTAATTTCAAGTCAATATAAACTGCTTTTAAATAGGCCATAGAATTGCCTTCTATTACAATTGACTGTTAAAATTATGCACTTAGATAATATTTCAATATCTTTATTTAAAGCTTATTAATGAAATTTTAATTCTATAACTCCATTAAACAAATAGAACAAAATTCTTAAAATTATTTTAATATTAATTTATTCCATTATTTTGTGTAATATATTTACAGTTACTGAAATTAATGTTATTGACAGGCTGAGAGAGTTGGTTTGTTCAGCCTGAAGAAGAGAAGGATGCAGGGGGACCTTACAGCACTCAAAGGGAGCCTAAGAGAGAGCTGGACAGGGAGTTTTTACAGGGGCATGTACTGGGTTGAGGGCAGGGGAAGGCCTTAAGCTGAAGGAAAGGTCTAGATTACATATTAGGAAGAAATTCTTACTGGCTAGAGTGGTGAAGCACTGGAACAGGATTCCCAGAGAGAGTGGCCAAGGCTGGATGGGACTCTGAGTAACCTGGTCAAGTGGAATGTTCCATGGCAGTGTGGCTGGAACAAGATGATCTTTAAGGTCCCTTCCAATATAAGCCATGCTGTGATTCCGTGATTCTGTGAAATTTCACACTGGTACTTTCAAAATTCTTCAAAGTTACTAGGATAAAGTAGGATGCATGAAAGTCAGGCTGTGTTTCCTTCACAATTGAAAGATGTTTATAGGTTGTCTTGAGTGCAGCTTTTTTAAGTTACACAAATAACTGATCAAAATTGTTGAATTTCATTCCTGAAGATATATTTGGTCTTGACTGTATCTTCTTTGACTTGTTTGCTTTTCTCTCCCTCCTAATACATGCCTGGTAGTTGTGCTATTTAATTGGAGCTTAGGATTTCGGATAGTGTTTTGCCAGTGCCTGGATAGATAGGGGTCAGGCTGTCATTTCATCAGAACAGCTGTTAACTCACTTCTTATCTGAGTGCTTGCTCCTTTCCTGGTGCATTCTCTCCCTTGCACCAGCCAGCAGGTTTTCTTGACCACACAATGAGCTGATATGTGGTATAATAATGTAATATTTCTATCTTTGTGTTACTCCAGAGCAGATGAGTGGTTGTTTTTCCAGACCTGACTGTATGACTGTTTGGGTGGGATAATGGAAAAGGCAGTAATGTCTTCCAAACACTTAACTAAGGGCAAATGTTAGCTTATATCAGGAGAAAAACCTAAGATAATTTTAGTGTCTTTTTATTTTTGAGTAGGAAAATTTCAGAGAATGGTGGAAAAGCCTCAATTGATTCCTGAGCTTTTCAGGTTCTGCACTACATCTGTGTCGGCCAGGCTACCATATCAATTACTTCATAGGAGGGAATGCTTCAAATATATTTTGATTTTATTGTATTGAGATGCGGTCCTCAGCACAGTGACAAAATTGAAGGAAATGTTTTATAATATTAGTGTGTATATACTTTACAAGCTTTGCATGGCATAATTGTTAATTTGCTCTTAGAATGCATAGCTGTTAGTTTCCCTTGTCAAAGTTGCTTCTTTAACCATGTAAAACATATTCTGTATTGGTCACAATGAAGGTGTGATAGACTCTAAACTATGTATTTCACATTGTAATGCTGCTCTTGTTTTCTTTTTTAGCTGGTTGGTGGCGAATTTGATCTAGAGATGAACTTTATAATCCAGGATGCAGAGAGCATCACATGCATGTCAGAGCTTTTGGAGCACTGTGATGTGACGTGCCAAGCAGAAATCTGGAGTATGTTCACTGCAATTCTACGTAAAAGTGTCCGTAATTTACAGACTAGCACGGAAGTTGGCTTAATTGAACAGGTACTGCTGAAGATGAGTACTGTGGACGACATGATTGCAGGTATAAATTGCCAGCTGATAAAATAATTATTGCATTCTTGACCTGCCAATGTTTTGTGGTTATGGAAGGGTATGGGATATTTTGATTTTTACTTAAACTGATGTTTTCATTATTACTTCTATTAAGTCAGAAGTACTTCTATATTAATTTCGGGAAAATGACATAAATATATTCTTAGTTTGAAATATCTGTAGATACATGGTGTAAAATAACTGGTTGTTAGTTTGAGAAGATATTGTTATCTTAGAGAAAAAAAAATTAAAATAATTAAAAACAGTGTGTTAGACTTTTTAACTACAAGGCAATATTTTAGCTTTTATATACATTGGTCATTTTAAATCATGATGCCAGAATTGCTAGATCCATTTTAAACATGACCTCATATGACAGCATAGTAGATATTATTTACAGATTTGAATGCTGGACATATGGATTACATTAAACCTTTATGATTCAATAATGTATTCCTGTGATCTCTATATTTTAATTTTTTACATTAGTGGGTTTTAACATCCTATAATATTTTGCAGCATTAAAAAAATAGCATGCTTTGTTTGTTTGCTGAAAATAAGTGATGAAATTATTGCTCAGTTAAAGGTTTTCATTGTATGTGTGAAGGAGTTTATGGTATTCCACACTACATCCTCTCCATAGAAGGGCACAGATTATAATCCTGATTACTTGGATACAGAACAGGTTTGCTCATCATGTTTAAATATGGAACCTGAGGAAATTTATATAATTACTATTTATTTTCCCTGAGGGACCTTAGGCAGTTTCTTTCAATGCAGTGTGAAAGCAAAGTTCTTAATTCTTATATAATTTGTGACTGATGGTAGGTTACTTACATTGTGAGGCATTTTTGAAATATTTGGGGTTTACCTTCTGGAATTCTAATATTTTAGTTGATGACCTGATTCCTGACACATATACAGGTTTTGTGGAACAGTAAACTAGCAAGGATTTCAGACAAGAAGCAAGAAGATGTAAAAGGATGAAAACTGGATTATTGAGGAATGATTTATTCCTTGTCCTGTTTGCTTTTATTGTCAGTATAAATGTGTTTGTAATAATAAGTATTTGGAAAAGCTACATTCTGTTTTTCAAAACAAGTCATAATCAACATCTTGTTTAGAAATATATCTCTAAATGCTAAAATAATTTTAAAGTGTCTTGCTCAGTACTGTACAGTTAAATTCAGACTGAAGTATAACAGATCAATAGATTCATAAATGATGGTTTTCACCAAATATGTTTTGTTTACAATATTTGTAAGTATGGTATGTCGGAATAGTGTAAGGATAAAGATACTCTTCTATTCCATATTAGATATAACACATTATATAATGAGAACAAAATTTTCTTTTCTAAAATTTTTCAGGGTTTTACTCATGGAGATAATGTTCTTACATGAGTAATCACACCAACAAAATGTGTCCAATTTAAGTTTCTGTGAGTAGTACTCATATATGTGGTATACAAGATTGTAATAGTGCCTCCCTTAGAGAATTTTTTAACTGCCTAATTAATTGTAGAAGTGAAAAATCAAGAGCATATGATCTCGATTTTAAGAGGATTTGCGAATTAAAAAATCACTCTCAATTTACAGATATTCATGTAAGCCATGGGGGGTAGTAAATTTTAAAAAAACCAAAACAATCTAATGAATCTTCTACCTCAATGATCTTTTTTCTGAGAGTGGTCACACAGTGCTTCAAAAAGAGACCACCTGCACAAAAAACTTCAGTAAGCTTGTTCTTTGGTATGCTTACATAGATGAAGGGAGTACATATTTAACTTAAAATCAAAACTGAAAATTGGAGTTATGATGACATTTTAGCTTTGCAGTGTGTTCCAAATTATCTGAGTATTCATCTATATATGATGAGCAGGGATGGAAGAGAATCACACGTCCTAGGGTTTTTCTCCAATGACTGTAAATAGATTATTTTTTTGAGAGTTTTTTTTTAACAAGATGTGGAAGCAACCAAATTTGATCATTTTGCTTCTGTCTCTTGATTTCTGTAAGCACCTTAGTCACCTTTTATAAGTGGTAATAATATTGGCAATAAGTCAGAAGTAACAAAAAAGTCATGTAATAGCTATTTTGATATTAGGCAAAATCAGTGATAACTAAAGGAGTATCTTTGTTCCCTAACATCCTATGCAGATGATGAGGTCATAATTGTAGAAGTGTTTTGCCTCAAATATTTCTGTGAGGTTCCCAAAGCCAGGGAATAAAGTAAGAAATTTTGTGTTAAAATGATTTTTAACATTAAAGGGAGGATGTTTTGAACAAGACCTGTGTTAATTTTTACTTCACTTTTTTTCCCAAAACAGTTGCTAATACTCTGTCAGCCAAATGTTTTGAAATTGGCATTTATCATCTCTAAATGGTACAGGTTTTTTTTTTTTTTTTTTTTTTTTTTTTTTTTTTTTTTTGTAATTTGCTTCTCTGGGAGTTGCTTGTTTATTTTTAGGTCATCTCAATTTTTTCCCAAAACAGTTGCTAATACTCTGTCAGCCAAATGTTTTGAAATTGGCTTTTATCATCTCTAAATGGTACAGATTTTTTGGGGGTTTTTTGTAATTTTCTTCTCTGGGAATTGCTTGTTTGTTTTTAGGTCATCTCACTTGTTCCTTTGTGAAACATTTTGATTAGACCTAGATATGGTTTGAATAGACAACTCAGGCAATCGTGCCTGCTTTATGTTCTGATAGCTCACTTTCTGGACCAGTCTAAGTCTGAAGCCACTCTTCTATGATTTTATGACAGTAAGACAGCAGCAAATAAATATGTACCCAAACTTTTGCAATGTGAAGAATTTTTCTGTCTGTTTAGATGGAGACTCTAGATTTGTGAGGTTCTGAGTATTTTAAACATCTAACTGCATGCAATTTTACAAACTCTGTGGTGAGGAATAAAAGCTTAATCATTTTGAAAGTCTCAGTGGCAACGCAAGTGGGCTCAGTTTGCTTTCCAGAAGCATCACCTGTCAAAAAAAACATAGCACTGTGACTGTTGTACTAATATATAGAATGGTCAGCCATTCTATCAACAGTTAAGGAGAAAATATTTTCATAGATGCTTGGTCTTTTTTTTTAACACTTGGACAGAATCTTCCTTGAGGGACTCACTCTTTGCAGTTTCTGTTTCCAGGTGATGAGTAGGGAAGCAGATCACCTGCTCTCAGGGACTCTTTGGGATAGTGTGTCTGTAGTCCTATCTCAGAGGTCAGAAAGATGGAGAGAGTAGATAGGTCTCACCTAAGTCCCATTTTTTCCTCACAGCCATGTTGTGATGATGTAGGTAATTGTTCTAAAACTGCTGGGACTGAATTCTTAAGCACTGAAAGAGTTCATAGTTTCCAAGCAACAGTGTTGGGTTTTGACTGCTCTGTCATAAATAGCCTGTTAACAAGCTTTCCTCTTTCAACCCATTCCGTAAGTAAAACTGCAAAATTATCACATTCTTTATTACAACCTCTAAAAGTTAATTTACATCACCAACAAGGGATAAAATTCACAATTTCATGACCATGTAATATTAAGAGGTTAAGGAGACCTGAGGGTAGTTTCCTGAATTTTTCTTTTGAATGCTATTTAATGTCTTCCCAAGTTAATGCCAGACCCTTCATTTTGATATATGTGCATTGTTACTTGAAGACAGGCAGGCATTTTCCTATTGTATTTTCATATTAAGTGACTGAATTAAGCATTCCTGCAAGGTCACTGGTTAATTTATAAATCCTATGAAAACTGCTTAGTATGAAATTATTCTGAAGGTGCCATTAATAGAAATTAGAAATATATTAAAAATGAGAAACTGCCTGTTTTTTCCTTCTGGACTTAATATTATTATATACAATCTTGTTTCTGAAATGAGATCATGGATTCCAGTTATATATGTAATCTTATTTAGTATAAAAATGTAGACATTAAAAAAATCCAGTTGTAGTATGCTTTCTGACCTTTGTCCATTTATAGATGAGTGGATTACTAGGATTTATAAAGCAGATGGGACAGACTCTTTTAAGAGACTTCTAATAAGTATGAATAAAGTTATGTAATAATTATTTTTAAGTCTTTTTATTGAAACAAGAACCTTTAAGTAGCCTTAAGTGCTTCAACTTCCACAGATGTTGTTTGCTTTATCTTTGCTTGTTATCTACTGGGCTTCAATCTTCCAGGTCATTGTTTTACCCAGAGTTACATAATTAGGGAGCTTATGTTTGTTTCTCTCCATCAATGTTTAATTCATTACTTATAAATATGTATTTCTAATGCCTGTAGGTTATCCACATCTTCAGTAGAAATAAGAATTTTTTTCTGTGCCTTAAGGTAGTATAGGGCTGTAACAGTGAAACAAAGCAATACACGTTCAGTGATTTTTTTTAAGCTTGCCAATTGTTTCTGTGTTTGACTGTATTAATTTGCACTTTTTTCCCCTCTGTCACAAGATTTTTTTTTAATGGTGTTTTGATTTTCACTAGACAACTTTGCTTCTACACAACATTTTTTTCTCTGTAAGGCAAGCAAAATTTGCAGTCCCTTGATCTGAAAAGAAAGCTGAAACTACAAAATAGGAATTGGGAAATTGTCAGCCAAAGATTAGTATTCACTTGTGCTTATTTCCTTTTCTGAGTGGTAACTGTGACTGTTACCAGTTTCTGATCATGTACAGGATGTGCCACCTTTACAGTGCAGGCTGGATACCACAGTGAAAGGGGCAGGCACTAGGGGAGCTGAGTCATAGAATTCATCACCATGAAAGAAAAGGCATTTATTTTTATTAGGTGAATTTGTTTTCCCTAATTCTGTCACACATGTATGTAGTAGTGATTTTAAAGGGAAGATTAAAGAAATGAGATGGGGGGAAAATCTGTACTTGGAGATTAGGGATATATTCAGAATTTACGGTGAAAATGTCTGCTAAATTGCAATGCTTTTCCTTTGCCTTTCCTGATAGGCAATTTCACTCAACAAACAGTTCACTATGTCTTCTGTAAATTAAATTATATTTCATTCTTCACACATGACTTTTGCTTGCTAAAGATCAGAGACTAGTATAATTGTAGAAAAAGCTAAATAGATATTAATGCTTTTGCTCAAAACCACATATACATGGATTTGCAAAAAGAAAATTTGTTTTAAAACAAAATATGAATGTGAAATGTCTTTGGAAAGACTTGTTTCTCCAGAAAACTACTCTTTCTCAGCACCTGTAAGAGTCATCCTTTCACTAATGAACAAGGATAACATGCAGTCCTACAATAAAATGTAAAGTTATCTGTTGAAAATTATGTCTTCTACAAGTTTTAGCAGGGCGGCAGGAGGAGAGTGGGGGAATTTCCCCAGATGGGGAAAGTGTGTTAATGCTGATTATGTTGTGTCATAGCTGTTTTGTTTTGAAAACTCTGGACTTCGCTGCTTGATCTTTGAATTAAATTTTTATCCTCATTTGTGGATATGAGCAAATTGGTTCACCTCCCGCTAGAGGAAGTTCTAATTCTTATTAGTCCATTTTATTCCTGAAAAAAGTATGGAGTATAACAAAAGGTTCAGCATCCAACAAGCTAACAAATTCTTAATATGAAATTCTGGAGTTTTAAATAAGTAGTTTTAAACCTGATAATCTCTGAAAGGAGGACTCTGTTTAATGTTCTTACTGTAAAATCTTATGAGTTTTGAGATGTTGTAATGAAAGCTCTATTCCATAATCCTGTTAACAATTTTGATCCCTTCTTTTTATTGTGCTCTTTAATTTTTTTCTTGCTATCATTTCTGTTTGTTTTCCTTTCTTTTGTTGTTGTTGTTTTTCTATTGTTTGGTTTGATTGCTGGGTTTTTGTTTGATTGGTTTTGTGGGTTTTTTGTTGGTTTGGGGTTTTTTTGCAGGGGACAGAGGGAGGTTTTTTTTTCTTTTTTTTCCCCTGGCATTTCATTACAGTAAAGATCAGAAGCATCACGGTAGCAAAAAGTGGAAAATTATAGAAATTATATTGTAAAATGCTGGGCTTAGGTTAATGTAGAGCAATTTTTAGGTCAAAATTGTTGAAAAAATGTTAACTTCAGGGGAAAGAAGGAACTCTTATCCCAAAGACATATGGCAGAAAGAACAAGTTTATAAAGTTTATAATGTGTGATACATGTTGTGAAATGGGAAGAATTAATGTTCTGTAAATGTAATAATTTTTTCAAAATATCTTGCAAAATTTAACATTAAATCCTTTGTAAAATATTCAATACAAGTTGGATTTTTAGAATATGTAAATACACTTACTTTTAAAGGTATTAATTTTTTCAGCTTTTTTGTGTTTATCAAAGCAATGAAATTCAGAGTTCAGAATAACTTTATTTTCCTTTGAAGATCTCCTAGTTGATATGTTGGGGGTTCTTGCCAGCTACAGCATCACTGTCAAGGAGTTGAAGCTTTTGTTCAGCATGCTTCGAGGGGAAAATGGAATCTGGGTAAGCTGTGATCAGATAAAGCATTAAGTGTCATTCCATTAGAGCCTGAAGTTAACATAATCTGTCTCCTGGGACATATAAAGTTGAATTTGTTTACTCATGTTGACTGAACATATGTTCAAGAAGTATTTTTGCTAACTATTTTAATGTTAATTTGCTCTGTTGTTTGAAAACTGTCCACTTTCCATTGTAGCCTAGAGAGTACAAAAATGGTTGTATTGACTTTTCTGCAATTCTCTTTTTTTCACAGCCAAGACATGCAGTTAAATTATTATCAGTCCTTAATCAGATGCCACAGAGACATGGGCCAGATACCTTTTTCAACTTCCCAGGCTGTAGTGCTGCAGTAAGTTTTCAACCAAAATTCTACAATTTCAGGAACAAATAAATAGCTAACTCCTTATTTGCATTTCCCTTCATTTGGTTTCAGAAATTCTTGAAAATGAAATTAGAATGGAAATACATGTTTGAGTCGTGTAGACATTGCCTTCTACAGACTTATAAGGCAGCTGTGTTGTTGAGAAGTTGCACTTGTGAGGAAGGAATATCAAGCAGCAGATTTAGGTCTAGGGAAGTTACTGTGAAAGAGAAAACTGAAAATTCCAAAGAACGGTGTTATTTTATTAGAATAATGTAATCAATATTATATAAAGTAGAGAGGTGAGAAAAATCAAGAAATTAACTTGTCCACATCACCACAGTTTACAGTGCCTGCTTAGTTATAAACTTTATTATAAAGGTTTCATTTTGTCTGAATTCCATCAAATGTTTCCATTCTATCAAGGCAGTGGAGATAAGTTAGAATGGTGAAATTGTATTCCTTTCCAAACCTTCCCAAGTATATATTCTCTCTTCCATTCACTGCACGTACTTTGAAAAAAAAAATCCACTACAAATAAATTCAAGTATTGTATACAGATTTATAGATTATAGAGAGTAAATACAAATGTCAATACTAGGGAATAGAAATCTGAGGTAGAGTTCCATTCTGGTATACATTCTGGTATAGAATGGCAGGTGTATGCTCAGGTAGAAGGTGGAATCTTCTAACAGAAAATAATCCTGAGATTCCTGTTTCCTCATGCCAGTGCATGGAGGCTGCTCTACCTGCATTTCATCCATCAATGGCACTGATAATTTTCTTTAAGCAAAAACTGCTACATCCATTCCTTGTGAACAGACTTGTCAGAGTGGCAGATTGCATCAGGGAAGTAAACTGGCTGATAATCACTGTTTTACACCTGGGTTATTTTTTGCTAGATTGTCTTTGATCTTTTTTGATATCCAGCCTTATAAACAGATGTGTCAGCAAAATGCATAGGGCAGATTATGTAAAGAATTAATTACTAAGTTTTGAAAGGAAAAGTTTCATTATCTCCTGCTAAATTAAAACCACAGTTAACATCTCTTACAAGTACATGCACCAGCAAGACAGGTGTTGCAGAATATGAATGTCTACAGTGACACATACTGATTTGACATTTCTGGGCTTCAGAGGCAAACCCTGATGAAATTTCTATCTTAAATTTAATTTTTTATCAGAGGTTCAAAAAAGGTTTAGCAGGAGAAGAATTTCAAATATTCCTTCCTGTCCACATGTACATCAATAACAAGAGTTCTTGATTGAAATGCAGAGTCTCTTCCCTTTGAGTCTTCTAGGATCTTGTTTCACATACTACTCTTGATGAACTGCACTCCTGTAAATCAAAAAAATATAAATTTCAAATTTACACTTCTTTATTAGTGTCTGTTGTATTTCACTATGAAGTTCCGGAGAGGATACATCCTCTGAAGTGGACCATGGGCAGAAATTTATAAAATTACCCAAAAAGTAAAGCACTTCTTGAGAAGAAAGAGGCTGGACAGGACCTAGTTCATTAGCACTGAGTTTGTTTTCAAGTATGGTGCACAAGGTTGGCATCAGACAGAGAAACAGCATAACTTTTAATCAGCATGATAGATTTCTGGTTGGCTCTCTTTAAAGTTAAGGGCCTGCTCCTTGTATATCCAGGGTTTCAGTGGCAGTGTGAAGGAGCCAGGAGTGTACAGATATGCTGCTGAGAGCTGCTTCATTTTCCCAGCTGCAGGGCCCTTCCCAGTACAGTATTGCATCTGTACCAGTCTGTGCAGGTGGCATGTTAGTCACTCCAGTTGGAGGACACTTTGTGCTTGCTGGTACTTCTACTCTCAGGTGTTGTTCCCATTCATCATCAAGCAGCTCTTCTGCTTCAGGCAGGAAACTGCCTCTCAGGAGGCAGGAGCCATATCCCAAAGCTGTTCCTTGAAATGTTTAGTTTTAGTTTTAACAATGAATCTCGATTTTATGATGTGTTGATTGATTTGATTTTATATTTAAGTTTATTGATGAGATTAATAATTGTTAGGAGTGAAATTTATAGTTTAATTTCTGCAGAAGTAATTTTTCTTTTTGTTCAGTTAATATTTCCAATTCACAAATTTAATTTTGTGTCCTCTATTGGTAAAATTTATGTAGTTAAAAGTTAAATTATTTTAAAATACGTAGAAAAGTAATGCATTAATTCAAAAGCACTATCTAAAGGGTTTTTTCTGTATTTCATATATGAAAGTTAAAGCAGATCTACAGAGCTAGAATGACACAGGATTTTAGAATGGCATTACTTTTAACAGTATTTCTCAAAAAACTAATTGTTCCTTTTTTTTTTTCTTCCCTCCTTTCAGGCAATTGCATTGCCTCCTATTGCTAAGTGGCCTTATCAAAATGGGTTTACTCTTAATACCTGGTTTCGTATGGATCCACTAAACAATATCAATGTAGATAAGGATAAACCCTATCTCTATTGGTAAGTAGCTTACAATGCTGCAGTTATGGTTTGTTCCATGGCTTCCCAACAACCATTCATCTTTCTTATTTTTATTTTTTCTTTAGGGATTGTAAAATATATTAATTCTTAGAGCTTTAAATGGAGAATGTTGTCATATTTTTTGTTTGGTGCTAAAGATTCTCAGCTGATGGCAGTACTACAAAATAAATCTGTTAAACTCAGAGTGCACAGTTTGCACATTAGCTAAAGGCAACAGAAAGTAGATCTATGGATATAAAAATGGTTAACTGATGACCGGTTCCCCAAAAATGTGAAAATGTTATGTGAATGTAATGTGTATAAAAGAAATTGAATATACCAATCTCAGAAGAAAATCACAGAATGTGTCAAGTTGAAAGGGACCCATCAGGATCATTGAGTCCAACTCAGCCCTGCGCAGGACCATCCCCATCACACCTTGTGTCAGAAAGTATTGTCCAAACCCTTCTTGCACTTGGTCAGGCTTGGTGCTGTGACCACTTCCTTGGGGAGCCTGTTCCAGTGCCTAGCCACTCTCTGGGTGAAGAACCTTTTCCTAATATCCAACCTAAACTTCCCCAACACAACTTCAGGCCATTCCCTCAGGTCCTGACACTGGTCACCAGAGAGTTTAGATCAGTGCCTGCCCCTCCTCTTCCCCTCACAAGGAAGTTGTAACTGCAATGAGCTCTCCTCCAGGCTGAACAGACCAAGTGTCCTCAGCCACTTCTCATACAGCTTCCCCACCAGGCCCTTCACCATTCTTAGGGTTCTCCTTCAGGCACTCTCCAATAGTTTAATGTCTTTTTAATATTTTGGTGCCTAAAACTGCTCCCAGCACTCGAGGTGAGGCCGCCCCAGCTCAGAGCAGAGTGGGACAATCCCCTCCCTGGCCCAGCTGGCCATGCTGTGCTTGATGCACTTCAAGACACGCCTGGACCTCCTGGCTGCCAGGGCACTGCTGACCCAGATTTGACTTGCCACCAACCAGGACCCCCAGGCCCCTTTACATGGCACTGTTTTCCAGCATCTCATTCCCCAGTCTATTTGTCCACCCAGGGTTTCCTCATCCCAGGTGCAGAATCCAGCACTTGCCCTTCTTGAACTTCATATGGTTGGTGATTTCCCAGTCCTCTTATTTGTCAGTCCCTCTCTGCAGGGCTTCCTTGCCTTCAAATGGGTCAACAGCTCCTCCCAGTTTTCTACCATCTGCAAACTTGCTTTTATCCTTTCCAGTCCTGCATCCAAATTGTTTAAGGAAATGTTGAAAAACACAGGGCCTGCAGACTTTGCCATGACAGGAGCAATGTAAATTATTATCATTTTTCTATAGTAGCTTAAGCCAAGCTCTAATTAATAATTCAAAATAGGAAAAGGTTTCAGGTTTCAGACTTTGCCACATGAAAGCTTGTGTCACACACAGCGACCACCAAGAGAAAGATACCAAAGCAAATGTCTATTTGGTTTCAACTTGCTTTTTGGTCATGTAATATCTTTTTCAGTTTAACTAGATGAAAAACGTGTTGTATAAATAACTCAAGTCTTTAAGTGAGTGCAGTGCCTTTGTGGTGTGAGACAGCCGTTACATCAACTCAACCATGATGTGAAAACTGATTCTTAAAAATTGAGACAGGAAGCAAAGAAATTCTTTCACATTTACCAGATGTGAGGGAAATTTGCTGCTATTCTGTTATTAGGGACATGGTCAACCCTGCTTCAAGAACTGTATGCCAGTTTGTTTTTTTATAAAAAACGTGATTTTAAATATCTCTGAGGATGATGCTAGGCAGCTGCTGACAGTCTATTACCACATGGATATTGGAATAGTATTGTAGCTGTCTTACCAATTATAAATTGAGTGTGACAATCCTGGAAGAAAATTAGAAATCTGACATTTGCATGAACAATAAATAACAAGGCAGAGCAGTCAAAGGGTAAGGTTTAGAATTCTGTAGCAGAAATTTTAGTATAAGCTGACCAGCGTCACATACCTAGCAGTGGATAATGGGTGCCACTTTACCCGCTACTTCTAATGGGTAGCAATATGTTAGAAAGCAGGAATTACAGCAGGATATTAAGGATTGTTGTAGGTTACCAACTCACCATAAAATCCATTTTCATTGCTCTAGCTGAAAGAGCTAATGTGATCTTTTTAAGGATAGTCTGAATAAACAGAGATGACAACAAAGGTGATGTGATTCCTTCCCAAAATCTTGGCAAAAGCATTACTTGAATGTCATTTATAGTTCAGACTTGCTACTTCTTTTAAGAGACCATGGGAAAAACTGGTGCTATTCAGAAATAGTGAGCGGTGTCACTATTAGTAGTGACCCTTGGGAGTGAACTGTCCCTTGGAAAACATATTTTATAGTGAATAATTTTATTTTTTTTTTTAAATCTAGGATCTGGTGGATAGACTGCAAAATAAGAAAATTCAGATTTTTAGATACATGGTACTATGGCCACTATCGCAATTATAAGACATAGTAAAAAAAAAAAAGTAACAATACTAATAGTAATCCTTATAATACTTTAATGGATTGTTTGAAATGTTTCTTTAAAAATAAGGTGTAGATTCTTTGTCATAAAGAGGCTGCAAATTTAGATATTTAGGGCTCAGCTGATTGATTTCTCAAGGTTTGTGGTTTTTTTTTGGTGTGGTTTTTTTTGTTTTTAAGAGGTGTTTTCTTTCAGGTTACATATCAGGTTCTGTAAAAGAATTAGAAGGTCAACTGAGGCTGGTATGTCATAATTGATTTTTGTTCATAGAAAGTCTAAGTGCTTCCACAAACATTAAATGGAAGAATGGCTAAAACTTCTGGAACAGTGTTCTATATTTTAGTTTTACAGATGTAGATATAGGGAGGAAAGAAAAAAATCAAAACCATTCAAAAAACAAGGTGTCTAGTATTTTCAGACTTTGTCTAGGGGTTATGGTAATAGAGATAATACAGAACAGTTGCAAAAGCCTATAGTGGAATTCCAAAGTTAGTAGAAAGCAAATTTCACACACACCTTTCAGGCAAGAATGAATTAATATCTTCTCAATATCGGCACTGTGGTTATATGTTAAAATGCTCATAAAATCCTAAGCTAAAGAAACTGGAATCCCTAAACAGTTCCACTGGTGGAAGAATGCTCTCTTGCTATGGAAGTGTAATAACATTCGGTAGCTGCTTTGAGAAAGTGGCTGAAATGAAACATAATTGTAAAGGTTATATGAACAAACTGTAGTAAAATTGTGTTCCAGCTGCTATGGGAGGTTATTTAAAGCTCATAAAACCATGTGGCTGTTGATGGCACTGCTCTTACTGTCCCCATGCATTTCATCTTGCGATGTGGAAAGTTCTGCACATGTAGGTAATTGGTAAGGGAACTTTGGAGTATTCTGTAGACAGTCCTAGCCTACATTACCTTTGACAAGAAAGAATATGTCAAGAGTAAAATTACATAGTATAATGTTGAGGTAAACAGAACACATTTGAGTACTCAGTTTCTTAACTACTCTTGTATTAGAAATACAATTAATTTGGAGGAAAAAAAGTAAAATCTTGGCTAAATTTCATGCTTAAAAATCATTCATCTATTCCAAGGCAAAGAGCCCTGCTAAGAAATGAGCAGTTTTTTCATTATTTCATTGCTTTCTCGTGTTCACGTGCTGAACTCCAGGAAGTTACACACTTAAGGACAACTCAGTGTTTAAAATTTCAGGAAGAGTCTGATTTGACCATAATGGAGATAAAATCAGCCCAGTAACCAAAAAGGTTAGGAAAGAGAGAAAATTTGAAAGATGTAGACGTTTATTCTAGTGATATTCTTTATTTCAAAATGCTTTCTAGCTCTTGTTCATGGTATTAGGATGCATTTTATACAATGGTAATAATATTTTATCATGTAAAACATTGATATTTACAGTGATTGGCTGTTGATAGTTTAAAGGAAACTATTATATTTGACATCTCTAATCAAATAATATAACACTGTTCATCAGAATGCAGTGAATTTCTGTATTATTTTAGTACCCTTCAGAATGGGATTCTGTTAAATGAAAGCATTTAGACCATTTTAGAGATAACATTTCTGAGAAACAGATTTGGCATTGTGAGAGTTGCAGTAACCTGCTGAAAAGTTCTTTGAATGGCATAAGGCCCTGAGGAGACGAATCAAAGTCTCAAACTATCTCACAACACATTCAGTTGCTCTTATTGTAAGAGCTGTATTTTAAGTTTTTTAGCCTTCATTTTATTGCACTAAATTCAGTGCTGTGGTTGTGCAGGTTGTGTGTATGGGTAATGTAGATTTATGTGTATGAGTGATATTCTTCCATGAGGCTGTTCACTGCTCCTTTTGTTGAGGGGTAGAGCTGCCTGTAGGGTCATTGTGGAAGCCAGATCATTGGCATGATCCAGGTTAAAAATAGTCTTCAAAAGATACAAAGGAATGGCAGTGTTATAAAGTGGTTTTGATTTTGAGGTCAATGGCAATGGACAGCATGTAATATTTCTCTTCATTCTTTGGTGATGTCTTAGGTTTATTTAGAGAGAACATTTTACGTTTATTAAAGAAGTGCCCTTTTTTTTCGTTTCTGCAAAGAGTTCTATGGAAGCCCTTATTAAAGACAGTGGCAGGGAATAATGCTCCTTTTCAACACAGCAGCTTGAGGGGAGAGAAAACTGTATAAAATATAGAGAAGCAGATGAATGAATAAGGAAGACAGAGGCTGAATTGGGGAAAAATATATACAATATATACTTTGACACTAGAAGTAGAAACTTCTGTGCAAGGATTCATTAGGGTGCAGAAAAATCATCTATAGGTGTTATTACACCTGTTCTGTTTACTGTTTTTAAAATTTTTTATAAGTTTTTTTAAAAGTATCCTTTAGTAGTTTTTAAAAAGGTATCCTAATTCATTACAACAAAACTGGGTTTCTAGACTTTGAGAATTTGAATGTCTCTTTTTTACCTCCTTTACAAATGCCCTCATAGGAGATTAGTGTCTAAGCCCTGATCACCTCAGGGTATAATCACAACACCTATCTTGTAAAGAGTTTTTTGGGTTTTTTTTATTCGGTCATGGTTTATCAACTTTTTTTTTGACAATGAGCAAAGAGAACAATCTCTTAAATAATGCACACTTATTGACTTTAGGTTTCTGAAGATGGAATAACTTTCACAAATATTAAAATTTTTCTGTGTTAAATTCAAGATTGTATATATGTAGTAGGGTAAACTAAAAATATACTATTTCAGCAGATATTAAGGAAGATGAAATTTGAACTTAGTGTCTGCATGTACCTTTCATGTCCTAATATTCCTAGGAAAAACTAGTAAAAGTGTATGAGAAAATGTTGCAACAAAGAAACTATTTAAAACATTATTATTGCAATAACATAAAATTATTTTATAAGTTAGCTGCATTAAGAGAATGAGAAAGTACTAATTAGTGGGCTAATTGTACAGTACTAATTAGTGGGCTAATTGTAGTCTGGCTACAGGACTTTGTACAAATACTCAATTAGTAGGGTTTTTTTCTTATATTTGCAAAGCTTCCTTTCAGAATTCATAGATGAAATTCACTATCTCGACCATCTCGACCTTGTATTTCAGCCACTGGTTATTTATTAAAGAAACGTCCAGAAGTTGCATACAATATACTCCATATTATTGATAGTAAACTGATCTTTTGTACTTATCTTTTAGGAAGTGATTAAGCAGCTTAGCTGTAGATATGGACTTGCCTTTTTAAATTGTTCAGTGAATGTTGTTCATGAACTTTCACCAGTTACCTTTGCAAAGTGTTTTTTTAAGTCCAGAATTGATCTTTAAAATGCTTTTGATTTCAAATATGGAATGTATGAGCTTTCTGCATTATCTGTCTTTATGATATTTGTCACAAGAAAGCTTGGAAATCCTTGTTAAACTTACTTTCATAAAATTGTAGCCCTTTATCCATTTGACAGATGAAAAATCCACAACTCAGAAGATTAAAATTTCATATACCATTAGCATAATTTATTCATGTCTTGAAAAATAATTCTTGTGAATCATAATTATCTTGAATCCAAATTTGTATGTCATATCTGCTGCATTATTCTCTGAACACCCCAAAATGCAAAGCATCTCACAATTGTTTTGTAATGGATATTTCTTCACTTTAATCAGATGTGTTTTTTTAAATGATGATTAATTAAGAAACTGAGGGTGAAATGTGATAGACAAAATACTTACTATCTTGTATTCTCAGAAAAAAAGAGTACCAATTTTTAAAATGTAGTTGGGAATCAATTAGGTGCTGAAGGTGAGTAGCTCCCCAAAAAGAATGGTGGAAGAAAATGAGATTCACCATTCCAGGTACAAATTTATTTTCTTTTTCATGGCAGTTTAAAGTAGTATTTGGACCTTTTTATTATTAAATAATTCCCCTTTTCCCAGTTAATGGCAGTTTAAAGTAGTATTTGGACCTTTTTATTATAAAATAATTCCCCTTTTCCTAATTCCTAATTCTTTCTTTTCAGTTTCCGCACTAGCAAAGGTGTTGGGTATTCTGCTCATTTTGTTGGCAACTGCTTAATAGTTACATCCTTGAAGTCAAAAGGCAAAGGTTTCCAGCACTGTGTGAAGTATGACTTTCAGCCACGCAAGGTAAGCAAGGTTGTTGGCAGTGAAGGGTACCACTGAAGGTGTGCTGACAATGTGCTTCTGGGAGGAGGGCTAACATCTCCTTAGTGCTATGGTGTTAATCATAGTTCCTTGTTTTTAGGTAACTACTCTAGTGTTTATGCAAAGTTACAGTTCAGAATCAATTCAAGAAAAATGAAATAATTTAGAGGCTAACACTTCTATGACGTTAGCTTGTTTTTCAAAATTACTGCTTAATTGCCTTCAGATAGAGAAGAATTGTGAGTATTTGTAAAATGGCTGCACTTAATTACTCAAATATCTTCATTCTGTCTCCGAAAATTCTGTACTTGGTAACTGTTGCCAAGGTCTTGAAAAATTTTGCTGGCAATGCTAGAGTTTCATTATCTGATGCTGTATGATATAATGCTATGAACTTTCTTCTGTTTCAGTGCTGTGTTAGGATTTTTCATTTTTTGTAGTAAATCTTGATTGCATCTCTAGATCATTTTAGTGTTTATTTCTACTCTTTGCCTAGTAGTCCTAGGGGAACGATGATTTTGTGGCCTTCAGTGTTGCATTTAGTTGACTGAAACATTGACTTTTCTGTGCAGCAAGCATTATGTGTTTGTCACTGATATCAGTCTTGTGTGTATTTTGCTATGAAGCCCATTTCTATATTTTATGGGCTTAGAATTTGTATATTGAATTTCAGTGCTTGATTTTTTTTTTTTTGAGAAACCAATCTCTTAGGGAGGGAATGCCATTGTTCACACATCAACTTAATGTTCCACTATATTTCTTGGTGTGTATTTGAGTTTCAAAATCACCAATTCTAATTTTGTCATATAGCTTTGAGGTCACTTGTGGTTTTCTTAAAACAAAGTAATGTCTTTCTCTAGCATATCACTCAGGGTTGTATGAAGCCTTATAAACACACCTCTTCTGAGTCTACTGGAGTGAATCAATTCTGTTTTTCACATTTTTCCAATTTTATAGCTAGAAAAGTATTTTGATGACAGTTCAATTTTCATTTAAAGGATCACCTGAATCTAGTAACAAATGTAATTGTTAACTTTTGTATTATGTTATTGTTAATCACCTCTTGGGATCTAGCTGATCTTTACTTGTTGATGAGGAAGTAGATTTCAATATTTTAGCAAGATATGGTTTTAGTAATTTTTAGTATGAATGACTAGTTTTCTTTGTCCCAGCTGTGGAAAATTTTAGCTTTTGCTGTTTCTACTCAAAATAACTAATTCTGAAATACTAATGCCTGTGTATCTCATTATATGAATACCATTTTCTAATCAAAGTCTGTTCATCTGCTGGAATACATAAAAATATAACTCCCATGTTAGTTTTACATATCCCAAAGTTCATGCTCCATACACTGAGTCATGTGTTAGCTTTAGAAAGTATTTTAAATAAATATTCTAGAATATCTTTTCAAGTTGTTTAATATATATTTTTCCATCATTAACTTGTGTTCACATGCATTTGATAAAGTACATAATGCATAGTGGAGGAAATAAAACCTGTCAAATATAATTCCTGGCCCTAACAAGTCAAAATTTATCCTGTTTAACATGCAAATTGATTTTCTTCTTGTTGTTTAGATATGGGATTGGTTTCACTGTACAAGATTTGAATGTGTAGATATATATTAAAAAATGTGTACTCATTTATAAAACAGTTAACTGTCCTAATGTTAAGAAGTGTGATGATTTTTGCCATCAGATGTACCATTCCCTAGACATTTGCTTACACACATGCACATTTCAGCAATAAATTTTGTCAGAATCATCATCCTCAATAAACTTCTGAATAATGTGGTTTGAGGGTTTTAAAAAAAATTTGGTGAATCACAGTAAAGTAACGAATTCAATTTATCTGGTCAAAAGCTTTATATAGGCAGATCAGAGCTGCTCTGTTCAAGATCTGTGAAGATCTTCCTATGTCATGTGACACCGTTCACAGTACAATATGTAATAATTAATTTATAACTTTAAGTCTCAATTGTTGTATTTTATAATATTGTAAAAGCAAGCATTTATAAAAATATATGGAGAAATTTGGTTATTATATACCCAAATAGAAAACATGGGTATGGTATAATAGCCTGACATTTCAACAGAGCTAACCTAGCTTTGGCAGTGTTATGTTTAAAATGTCTATACTGCTTTTTTGGGACTCCAAATTGACATTTTTGTATAAGTAACCCCCTGTGGTTTTGCTCCCTTGAGTTTGAGCCTCAGCATCAGTTCGTGTAAAACTGTAACAGGAAAGCAGTGTAGTCAAAAGCTTTTGTGTGTGTATGTTTCTAATCCTGAACACCTTTGCTAACTGTAGCAGAGACAGAAATAAGTTCCACATCCTGGAAATACTTAGTGTGTGATGCCTCATCTCTCTGATTGTGCTGTCCTATGGAGTAGGAATATAACTTAGTGATTTAGCAGTTTGTGACTAAGCTTGACAGGTTTCAGCAGTAAACAAAAAACACATACTGAAGGGTCTTTTAGCACTACCGAAAGAAGCTCTTGTTGCAGCAGAGGGAGGCATGGCCTTTGTGCATTTTTGAGAAAATAATTTGGGGAAGGAAACTGTGGGATGAATATGAAAGAAATTTGTATTGCTGACTTTGATTATTAGGCCAAAAAAAAGGGATTTTTTTCAACTAAAAGTTGAAGAAAAATTGTGTGTGAGCTCATACAACTTAGTTTGGTTCATTGTGTGGCAGTGAAGTACTGCCTTTCCTTCTTAAAAACAAAATGTTTTCTAGTGCTAGAGAGATTGCCCAAATAAAGAAATTTTCAAAAGACTAGGAGCAAAAAACCCATTAATCACAAAAATTACTTTTCCCATGGTTCTTGGGGAGGGAAAAAAAAGTTTCCATACATGACTTCAGAAGTCAAAGCCAGAGCAGTACTTCTTTATTCCAGTGTTGCCCAATAAATCTGTTTGCTTAGAAACACAAGAAATGAGATACTCTAAAGTATTGTTGTGTGATCAGCATCATTTTTCTACCTTCTGTTAGTTGTATATTTAAAGGAGGGAAAAATGAAAAAATATTTTTTAGTACCTGGAAACAGATGTGTAAAAATATGTGTTCTCATATCTATAGTTATTATAGACTTGTAACAGAATACAGCTCAATTTGATAATTACTGTAATGCTTATTGTCAAAATGTGTTTTTCTGCATGCTGTTTTGTTTGTAATTCTGTGCTTTTTCTAATTTTAAAATCAACACGTGAAAACATCTACTTTTATTTTCCCTGATAGAGAGAGAGTTTTATATTTGTAGGCTCTGTGTCTACCAATCCCAGCTCAGGAATAGAGTCAACAATCCCTGAGGCTTGCAGAAGTTCTCTACTTTGGAAAAAAGGGATTTCCATCTGAACATGGAAATCAAAATATAATAATTGAAAAAGATACCAAGAATGGGATTATGATGAAAATGTTAATTATTTTTCCAAATGGTTAGAATATAAAAGGCTATTTTTAAGACCAGGTGACATTTTCAGAGTCAATTAGATTGGAAGGGGATGTGTTGAGACCATCTTGTCTCTCCTCCTGCTTGGAAAAGGGACTCCTAGATCAAGTTGCTCTGGATTTTGTCCAGTTATGTTTTGAATGTCTCCAAGCAGGAAGACTGCGGAGGAGTTCTTGAATGTATTTGTCATGGACATAATTATTCCTGTTAAGCAAATTATGGGAAATATCACCATAGTAGTAAGTGGAAGCACTAAATTGAGGTGCCTTCTCTGTTTGATTATTTAATGTATTTTTAATGATATGACAGTTGTCCAAAAATTGGTGGAATGATAAAGAATAAAAGAAAAATATCACCGCAAGCAATCAGGATGACATCTTAACCTGGGCTGTAAAATTTGCTATTGGGATTTTTTTCTGTTTATTTAATAATTTCTGATAAACAGCTGTGATGCAAAGATGTTGTGTAATATGATTTTGTTAAGGTAAGAGCACATAGCTCTGGATTTCCTATCAAAATTCAGCTGTGTATTTTTTACAGAATAGTGTTGAAATTAAATTGTATGTGTGCATTTTTGCCTCTAATCCCATAAAGGAAAGCAGGTAGGTACATAATTACATTTAGGTACAGTTCTGTTGACTGGACTTGAATTGAAGTCTCAATGACTTGAATTTTAATTTTACGTGTTTGCAGGGGTTCATCTTTTTGTGTAAGTTTGAGATTGGTTACCGTTTTTTATGCCATTCATTAACTTTGTTTTAAAATCTGCCCCTGTGTACTAATTTTTCCTGTCTTTCCAGTGGTACATGATAAGCATTGTACACATCTACAACCGGTGGAGAAACAGTGAAATACGCTGTTACGTCAATGGGCAGCTGGTATCCTATGGTGACATGGCCTGGCATGTTAACACGAATGATGTAAGGTTTTATTGCTTTTCCTTTCTCATTGCTTTTTGTTTTAAGATTAATTCAAAAAGGAAAAACGTGTTGCTTTTCTTTTTCCTCAGGATCTTTGCAAATTTTTTTAAATGTGTCTTTTATTCAATCTTATTTATCTACCTAATAAAATGTAATATTATTGACTTTTTGAGTTTATGTGTACATATTCTCTCTTTCTGTACCTTTGACTTTGAAAAGTTTGAGAGCCTGGACCTAATGAAGCAGCAAATATTGCTCTTTCTGGCTCAAAGTTCTGTGGATGGCAGAGAAAATTATTTGCTCATGCTTTGCCTTCAGCTAAATCTGTGATAGAATTTCAGAGGTTCTTGATTCATCAACTTACCATGCTTTTGTTATTTTTTATTTATAATATGGTTATAATTTCTTTCTAACTACTATAAGGGATAAAGAAGCCTTAGGGAAATGAACTGTCTTTTGCTAAATTCTAGAGGCAAAATAGAATTTGAAAGGGAGAGCTTAAATATTGCATGTTAATTAAAGTAGGAGAGCTCTGTCTTCCAAAGGTTCTGATTTCCATTCTTTGCGGTTTTTTGGTAGCATTTTGACTTGCAAGAAAAGGGTAGTTTTTCAGTTTTTGCAGAGCATGGTATCTCCTTGGTAATACAAATATTTTCATGATAGGTGAAGTGTGCTAACTGAAAAGCCAGCTGAGGTCTCAGAGTATCTGGTCTGGATTATTGGTTATATGGTGTGGGGATCTGTAATCCTTAATGATAAATGCTTAACAGGAGGAACTGCTCCTTTTGTTTGTATTTTCTCCACTGTATTCTTTTCTAATTTCTCATGCAAAAGAAGTACTATCTTAAGGTAAAATTGGTTTACTGAGCTTTAGATATTTTGATTTAAGTCTTAAATATGTGCTAAGGTTTTTATTTTGTCCACTGGATAATACTCTAAGCTATAAAAGCCACTAGTTATCATTAGCTATCCACTTTTTAATAGCAAAACTCTGTTCTGTCAATAGTAGGAAGTAGAATAGAAAGATCAAGAGATTCAGGAAAGCTGTATGAATGCAAATGTACAACATACATAAAAGGAAAAATAGGGGAGTGTGTACATAGGCTTCTTACTATTTTGCATTACCTAGGAAGAGAAGATCTTCTTTTAACTATATTAGAATTTTCTTGTTTCATATAAAGTTTGAATTGTTAGAAGTATTCCCTTGAAAAGTCTTGAGCAATTATCCACCCCATTTGTTAACATCTACCTTCATGCCCTTACACTTGGATATAACTTTAGTCTCCTGGAAGATGTCAATGAAATATCTTACCATAATAGTGTTTGAGGGAAAGAAAACATTGCGTAAGTCAGGCAATCATTCTTCTTTTTCTACATCCCATGTTGAGCATAAGTATTTATATAGTTTATACTGATAGATTTAACAGTACAAGTTGTGAAAACAGAAAGGGTAAGGAGCTGCATATTGTTGACTAAGTGCATCTGACTATTCAGTCATTTTTATGGGTTAATATTGTAATATAATCAAGATGTAGTGTTAAAATTGCTAAATTTACTGATGACAAGATTTGTTCACTGTGTCAAATCTACCACTGAACAATATTCATTATGATTAAACATATTTTTAGACTTGTAAAACATTCATTACATTTACATTATTGAGTTTAACATTATGAAACAAAATTGAATATGTTTTTTTTAAGCATAGGTTTTGTCTTGGTAGAGATTGTGAATTTTTTTTTTCCCAGACTGATTTTGCATTGCCATTCTCTAATATTTTTGTGAGGGCTTTTTCAGTATCTGAAATTTACCTCTTATATCCAAGCAAGAACTGTAGAAAACCTCTGTCTGCCATTTTCATATGTAGCCTGGGAGACATGGAAGTAAAGATAGAGGGGGAAAAAACAGTGAAACTGTAAAAAAATAGCTTATTTATTAATTTATTTTAAATTATTTTTCCTGTATTTCTTAGAATTTATTCTTATTTATACAAGGCCGTGAATTTACTGGGTTCTTAACTACTTATGTAATGTGGCTAGAGAGATAGATGATATTATATGATGTACTCATTATGGGTTCAGATCTGCATTCTTCACAAACATATGTTGAATTAAGAGGTATGTTTTCATTTTCTTGAGCCTCCATGTATTAAATATTTGCAGTATGTTTCACCCAAATGTTAGAGGAAAGATAGAAATTTGGATGAAAAAGGGGAAGACATTATAAACATCTTTGAATTAACTGTTTCTATTTTGAATGCTGCTGATACTCTGTTTTCATAGAGCCATTTTTGGCTCCAAATTCATTACTACTATTTAATGAAATATAAAACCATAGCAGTGCCAATATTTATTGTTTTCATGTCCTATACAACATACCATGGCCAGTGATGAAGGACTCATAGAGCTTGTATTCCAAGGGATAAATATATCTGGGGATTATGGACAAAGGTGAAGTGACATGCATGGCAAAGTATAACTCATGTTTACAGATTGCTTGGCATTTGGAAGAGAAGTGGATAAAATTACTGGGAATTCAGGAGTTAGCCCTCTCCTCCAATTAAAATTAATGGAAACTCCTAATCAAGAATGAGGTGCCAGAAATGGAAAAGTAAAAACTGGAAAGAATGAAAGGAGACAGAAAAGGAAATTACTAGAGGCTAACAAACCTAGATCTTAACTATAATTAGAACTCAGAATCTGTTGAGAGCTACAATAGTTGTTGTACAATTAATGGTCACTAGAAGAATCCAGGAAAATACCCTTATAATAGGCAGGAATGTACTCTCAGAATATTCAAGTGTCAACTAGGAAAAGAGTGGCATCAGTAGCTCAGACAATTTCCTCAAATAACCATTGAAAAGGGCAATTGCTCAACATTAATTGATGGAACACTTTCTGACAGTAATGGCACACTGTCATGAAAGCCTTCAAGGCTAAGCAGGACTTGAATAAAGTAATTGAAAATTTTTATAAAATTTTGCCATTGGGTTTACCAGGAGTCAAAGGGGTCTGTTTAACTTGTCTTTTGCACTGTACATCCTGGATATGACATTGTGAATCAATTTTAATGTAGGGTTTTTGCCAGAAGATTTAAAATTTTGTCAAAATTGATTAAAAGAATAGACATTCCAAGGGGGAAAAAAATTAAAAGAGGTAAATCAAAGGGGGATGACTGATAGACAAAATTCTGGATGTTTCTTCCCTCACCTGATTTTAAAGCTGAGCTCCAGATCTTTGTCTGTCATTACACCTGTGTCTCCTTTTCCTTGTTAACAGCCTATCCACCTAAACTAGTTGCTGTAACAGTTCACCATATTTGATTTCATTCTCTAGACTGACAAAAGTTTTTGTTAAGGTAAAACTCAGCAGTTAAGCGAGATGAAAAAGCAAGTTTCCTTATGCAGGTTCTATTGGCTCAGCTCAAAAAGTGATGTCACATCCTTGTTTCCATTCAATAAAGAACCTATGACTCAAGGAAGCTGAGAGAATAACCTTCGAGGATCCTTGAGCTTCTTCCTGTTGTCCTTTTATGCTGCATCATGTTTTCTGGTTTCTCAGGTCTTTGTTCTAGATAGGATTTTTGGAAACACCTGGAAAATTTCACCAAATCCTTGCAAAATAACTATAAAAAATGATTCCTCATCTGAAATATTAGGATATGGACAGACAGAAGGGCAGGAAAAATTAACAGCAGAAGGAAGGGATAGTTTTTGGAGGAAAGAATGGAAAATAACTCGTCTGCATGGAATAAGGCAGAAGAGGATTTAAGGTGAAACCAAATCCTTATAGGCTGTGGTCAGAGAGGGAAAATATGCCACACCTGTAAATTAGAAAAATATGTATTTGTTTCTTTTTTTTCTTTTAGAAGTGTTTAGCTTTATTGGCACAGCAGTGAAAGAGGAGGATATTCCAGCATGTGTTCTCATGTATTAGCAGTAGGAGTTCTGAGTACAATTACAAGGGAGTTGAAGTGTGTCACATTCCTTGAAGGCAATAGGGGGGATTATGTTGTACTTGAAAGTACTATTCTCATTTACTCTGTTGTATGTTGACCAATTAATAGAAAACAAATCCTAGCAGCCAGTCATGTGGACTAAAACAATTAATGCTACAATATTCAAAATGAAGTTATTCACCACAGGGTAGTAAAAAGGATTGATAATGTTTGGTTTATCTTTTTAGTTCCAGTCTCCCTTTATTCATTGCTTTTGTTAGCTGTGCATTAATATTATTTCATTATTAACTGCCTCTTTTTGATACAGAGCTATGATAAATGTTTTCTTGGATCCTCGGAGACTGCTGATGCAAATAGAGTGTTCTGTGGCCAGCTTGGAGCAGTGTATGTATTCACTGAAGCACTCAACCCAGCACAGATTTTTGCAATACATCAGTTAGGACCTGGATATAAGGTAATACCAGATTTTAAGAAGCATAAAACTGGAAAAATAAAATGATTGAGAGATATAGTTGGAAGATATGTGAAGCATGTGGATATTCCTCCTAGAACCATATAGATTTTTTTTCATGTGATTTGTTTTCAGCAACATAAGACTACGTTTTCAAGTATCCTAACTGACCCTAATTTTTTACCACCTTTGTGAAAGATGAAATTTTTGTTTAAAGCATAGCTAAAATATGTGTGTATGGGAAAATAATTACTTTGGTCATAATCAGATTAGAGAAATTTTGTATTTGGTGCACTGCATGCCAGAGAAATACATTTCTTCTCTACTGTTTGTATTTAAAAATGTGAGTTAAGGAAGATTAACTTTCAACAAGGTATAATAAAACAATTCTGTTCAAATGCATGGTTTCAGACAGTCCTGTTAAGGTAAAAGTTAAGCTTTTTACTCATGCTTCGTCACTGATATTGAGGGGACAGATTGGATAAATTAATGCCTAATAGATCTATAATCTTGGAATGGGTGTGTATTGCATTATTTCATTGAGAAAAACAACACAGCTATTTCACAGAAATCTGCAGAAACTCCTTTGTAGATAATACTTGAAAATTAATCTAACTCTAGGTAAACAGTAATGAATTTCAGTTTATACTATCTGGTATTCCCAAGTTTTCTTTTTTCTAATTTTTGAAATTTCTGGTTTCATCCAAAGTAGGCTTTCAGTTTTTCAACTTGGATCATATACTCTGAAAATAAAAACTTGTAAAAGCGATAAGTTTTTGAAATTTCTGTTTTCATCCAAAGTAGGCTTTCAGTTTTTCAACTGAAAAATACTCTGAAAATAAAAACTTGTAAAAGCATTAAGTAAAAAATCAACATTTAGATTCTAGTAGTATCAATTTTGTGTGTAGAAAATGCTTGCACTTAATAGTTTGATTTTAGCTAGCACTTGAATGACAGAGGCAGTTGGAAATATCTTTTATGATATATAACTATGTAGTGTAAATAACCACATGTATATCAGGATTACTTGGAGAAGAAGTGTATTGCATATAGTTGGTGTTTAAAATCTGTCTTGAAGCTAAAAATATTAAGCCAGTTAAGAAAAGTCCATCACCTGTGCAAACGAGGAGTATTTTATTCCAAACTTTATACAGTATTTTGTTTAGACAAATATTTCTGCAAATATTTTGGTCATACAAAGGAAATTAATGTAATCTTATATTTCTTAATAATAAATATAGTGATTTATGAATTTATTAAATTACTGAATTCCAGTTTGCAGAAACATACTGGAATGATATCAAACAGGAATAAGGTTGTCATATGTTTCAAGAAGTGCAAATTATTATGTAATATTTTTTGATTGTTGAAGGGGTTGATAAAGATATGAGTTTTTCAAGCTAAATGACATTTCCGATAGTTACTGCATTGGCCCTATTACAGTTGTCAAATTGCCCTGCTTGATTCATAGGCTTCTCTTAAACTATATTTCTTCACACCTGCTGCTTCTTAGTGATTTTTTTTTTAAATGTTGTATGTGTTTAATATTTTGGGGAAATTCTTCCTTTGTGTGTCATGATTTTGGATTCAGTTTATGTACACAGAGTAGGTAATGCCCCCTTGCTCTCTGAAGGAAGTTTTTTTCCTTATTTGAAAATCTGGAGGTATATTTTACTGTTTAATACCAGGTATAAAGAACAGGCTGCCAGAGCAGTATCCTGGAAATAATATTTATTTCTTTGACTTTCTTATTCGGCCCAAAAATAAGACAAAACAGAAGACTTTTTTTGACCTTTTTCTAAAACAACATCTACTCACAACCAGAAAAGGAACCATGTCTTGTAGTTTAGATGTTTCAAGGCACCAACTGTAGCTTTCACTCAAAGCCTGTCTGTTTCCATATCTCATTTAAGGTTATTTCTGTAAATCTTTTCAGATTCTGTACTGGTGCAAAGGTCCACCAGTTCAGAATACTTCAGTATGGGATTTAATTGTCTAAGGGTGCCTCAATTTACATATAGCTTGTATTCCTGAATATTAGAGATCATGTTCTTGCTCTTACCCAATTTTCTGAACCAAAATGGCCTTTCAGAAACTTTTCTTAAGTAGGTCACTAAATTTCCTGTTCATTCTAATTGTTAGTACTGTTAGCCAACGGGGAAAATCCTTCAACTCCTCCTAAAAAGACCCCAGATGAATTGTAAACTCCCTTGTGCCAAAATTTTCTGCCAAAGAAGGATTATTCAAAATAGTTGAGATTTTTTTTTTAAATGTCATCATACGGATCTTTTTTTCCTTCCTAATACAGTATATGGTAGTTCCTTTGACTTAAAATACATACTTTAGTCCATTATATCTGAGGATCTGATTCTTCGGGGGAAGTGACCATTCTTCTACTTACTTTGCTCATGAGAGGAGACTATGATTTTCCTCTCATTCAGCTGCCCTCACAATCATTCATAATGCCCCAAGTCTACTATGACTGCCATTAAAACCTCTGGAAAACAGAAAAATATGTATAATCTACCAATTTTCACACGTCCATTAATATACAGAGTAAATAATATTGCAGATGACACCAAAGCCACAAAGTTCAGGAAAAGTGTGAGCTTGCACCTTGTCCCACTCTTGTTCTGTGGTGAAGGTAGAATCTACAGGTTTTAGGATTGACTAGAGAAATCATTAAAATAAGTCTTACTTATTATGTGTATCAAATAGTTGGATATTTATTTACAATGTTCATATTGCTTATTGCACATGACATTCTTGTACAGAGTGTAGCAACATAGAAACAGTTCATAGTCTTTCCATACTGATCTTGCTCAGCACGTTCTTATGAATGCATTTGGTTATAACCAGCATGCCCTAATATAAAAGGTTTTTTGTTAAGCAAATAGATGTTTTGGTTTGAAATACTACGTTTTCACTTGTAGCAAAAGGCTTTTTTTAAAAAGAAAATGTTGAAATTTGAAACTATGTTTAGTAGAAACATATTACAATTCAATGTTTGCATTCCCAAGTTTTATCTGTAATAAACCACACTCATTTTGGGCCTTGCCATTGCTGAACAGGACTTTTACCTACTCTGTGGACCCTTTCAGTTGTTGGAGATTGAAGAAAGAAAAAGGAAATGAGAACAGCATCCTTTCTCTCACTGTGCTTTCCCTGCTGCCCATCCTTGTTCCCAGGCAGCAAAGAGATCCCAGCCCGTCTGCACTGGGATCCCGAGGGGCTGATAAACAGAATGGAGGGGCAGGGAGGTAATGTGAGAGGAAGAGATGCATCAGATACCAGTGTTTGGTGCTGTTTATAAAGGATGTTTCTCAAGGCCTTGTTCTAATATCTCTGTCAAATCTGTGCCACTCCTCCTAACCCTCCCATAGGCATTTCAAAGCAAGTTATCAGATTATTCCATATGTTGCTGCTGAGTTTGTTTTGATCAGTGCTGTGATACTAATCTTTTTGTCATGTACAGTTGGAGTAAGAATACAGTAATTCATGAACACAGACACAAAATAGCACCAAAAATTCAGATTTGCCTAAACCGATTATATAGTACAAGAAAATATTTTATGTATGATTGCTGAACCTACAGGGGTAATATGTAGTAAATAGTAAATAAAAAGGCTGCAGTCTTGCTGCTAAAGGAAGGGGGAGAGCTGCTGGTATTCAAGCAGTTCCTGATCAAGCACAGATTCTTTTACTGGAGAATACAGCGCTGGAGTAATTCTCATCTCTCTCTGTTACTTCCTATTCCTGCAGGAGCCACAAACATACTTTATGTGTATTTTTCCCTTATATAGAATATTTTAAATCTGTGGTTCTTTCTTTCTGTCTTAATGCACTCACACTGCTTGTGCCAGACCTCAGAGTTGCATATGCACAACAGCCTCTACTACCCTCCTGTGGATGTATTTTCCCAAATCCCCAGTACAGTATGCATATACTGAATTTCTCTTTTCTTTCTGTGGATCAATACTAGTAATAAAGTAGTATCATATATCAAAATTTTTAGCATCTCTTTACATTCTGTTACAATGATCTCTGGTCGCCTAACCAGAATTTCCAATTTATGATCACTTGCGTTAGGTTTTGATGGCAGAATATTCCTTTAATTTTTGGTTTTTTTCTGCAAAAGTTGTGAAGCAGTATTATGTTGATTCATAACTTATTTGTGTCTGACTTTCAAATAGTGATCTCAGATTCTTGCAGTATATTAAACACTGCCAATGAGGAGGTAGAATAATGTCAAAATTTGTGTATAAAATTGATTTAACTTAAGTGGTTTAGAACACAGCAAGATTTCATGGTAATTAAATGGTAAGATTTTGTGTTGAAACACCTTGACTTATTTAAACAGCAAAGTTATGAAAAACTCAATATATGAGTTTTGGAATCTGAAAAAGCTGAGAGGCATGAAAGATTTTCAGGGCAATATGTGTTTTCATATGGTAAAACATTCAAATATTGCATCATGTAGATGCTGTAAAATACAAGCATCGTGTAGATGTCTTTGGAAATCAGTGAAATCATTAAATTGTTTTTCCTCTGCAGAAAGTGCACAAAGATTTCTATGCATAGTTAAAATGTCCTCTGGGGTGAAATACATGTCACCTTCCACAGGACAAATCTATAATCTGTAGCAGTCGTTTCCTGATAAGTGAGATGTAGGCAACCATATCAACAGAGAGCCAGCTCTCAAGTTCTAAGCATAATTTTCCTTCTTTGGGAATTTCTACTTCAGTAATTAGTGTAGCACAACAGGAACACATTTCTAGATTAAATCATTTAGTGCTCAGGACTGAATATTCACAGTTGTTATATTGGTATTTTTACTGAATTGGTTGTAGTCTGATCCTTTAGGCTGAATGAATATCACCAATTGCAGGATATTTGAGTTTCAGCCTGAAAGACGTCTCTTTGATTCTGAACATCTTTGTAGTTTGAACAGAGCAATAAGAGTGGACTGCTGGGAGTTTCCCGAGTTTCCCTACAAAACAGACTCCTAACCCAAATGCAAATCACAGAATTACAGAGTGGTTGAAGGTGTAGGGAGCAACTGGAACCTGGAGGTCCTCTGGTCCTCCCTGCTCAAAAAGGGTCACCTAGATCCAGTTGTCCAGGACTATCTCCTGACAGTTTTTTATTAAGTCCCAAGACAGAGACTCTGTCACCTTCCTGGGGAGCTTCTCAGTGAAAAAGTGTTTTCTGATATTCACAGGGAGCCTTCTTTGTTCCTGTTTTGCCCATTGACTTGTGTTCTGCCTCTGGGCACCACTGAGAAGAGTCTGACTCCATCTTCTTTTTAACTTCCCCTCTGCTGCTTCTTTTCTGCAGTTTGAAGAGTCCCAAATATCTCAGCCTATCCTCATATGAGAGATATTTCAATCCCTTCATGTTTAGTGGTCATTCATTGCACTCTCTCCAGTTAGAGCCTGGCTCCCTGTGAGAGCCCAGAACTCCAGGTGTGGCCTCACCCATGCTAAGTAGAAGGAAAGCAACACCTTCCTCCACCTGCTGGCAGCATCCTTCCTAGTGTAGCTGAAGATATTACCCTTCATCTTCAAATGCAGACAGAACCACAGACTTGCTGTTTACATTCATTTGCCCTTTCTGCTTGTGGTTTCTGTTATGGTGCCTGTGTCTGGTACCTTTCCAGCATTGCAGCCTCCCCTCTGCCAGACATCACCAAGGCTGGGACAGATGTGCTCCAAGGGTTCTCCAGCAGCTCCAGTCAGGTGACCAGTCTGCTCAGCTTATGGTCCACGTGCAAAGGGGTGCTAGGCAGCAGACCTTTTATTGCTGTGTCAGCCACTTGAGCAGATGTGCTTTCCCCTTGTTTGGCTGTAATTGAAAGAATTTTTTAGGGGCTTCCAGCAGCCCTGAGAGGTTATATTTGGTAGGACCAGAGGGATAAAGAGAATTGTGGTCACTGTGTGCAGTGAAAACAAGGGAAATGATTCATGTGTAATCTCAGAAATAAATTATTTTAAACTCAGTAAATATTTTAGCAATAATGTTTTATATATATACACACACATATATATATTTGTATCTTCATTTGCAAGAAAATGATGGTCATGTCTAACAAATTTGCTTTCCTTGTATCAGTACAGAGCTGTTCTGTGTTACTACTAATTGTCTTTTTGCCACTGTTAAATGATTGTTATATGCAGTTGTTATATTCCAAGTAAATCTGAGAGTGCTTTGCAGAAAGACAGAAATCTATCTTCTTGTGCTTTGTTGATTTTTCAGTGTTGCAAAAAAACTTAATTTTAGATCAGATATGAATCATATGTTCATTTTCAGTCTTCCTTGGAAAAGCTCTGAATTTGCAAATAATTAATGCAAAATGTGGCATTTATGATTGGTTTTGGATTTTATTTTAAGTGGCTCATTTGTATATACTTCTGACTGTTAACGAAGCATGGCTTTTAATGTTGTTCAAAAATAACTATTCCTTTAATCAACATGGTATAGCATTTTATATTCTAATTTGAGTGAGCTCATGTGAACTAAAATGCAGCACATTTAATTTGTTCTTTATTTTAATGTGTTTTATGCTTAAATTTTATTTTAACATATTTATGGTTGGTTAATGTGTGTTTTTTTAAGATAGTTACTTTTGAAACTTGTAAACACTGATGCTGATAGGAGATATAATACATCAAATACCAAATAATGTGTTGACACTTTGATGTGGTGTAGACTAAATAGAAACAAATCTATCTCATTGTTCAGTAGCATTAGGCTACTGGTAAATGCAAGTGAAGTTTAGTAGTTTATTTATTCTCTCTCAAGTCCGGTGTAGTTTTTTGCATATTTTGTGGCAAGGAATTTGTCTAAATTAATTACTTTGTGTAACTTTTGGGTTTTTTTCAGAGCACATTCAAATTTAAATCCGAGAGTGACATTCATCTGGCTGAGCACCATAAACAAGTGCTGTATGATGGGAAACTCGCAAGCAGCATCGCTTTTACTTATAACGCGAAGGCCACCGATGCTCAGCTATGCCTTGAATCCTCACCAAAGGAGAATCCTTCCATTTTTGTACACTCCCCCCATGCTCTCATGCTTCAGGTTGGTGCTGCTAAGCTGAGGGTCTGTGATTAAAGTTGGCTGAACATCACACAGAGGGTTTGTCTGCTGGTGTACAGAGATTGCTCTTTTGTGCTCTGTCAGCTCTTAATATAACTTTCACTTGAACTGTTCTTTCTTTGCTCCCTTTCTAAAGCAAGGAAAATAGTGTTCCATAAGAAATACAGACTTCATACTATATTTAACTATCGTGGCACAGTTTGCCATGATACTTAAAATTATCTGTTTATTGTTTGCCTTTAAATATAGTCATTATAATTGAAGTATAAGTATTGAAACAAAATTTAAAAAAGTCTGCGCTCAATTTCTTGTTAAAGTGCTTCAGAATTAGTTTTTTAACTTTCCTTTAAAATTGAGATTAATTGTAGTTTTTCCTTTATTTTATGTCTTTAGGATGTGAAAGCTATTGTAACCCACTCCATTCACAGTGCAATTCATTCCATCGGAGGGATCCAGGTTCTTTTTCCTCTCTTTGCCCAGCTAGACAATCGACAGCTGCATGACAGCCAGGTGGAAACAACAGTTTGGTAAGCTTCTTTTAAACAAGACTTAAACTAAATTAAGCTTACAAAATTTTTTTTTTGGTGGGCATGTCCTCTAATTTTTTCTACATTTTACCCTTCTTTCTTTTAAAAAATATTATTTTTTTGAAAAATAGTTTACTGTACCAAAGTGATATGATTAAGTAATGAATTCCAATCACTCTAGAGTCTTTAAGAGTAGTTTTATGACAGTTCACACAACTTCTGAAAGAACTCAATAGACTTTTCCTTGAGAGTGCAATGTTGTTTACCTTCTCAAAGTCTGTGTCATTTGAATTCATATTTCACAGCATTCAAAAATTAATATACAATGAGAAAGTTGTAGAGCTACGATCAGGCATTTTGTGACCATATTTAAATTGCAATAGTGACTGGGGACATAACGAGTATTTTAAGCTGGGACCCATGAAGTTTCTCCTCTGGTGCTATGGAAGACACCTCTGTGTTAAAGTCTTCACAAATGTCAAGGAACAGATGTTGAAAAAGACTGTCTGGGAGTCTGTTAGTACCCATGCTGAGTTAGAATCATAGAATCCTTTAGGAAAAGACCTCTAAGATCATGGAGTGCAACCATTAACCTAGGACTGCAAAGTCCACCACTCAACCACATCCCTAAATGCCATATCTGCACATCTTTTAAAAATCTCTAGACATGGTGAACCCTTTCTCAAAATTAATTCATCTATGGTTATTTTTTAAAAGATCTCTTGCCATGTGCTTGCTACAGCAGGGACCTGTCCTGCAGCACAGGAGAGCTAAACTTCTCCAGAAAAATGTTTGGCCAAAATCTTTGAGGGTAACAAATCTGAAAGGATAATGCTGAACAACTGGTATGGTGTTTCCCTGAAGGATAATTTGTAACCAAAGCCTGCTAGAAACCAGTGTTTAGGGACAAGATAAGCTGGCTTTTCTATTTGAATTAGGTGACAAAACAGGTGCATAACGCCAAGCACGTGGCTTGTTTTCCTGCTTATAATATTCTTCTATTAATTATTCTGGATTTTCTTATTGCATTAGATAGTTCAGTTAAAAATAGTTAACTGAAAGAAAAATTAACTAATACTAAAATTACCAACAAATTTGGAAGACAGAAAAGCTGGTTGTGTATTGGTTACTGTGGAATATTTTTTTAAGTGTCTTGCAATATGTACTTTGCATTGAAGCATTGTAAAATAGGGGAAATAGAAAAAGAAATGCTTACTTTGAAATAAGCTTGAAATAACAAATTTGCTGCATGTTTTATTTACTGGGAAAGCAGAAGACTGAAATGCTTTATTCTAGTTTAAGGAAGGTTATGTGTGTGTGTCTCCACACAGAAATAAAATGTGTGTTAAATTCATTAAGGAGCTGAATCTGTAATAGATGACAAAGCAATAACTAGATCTGTTTAAAAATGAAGAACTAATGTAATGTAAGTTTTAGAAGTTGAGATAAAGACTAATTCTTCCCAAGTGTGTGGTCTTCCCAGTGAGTGAGAGCATTCATAATGTTTAATTGAAAATGTACAGAACATTTCTGGAGTTGGTTGAACTGTAAGTAGAAAAAAATTGTTCTTGAAATAAGTCAATGCATTTTTTCTATAATTAGATTATATTCTAAAAAGAGATCTGTAATTCATTGTGTTATAGGATTGTACAAATGCATAATACAAGAGGATATGTTTCTAACTCAAGAACATATTGAAAGAAAGTTTAAGCAAATGGCTGCTTGATGAGATGTAATTTCTATGTTTATAGGTTTTGGTGTCTGTGCATTATTTTCTCATATGTTATTTAATAGGATATTAGTATCATGAAAAATAATGCTGGAAGTGAACAGGGAAGTAGGCAAATAAAAGAATAAAATATTTTTGGGATCAAAGAAAGGAGCTATGGGGAAAGAATGCTAAACATGAAAAGGATCATTTGAGGAGTGGAATAAGGGAAGCAGTGCATTTAATGAGTCTTTTCCTTGTTTCCCCTTATTTATTAGATGATTGTCTCCATGTATCTGATGCTGTCTTACCTGTCTTACCTATAAAAGTGTAACAGCAATAGAGGGCTTTCCCAGTTCTACTGCTTTTCTGAATCCTTCTCACCTCTTTCTCTCCTGCAAATATCAAACTCTGTTTGAAAACCTCAGGGTTTTCAATTATTAGATTTTTTTGTTTGGATTTTTTAATATTAGAAGAGCTTTATTAACAGAACCCAAAACCTCATCATCATAAAAAACCCCATAACAATTATTGAAATTATCTATATTTCATAAGTAACATAGGTATAATGGAGCATCTACTTTTTGAAGATTTATACTTTGATAAGAGATAGGCAGGTTTCCTATCAATTTCTACAGAAACAACCCAGCTTAACTAGAATTAGTTTGATGTATTGATTTTATTTATTAGCTTAATATGAAAAATTTCTGAGTTTCCAATCATTTTGATTAATGTCTTCAGTTTAATTGAATTTATCTTTAAGATCATGACAGCAAATAAGATTAATGTCATGTGGTATCCTACCTTCCTAACCTGTTCTCTCATCCTGTCTTTCAATAATTTTCTTGTCATAGCTGGCAGAGGTATTTAAATTTGAGAGTAGGTCTGGAAGTAATCCTTCCTGAGGTTGTTGCATTTGCCTTTGTGCCTTTCGTGGAAAGCCAAGGTCCCAGTCCATTGCTGCCTCCAGCACAGAATTCAGAATTTACATTGTTGAGTGCTGGTAACCTCCTCCCTTTCTGTTTGGAAGGGAAGAATGCTGGATATTGTTCCTAAAATTCCACATCACTAGTGTGACCTAGCTGTGCTCAAATAAAATCAGTTACTTGAATTTTCCCAAACTGTGACAGCCAGAATGTGATTTGCCAAATCAATCTGCTTGGACCAGGGTTTATAAGGAAAATCTAACCATTGCATCATGTAATAGAAATCTGTTGTAAACTCCTGAACTGCGGTACCTCTGCATACTCCAAAAGATCCAGGGACTATTAAGTGTGGCTAATTTACTACTGGAGTCTGTGTCACAAAATGTTTTGCCTGTAAGCAGAGGTGACTTGCCTCTCTAGTTCTCTCGTACAACACCTATTCAGATGACTCATGTTTTTGAATGAAACCTGATTAATTGTCGTATTATCTTCATCACATATTATGAGAAAACAATTGAAAAGGCATAAGAAAGAAATCACTTCCCCTTTCTCTTCAACAAGCTTACAGAAATGAAAAAACATATTTAAACTGGAAGCTAAGGAAGCACTTTAGAGAGCTGCATAGCTGTAGCTCATGGAAACATTCATTGTTGGTGAATGATTTTCCTTAATACTACTTTATCTTTTTATGCTATGATTAATTTTCAATAGTTATCATACTAACTACCTGTGATGGAGTTATTCATACAATAATTTTTTATTACTTTGGAGAAGCTGAAAATACAAATAAAGGATTTTTATCTTTATAAAGGATTCTTTCCCAAAGAGAAACAGACAAAAAAATACATGTATTATTCTCTTTTATATAGACTCTTCAAGTTAAATTGTCTGTAATTAATAATCATACTTAGATCTCCAAAGCAACATGCATACTTTAGGTAAAAGTGCCTTTTGTAGAGGTAATTTATACAGATAACTTTGTAATACATGATCCAAGATGAAACTTATATTAAGGCAAATCTGACAGAAAATTATCATGGGAATGAGGAGCCTAGAGAAACTGATCTGTGTAGTGGTTTAAAAATAAAATAGAATAAAAGAACTGCAACAACAACAAAACAAACAAAATGCCAAGGCAAATTTCACTTTTATCCTAAGGGTGCAAATTCCTGACTTCTAAGATACTTCTAATCAGTATCATAACCACTGGGGGTACTGCATCATCGTGCTTTGGTCTATCACCTTTTCTTTCTCCTGCTTGTTCATAAGAGAAAATTACTGGAATTTTTTTCCCAGAAATTCTTTATATTTTCAGTAATTATCATAGTTCTCTGATTTAGCGTTGGTTGACATATACAGTTTCCATTTGTGTCAAAATAGAACAGACAAACTGATGTGCTCTAGGAAAAGAGCATGACATAGAAGAGATGTAGGAATGGGCTGAAGTATCCTTTATATCTAGGGGTGTTGAAAGTAGGAAAGAATGGAGAGAAATTTTGCGTGGCAGTGCACAGAATTTTGCAAGTTTAAAGTGTAATGTCAATGACTGTGCAGCAATCTGATGCATGTTAGTAGCTGGTAAGTTTGTTAAATTCTGTACGAAAAATTGTTCAACTTAGTCTTCCCATCAATATTATTTTCCCTCTGTCAACAACAACCTCTTTAAAAGAATGATTTTGGCAATCTGTTTCTGCTGATAAATATTTTCATATTTCAAGTCTTCCAGTTTAATTTGTGTTCAACTGCCAAGATGAATAAATAAATTGAGTATCCCTAGAAATTGTTGAAAGTTCTGGATACAGTCCTCCAAATTAGGCAGATTAAATTCTTAGAATGCAATATTGAGGGGAAAAATACATTACTTCAGTATGGATTTTTTTATATCTAGATACACATTTCCTTGAGGTCAGTCTGAAAATGTGGGGAAAGAAGTGTCTGGGAAAGTTTACCTGAGAATTCAAGCAGATCAGATGCTTTCTGGCATAATATGTAAGGAGAAAAATGTTACATGTGAAACCAGTGTTGTGTGCAACAGCTGTTACTTAGTGCACTTTCATTCCCCCCTCATTCTCCAAAAAGGAAATTTCACCTGAAAGAAGTCTAAACAACCTTTCTGGGGGGAAAATGTCCACAAAACAAAACCCAAGCCATAAATACCTTTCAATTCCCCACCTGCTTCCCAAAAAAAAAAAACCAAAACACCCCAAAAATAGCCCCCAACCCCACAGACAGCATATAGTCTGTTTTCTGCCTATCTCTGATCATCTTCAGGTAGTAATGCCTTCAGTACTGTGCATGTAGTGAGAATTTTAAAAACTTCCATTTTGATTTTATAGTTCTTCTATGAGTTAAAATATTGCAGATCTTTTACTTACTTAATTTCCTGCATAATAATGTGGGCAAACTGCTAGTTATATTCAATTATTATGTTAATTTTTATCAATACTGTGGTTCTGTACAGTATTCATCTCAAACTTCGTTGCACCTCTATGTGCCTGCCAGATGGTTCTCCTTAACTGCTGCATTTTCTGGTACTTGGATTTTTTTAATGTGCTTGAAGGTGTAATGATGCATTCATGTGTGCTATCCCAAGATTTGAATTACTATATACTGCAGTCAACTCTATTATTTATGGTGGCAATCTTGGATAATGCAGAAGGATTAGAAGTTAGAGTTACTGCCTGCAGACTCTGCAGAGCTGGATTGAGGTATCTTTATGTGTCTGGATCAATAGATGTTAAAAGCCATTTTGGAATTAAGTGAAAGCATAGCTCATTCACAAAGGCATTGGCTAAATTAATACATTTTCCTGAAACTAGAAACACTGGCACCGCTCTGCAGTAGCAGCTAAGGTAGCTCTGTGCCGAGGTAATACGGGCAGGCAGGATTAATTAGTTCAGCTATAGCCAGCATAAAGGTGGTTAATATCTAAAAAGTGATATTTGGGCACTGGCTACATCTCAATTAGTACACTTTTTAAAAGTCAGTCTTTCTTACATAGAACCAGCTTGTCTGTTTCTGTGTCTGTCGCATGGTTAGGTATAAACTGGTCACTTAAGATTTCTGAGTTGACTTGTTGGTTTATGTATGCCTAAATAGAAGGAAAGAGGGAAAAATCTTTATTGTTGTTTTGTGTCTTACATTTACATTCAGAATCTATCAGAATTTCTAACGGTTGTATTGATATGAGATAAGAATAACTTTAGCCCATGAGTTTACATCTAAGTTCATAGAATGAACAAGTAAACTGATATAAATTTAAAGGCTTTTGACAAAGTACCTCTGAGAATAGAAAATGAACTTAAGTCTGTATATGGTACAAAAATATTTAAAATCCATTTTAAGAATATTTTTTAACGTTTCAATATAATAGTAACAGTATTTGTTATTGTGATTTAAATTCTAATTCTGCATAGATGTATGCTGTTTCTTGACTTTATGCATAATGGCTTGTTTTCTTAAGTCATTAGGTTACTCATAAAGTATGGTAGTAAGCATGATCTGTCTAAATGGAATTTTCTTTCACCTCTTCAATTTATAAAAAAAATCTAAATTTAAATCTTAAACACTTTATGTGAGCTGCTTATGGATTTTTATGTAGTAAAAATGATTAGATTCTTATTTTAGATGACAAATACAGTAGAAACTTTTGGTTGGGGTAAGAAAAAATTGATGTAATCTGGTTTGAAGCTGATGTGACAGCTTGAAAGGCTGTTTTGATAAAAGCTTTGGAGTACTGTAAATGGATATTATCTGTGCTCCTTTATTGCTGACACTCTGTGGAGCAGTCTGTATGTGATTTTAGATGGATTATTATGACCATTCAACAACGAAGAAAGACAAGGCACTATTTCATGTTCCCAGCACATACTTTGGCTACTCTCTGTTCTTTTGCATGACAGCCTTACTCAACAAATAGAATAAATCTTGTCTTCCTCAGCGTTTTGATTTTTTTGGTGCTGGTGTGGATTAACCAATCTCAACATTTATTTCAAAGTAAGATATTCTATTTGAAGAGCAAGTGAACCTTTAGATGACTAGATACTGTAAGTAAAGTTCAAATGTATCAAATGCAGGTTGCATATTTTCTTTAAGTCCTTTTTCATACCTGCAAAACCCACAGTTTTCACTCTTGCCTATGCCTACTACCTATGTAAGAACTTCCATGGGTGCAGACACTTGTATGTACATCTGGGAACTGTTACATCTATTTAATTTTTAGAAAAGGCATAATGATTTTATGTATGCTTTGTATATGCACTATGATACATTCAGTCACCGACTTTTTTGAAATATTTGAAAAGTAATTTTAAATACTTCCTTCCTGTCACTTTTTTTTTCAGCAATAGATGAGAGTATTTTTGTTTTTTCTTTCTCTCTTTCCTCTTGGATTTTTAGCAATAGATGAGAGTATTTTTATTTTATTCTCATCACCCAAGAGTCAATTATGATTTATTTTCTCTGTGGTGGATTGATCTGTCATATATTTCCACTGCTGGTTTTCATAACTTCATAGTTTCACTTTCTTGCCAATTCCATCCCCTGAAGTCTTTCATATCTCTTATGTTTCTATGCTGTAACCTTTTCTGAACACTTTCCCTCACTGTACTTTCTGAACATTTCACTTAAAGATACTGCTGGGATGCACTGTTGGGTGCTTTCCTTGTTGCCTCTGGAGTCCCACTCCTACCATTGTAATATGTGAAAAATCACTCGAGAAATTTTCCAACAGGAAAAATAAGATTTGTATTCTTTTAAGGCATTATTCACCACCTTAAGTCTATTTCTATTCACTTAATCACTGATGATTATTGAGAAAGCAACATTTTTGAGAAAAATCTTGTTCTTTACATGCAGTGCTACCCTATTGGCTTTCTTGGTTGAGCTTCTTAAGAGTTCAGTAGCCATGCAAGAACAAATGCTTGGTGGAAAAGGCTTTCTAGTCATTGGCTATCTCCTTGAAAAGGTACGTTTGGAGGATTTCTGTCTTTGTTCTTAGTATTTCTACTATCATTGTGGTATTTTCAATTACTTGGCTCAAATGTCTGGTGGAATAAAATAGATTTTGTGATATAGATATTATAAATTAAAAATATTTTATAAGTTGTCTGCAGGAGACTCTTCATCTTCATCTTTCAAAGAATCAATTTTCTCAAGATGGTTATGTTCTCTTATTTATGTTCTTTAGATTTGTTTGTGAATCACTTCAAAATATTTTCATTTCTGCACTTTCTGTCCCCCAGACTTGCTTAGGAAAATTCTCTTGTTTCTAGTTTGTACAAACATAGCAGAAATGCCATAAGTGAGATGATTTTTTTTTTTGTGCTTGTATGTAGGTTAATAAAAGTTAAATTAGTCTTCTGTGACAATTCTGAAATTGTCAAAATAGTTGCCTTGTGTTTTGAAGAACAACTGTAGCAAAATTTAATTTCTGAAAAAAATCAGGGGGGCATTCCCTGCAAGGGGTAGTCCCTGTACTCTCGTGTTGTCAGGCATGACGAGCAGTTTTTCAAAACTGAGGTTCAGTTCAGTTGTCTGAGGAACATCACCTACCTCCCTGCCTCATGACACCCTGTACTGGGATTTAATAATCTAAATAATGTGAGAGAAAATTACTGTCAGCTATGCTAAAATAGTGATGGTCCTACGACTGAAGCTCATGGCTCTGACATTCTTGAATGTCGACTACTGGATTTTTATTACCATGAGGTCAGCATAGCAATCTTTTAAGCAGAAGATGAAAATCATAGTATCACTTTTAAAAAATGTTGTGAATTTTGAAGAGGACTGATAAGTAGTTTCTCTCATTCTGTTCCTTTTGTTCTTTGTGCTAGGGAAATACCTTCACTCGGTACCTAAAAGCAGATTTTCTATTTTTCTGTTTTCACTGCTAAGCTAGCATGATTTACAATTTCAGAGAACTAGCCTAAGGTGGTGGGTTTTTTCCAAGGGTGGGTTTTCTTGTGCCATACCCAGAATAATTTACAAAGCTGGTAGCTTTGGTTTGGTGAGTTACACGCAGGCAGACTGGCGAGCCCTTATGGAAGGCTTTCTCCTGAATAGAGCATTATGGTTTATACACATGGAATACATCAATTTAGAATGTTCAACATGAATTTGGTTTTTTTTTAAAGTTTCCATGCTTTTCTAATTAACACCTGCTATGTTCATTAGACTTGGGCATGTGAATATTTAAAGGATTTCTATTGATCACAGCATAATTCTTAAAACATGTGTTGTGTTCTGGGTAGTTGTTCTTGTTTTTTTTACATTATATTCACTTAGCTGCAGTTTTTTTAAAGGATTTATTCTATTTTTCAATATATGCTTATATCCAGTTGGCACACATGATGGGAAAAAATCCTTTTGTTTCCTAGTCTCAATTTTATTATTTGTAAATTATCTGATGTATCTGTTGTTCATTTGCATGCAATCAAATACTTCAGAGAAGACAGAGCTTTTTTTTTTTCTTGAACTTCCAAACAGCACTTTTGTTCTTATTAGTTGCAGATTTATTGTGAATTTTGATGTACAAGCCAAAGGAAATTCAGTATCCAGGCTGAACTTGTATTACTGACAGTAGACTTCAGTTCTAAAAATAATAAATCTCCATATTCCCAGACTGTACTTAAAGCATTAAAAATAATTGAAAAATAGAATCACAGAATCATTTAGGTTAGAGAAGACCTTTAAGATAGAGTCCAGCTATTAACACGGCACCACCAAGTCCACCACTAAACCTTGTCCCTCAGTACCACATCAGCACATCTTCTAAATACCTTCTAAAGCATTCCAGTGCTTGACATTTTGTGGAGAAGGCAAGGAGAAGGAGCTTTATAGTTTTTTACTATTTATTCATCTATTAATTTAGTATACAAAAAAGTTGGTCCAAGTCCTCAGGCCATGTTACTATGTAGGAGCAGGTCTCAACAGTGATTTCATGGCATATGCTATGAAACTGAAAGAATCCTAAAATTTGAGGAAACCAACTCATTCAAGTACCTACTTAAGTCTAAAACACAAAAGCAAGTCTCCCAATAATGTGTGTTCACACACTGAGACACCCAATTTCAGTAAGACACTTCTTTAATTTAAGAGGACATAAGGACTTCAGATGAAGTTCTCAAGAATTGTGCTGTAAAATGTAGGATCCTGACTAGAATCTGATAAAATGAAAAGAAACCCAACTAAGCAAAATGCCAAAAAACAAAGTTATTGATTAATATTTTAACCTGTTAAATATAGCCATTAGAAAGACCATTAATATTGTTAGAAAAAAATACAAATGGCTCCATATTAAATGACACCAAAAAATCAAAGCTGAATGTATTTAGTAATGATAAGCCAGGTGTAAATATGGCTTCATAGTTCTTCTGTAGTTATATTAAAGAGAAAGATTTTTTTCTTTATCATTTTCTTTCTAATAATTTTCCCCCAGTCATCTAGAGTTCACATAACCAGAGCAGTTCTGGAACAATTTTTGTCATTTGCAAAATACTTGGATGGATTATCTCATGGAGCACCTCTACTGAAGCAATTATGCGATCACATCCTTTTCAATCCTGCGATCTGGATACATACCCCTGCAAAGGTAATGGTACATTTGCATAATGTTATGACTCTCCTACAACAAAATTAAATACCTGTATTCTTTTGTAATATTCTACTTAGGGTTTTGGTTTTTCTCTTTTGGATTTTTTATAAGCATGGTAATAGCAATGATTTTAGATCATGGAGTCTGTACACTGCTTAACTATCTACTCCAATGTATTTTATAATTTCCTAAAAGCAGTTAAATTATTGCCTAAGGTTCCGATTCTATGAAAAGATTTTTTCAAGAAACCCAGTCCCTTTTTCATTGATTACATTACATTGATTTCCTACAAGATTAAGCATAACATTTTGTATTTTTAATTGCAGGCAAAATGTGTTTTGTTACACTTTAATGTAAGCTCTCATTTTAATTCAAACTATGTATTCTAGTTTGATAAGATCTCTGAAGTGTTATCATTCATCTCTGGTTATATGAATTCTTTGTTTTTCTAAGTAATCATAGTTGAGATATGTGAACCAAAGTGAAAAGCGGCATTGTCCTGAAAACTGAAAATATATACATTTTTTAATAAAAAGTCAGAATAGAAAGCAAGCCAATATGTTTATCATAACTTAAATCATTCCTAGGCACCAGTGCAGCACCTGCCCTAGCCAGAGCTGTAACTAGATTTTTCTGTTTTTATATCATATCCAAAGCCTATTCTAAAAAGACCCCTACAATTTAAGGTTACTAATGCAGAGCTTTTACACCCATTTATGTGGGTAACTGTTTCATTCTCCAGGTGCAGCTATCTTTGTACACCTACCTGTCAGCTGAATTCATTGGGACTGCCACGATCTATAACACCATACGCCGAGTGGGCACCGTGCTGCAGTTAATGCACACGCTGAAATACTACTACTGGGTGGTCAATCCTGCTGACAGCAGTGGCATTACTCCCAAAGGGCTGGGTAAGTGCAGCACACGAGGAAGAAAATACAAGCATTTCTCCTGTAGGAACGTTTGTGATGTAAATGTCTGAAAGCTCCTTGGATCTGTAGACAAGGAGATGGATAAATGGCAATGGTTGATACCGGTGGTGATCAGTAGAAGGACTATGGAAATACTTCTTGGTGTATCATAAACCCATGCTGATAATTTATATGTATTCCCAGAAGATTCCAACTCTGGTCTCCAGTCACGTAGCATATACTTATGTGGAAATACTTCAGGAAACATATTAAAAAGATTGATTTTACTTCTTCGGTAATAAAGAGGAGATATTACGTGTATTTCATATGCCAAAGAAAGCTTTGTGTGGTTTGAGTGATTAGTAGCATTAAGTGACCTTGAAAACAGAGTGGAAACATCTAGTTCCCACTGCAGAGGTCTCTGAAGCTATATTTCCAGTTCAATAATATTTTTCCTCTGTCCTTATAAAATAGAGATTTATTTAATTTTGCTTAAAGTGATGCACTTAGCTTAGCACAGGACGTACTCAATGACAGAACCAAAAAAAATGTAATAATGAATACTGCTTGAATGCTGCATGTTACAGATGTGTATTAACCAGAGCAAATCATTCTAATCCTATACATTCTGGCAGTAATGCCATTACATTTAGCTATCTACTTGTGTAAAGCAGGAAGGATTTGCCCAAAAGTCTCTTTAAAAATACCTGATAAATGAAAATTTATTAATTATTTTTATTGTGCAACTATTGAAGTCATTCTGAGAAATTGAATAACTGGGGAATATTCTTAGTACTGTCATATACCCAAATATTCAAGTGTGACATGTCTAACACATTAGTTATTGGTAATTCCTACACAGTGAGCTGTATGCATAAGGGTTTCCCTTAATTTATTTTTTTTTTTAATCAACAAAACTGCAAGTAACAATTCTTTTACTAGATTAGGTGTCCTAATAGGCAATGAGGGTTTTGAAGGTCACAGAAGGAGCTGCTCTAGGATCTTGGATGACATTTATAGTTCTCATATAGCATAACATTAGATGAAGAGTAGTCTTCAAAAATTATTTAAAATTATTTTAAAATACTTAACAAAAACCCACAGTTTTCTGTTCATTTAACTGAAAAGTATGAAATCCTAGATAATGAAAATTACCTAGGGGGGTTACTTAATTAGCTTGAAATCTTTGTGATATATTATCCACTTACGCTGATTCTGGATTCCTGCTGCCAAAATAGAATTAACTTTTTTTTTGGTGCCTGCAGAGAGGGTGTCTCCTTCTGAGCTAGATGTCTGCTGATAATGCACAGTGGAATGCAGGAGTCAGTTGCTTTAATACAGGTTTCTAGTATCATTGTAGTCTTGGTGGGGCATCTTACCTGCCTCTCAGAAAGATGCAGGTTTTCTGTGTATCCAACACCAAATCTGCTTGTTTTGGGTAGATATTTTGCATACTTTATGGCGTGACAACTTACACTGTTAAGTATGTTTAGGAAGCTGTATCTTACCTCTAACTGATAGGCTCTTGACTAATGCTTTGTTTGAAGTGTAGTTGCTTCCTAGACTGTGTTGCCTCTATTGATTGTATCTCCACTAACCTCAGTGGGAGGTTAGAAGCTGGTCTGGTTTGGGAACTACACTGCTGATGTCTGAAATTGGGGTGGACTGAATCCTACCCTGGGAGTGGCTTTATCCAGATTCAGCCTTTCAGAGATCTACTCTGTTGAGGTTTACACTGCTGTGCTGCACAGGTACAGTTTTACCATCAGACAAATTAACTGTGTCTGAGATCAGTGAGGAATTGGGATGTTTAAAACTCAGATGATAAGCTTATTTACATTGTGCTTGTGACTGTTGAATACCCAGCTGTTGTGAGGTGAAATTTTCAGGTGTCAACCATATTTACAGCTAGGTAGAGACTTGGAAAATTCCTCAACTATCTTGAGAGTGGAAGTTTGATAATACTGTCTACTTGTTATGGCTGAGTTTTTGTGTTTGTTTGTTTTTTGTCTTTTTCCTACTATATTGGTTTAAATTAAAAAGATTCTTGTGCTTCTGTGTCATGATACTACTACCTAACAATACTTTGAAAATGTATTGCAGGCTGCTTCCCTCTGGCTAGGTTTGCTCTTTTGTGCAGTCAGTGACATTTCTTTCTGTAGGAAGCTTGGATTGTTTTTATCTTGCCCAGATCTGTCTCTTTGCAGTTAGCTGTATTTTTTTAGTATTTGTATATGTAATGTCAGCTGCATAGATTCAAAAAAATATGTAATATATTCATGAAAATCTGAACAGAAGGCATGAGGTACACAAGGATACAAAATTAGGAATGAGATGTGAATCAGTTAACTCTAAATTAAGCATAGATATGGCTGGTTTACATCCCTACCTTTTCTTTCATTCTGAGTATAGTACATTCATTTGTGTCGGTTCCAGACAAGATTCTTATTTTACTTGGAAGGCAACCAGGTCAGTCCCTGAAAGGTAATCAAGCAGTGTAAATTAGTGGATGCTTGTTGTAGCAGTTTGACAAGAAAAATCAAAATTTCTAAGACCTTCATACAGTAGTTGGGGAAGTGTTTTAGAAACTGAAGTCATGCATATTTTCACAAAACATGTTATGATGAACTATATCTGAATTTTCTCATTTTGTCCTTAGTTAGATTTATAGATAAACTTGACTTTATGAAAGTTTAATATCTTTCTTCCTTGTTCCTCATCCTCTTCCTTCTTCCCTGCAGAAAGCCCTGTGTAATTGATTATACTACAAAGAAGTAGTAGTTTCTTTTCTATCTGTAAGAGAGGCTTTTCTTGTGCTGTATTGAAGAATGTCAGCCTGTCAGAGAGGAGGATCAGTGACTTAGCAAACCCAGCACAGCTATGGAGCTTTCTCCATGCAAATCAGCACTGGGACTTTTTTTGCTATTATTTCACAGATAACTTCTGCTTCTGACTAATAGAGCTCTAATAACTGGGATGATTCAAGCAAGCAAATGACTGTGAAATATATACTAATTGGTAAGGTGATGGGTTGCTAAATTTAATTTCATATTAACTTCATTTCGTAAAAGATTTTTTATGATGTCCACATTAGTTGCTAGCAATTGATAAAATTAATGAAAATAGTTTAAAATGTTTAATCACCTGGATATTCTATCACTATTCTTTGCCAGATGGTTTTTTAACATTAAGTGCAGGTCTGGTTGATTCAGACAGCTTATAGTCATGCATTCCTAAAAGTAGCCGTAGTTATCATGCTTACAGCTTTTCTATTTTCACCTCTGTTTTCAGCATCTCATAACTCCACCAGTCCCAATAGTTTAAAAAAGGCAACTCTTCCAGGATTTTGACTTCATGTTAATTTTTATTAGCCTGCCTGCAGCCACTACTGCCAGAAATTTATAATTTGTTGAAATGTAAAATAATGTATAAAAAAATTTGTTCAAGTAGGAAAGTTGCAGTGTAAAAATACAGTTGTGTGAAATTTTAAGTTGCTGCATTTTAAACAGTATTTGAAACCTCCAAATGGAAGAATAGGATCCATTTTCTATAAACATTAATTTAATGTATGAAACAGAAAAATGTCATCATGTGAGTAAATTGCAGCTGAAATTCTAGGCTGACTTGACATGAGACTTTTCAGGTCTGGAGAAGACTTTACTGGAAATCATGCCAATATCTAAAATTTGACTGCAAGTGCTAAAGTGCCTTCAAATAATTTGCTGTCATATTAGGAAGTAAGTTTATTCATGCAGACATTTAGTAGTGTGATGTTTTCTTGTCTTCTAGGCATGTCATCTTTTATGTGGAGATACTGAAACAATTTTTAATATTAGTTAATAATTAGTTTGATTTTATATTACTTGCAGACAGTTACTCTGCTTCAGGGTTTTATTGCCTTCCCCTGTCTTAATAAAGCACAAAGTGGGTGAGTTTTCTGCACTGACAGTTTAGTGGCTCTTACTTTAAAGCCAAAGGAGCTTATTATTGAAGTTTCCCAGTTGGCAAATGCTGTATTCTTTTAAAAAGTGAAAGTTTTTCTTTTGCTTCTCCTAATAATCAGGTTATAATATGGGAGGTATACATGTTTTGGGGTTTTTTGTGAATTTTAATAATTTTTTTTAAAGTTTCAGATACTTATTTTAAATTTGGTTTTGTAACATCTTTCATTATTCAATTCCTGTTTCACACTGGCATTTTTTCTTAGATTCAGAATATTGAATTCATATTTGTATTTCCATTTCCTTTTGAGGTACTGGAAACACTGTTTCAGAATGTAAAAGTATCAACTTGGCCTGTAATTATTCTTAGTAGCTTTTACATTTTACATGTAAATCCACATAGTGGAGAAAAGTTGTCTGTTTAAAATCATGAGTTACACTTTTCTTCTGGCCTTGTTTATTTCAATTTTTTTATAAAGAGCCTAAAAAGTCAAACTAATTTCCAAAGAAAATAATCTATTTTTTTTTCATTTAGACTATGGTTACAGCTGTTATCTTGATTTGCCACGTGCACACCTTTAATATTTTGTTAAATCATACAGAATAGGGATAATAGAATCACCCAGCCACTTCATTATCTAAACACACAACAAAGCAGGCAATGGAATGAAAATTATTTAAAATATATAGTTTCTTTCTGAAATTATTTGATTTTATGTTGAGCTGGAAGGGACCCATCAGGGTCAAGCCCAATTGTTGTTCCTGTACAGGACAGCCCAAGAGTAACTCTGTGTGCCTGAGAGCATTGTCCCAACTCTCAAAGCCAGACAGGCTTGGTGCTGTGACCACTCTCCTGGGGAGCCTGTGTTGTATGAGAGAAATCTGCATTTAAATTCCCAATTTAACTGTGTGATTTAGTTCATTTCGGAACTGAGTGACCAAAGATTTCTCTCTCTACTGGTGTTTCCTGTGTTCTTTAACTCTCAATGAGTGCTACCTTTATGAGTATCATGTTTCCATCCTTATTGAGAGTGCATGGTGGTTAAAGTACAAATTATGTCATGCTGAATTGTTTTCAAGAATGTTTTTCACATCCAATATTTTTTAATGTGATCTGTGAAAGTGGGAATTAGAAAAATTATTATGACGATAAAATAACAGTAGTTTTTCTTTTTGTAGATAGAAAAAGTTCCACAGAGTTATTTCAAGAGCTGGGTTTGAGTGGAACTCGGCTCTTGTTAGATTTACAGCAGAGAGAAAATCAGGTCCTCTGTGATCCATGTATCATGTAATGTTATTTATGTGTGTGTGGAGATCAGATTCTGCTATCTGTATCATGCCTTATTAATTTAAGGAGTAGAAAAAGCATGCTTTTTACATTAAAAAAAAATCAAAACAGATGGAAGAATGTCACATTTGGTTGTTGGTAGAACTGATAACGCATTTTTGTTTCCAAAGCCAGAATTAGAAATCATTATTATTGTTATTCAAAGCTTCCAATCAGTTTGGGGGTTTTGGGTTTTTTCTTTTTTTCTTTTTTTTTTTCTTTTTTTTTTTTTGATTTTCACAGCAGTACTGATTGTACTTAACACTATGAATGTGTTTACTTATTTCCTCTTATTTACTTCTGGTTTATGCCCCTATAATTTCTCTATGCTGCAGGGATGAATTGGAAAAAATTATGACTTCTTTTCCATTTATATTTGTCTGGGTAAAGCAGGCTAACTCTTGTTATGAGTGCATATTTTAAAAATCTGACGCAAATGATGGGCTCTGTGAAAAATACATGCATAAAGAAATCTAAAAGCAGGAAATGCTTTAATGACTCATCCTCGTGTGGGATAAGGGAGGCATCCTTTCTCTTTGCCAATTAAAAAGAGTGTGATTATTTTGTATTAGGGATTTATGGTTGCTGTGCCAGATCTTGAAAGGATTATCTTCATAGTTGATCTAATTGGAGATTGGTTTTAGTCTTTAGCAGTGCTGATATCAGTGTCTGAGTGATGGCGACAGTGAATTTTCTATATACAGATGGGCACAAAGATTAATAGACAGTAAAAAACTACTTTGCAATGTTTGAGTTAAAAACAAATCTACTTGTATTTCTTAGCCTGGGTAAATGTGCGGCTAATGTATACTTTTTAAAATTATAGAATAAAATACACCATTGTTTGGTCAATAATATATTTTTTTAAAATAAATATTCAGCTAGGAGTGAGATAATTTAGTTAGTAATGAAGTACAAAACCATGATGATATAAAAATTATAGTGGAAAAGGTGCTTTAGGTAGCTTTAGAACTTCCTATTTAATTAATTCTCTTCAGTCTATGTCAGATGATCATTACATCATATTGCTGTACTCTTTGTAGCTGTCTGGTGATTACATAGCCTCCAGTTTCTCCAGCCTGTCTTATGTTTGCTCGCCAGTTTTTCAAACTAATTTTTGAAACTAATGAAGTCTTTTGGGTAGCGGCTGTCCCCATTTTCTGATTCTAGCGCAGTGAAGCTTCCTGACCCATCTAAAATGCAAGCAATAAATAGTACTCGAGAAGGGAAAATTACACTTCACCTGCTTGGCACATAGCCTGCAAGCAACAACTCCTTTGGTCTCCTTTGCATGTTGAAGATCCCTTTTCAAGGTTGTCACACATCTTCAGGGCAATGAGTGGGCACTCATATAAAACTCATGTGTCTTTGAAGAGGTTCCCAGTTACATTAGGATATCTTCTTTTTGACATGTCCTTCCAATTTCTGTTATAGAAATGTTTTGCAGACCTCCCCATTGTCTGTATTCTGTTTCCATAATTAGAGTCTTTCAGAAAAGACAAAATGTCAATTTTTTTTTTGTCCTGGTTTTCAGATGCTGTCTGATATTGATTGCCAGTAAAGTGTAGGAGGGAAGAGGTTGTACAAAGAAATTTCTGTGATGCAGTTAGGGAAATTGAATCCACATTTAAATTAGGGGGGAAAATAGCTAAATTATATAAAAATATCATATTTATATATTTATTAGATAAAAATGGCTTGTTGAAAAGAAGCATGCCATTGCTAAAAATTTATGCAATATTTAATATAATTGCATCTACTATAAAAAAAATCAACTGACTTCTGTTTTTACAGTGGAAATCAGATGCCACTGGAATTAATTAATTAATATGAACTAGTTTTATATGTTTAAAGCCTATCTGATAAACTTTTTTACTACAATACCCTTAGTGTTCTTAAAAAAAGTAAGTGGAGTGGAACAACCAGAGATGTATTTGCTTTTTAAGATTTATTTTGCTTTTTTCTGAAGAGTACACAGTTCTCCTCTTTCCACTCCTAAACAGTGAAGAAAACTTAAGTGTATTAGCCATTCTTTTTGTTCCTCCTAGTGAAGCAAATATGCCTTCCCTTAAGGTTTTCCCGTGTTACAAACTTGAATTACTATGTGTAAAGCAGTGGCTTCGCTTCAAAAAGCGACACCAAAGACAATTACAAAGTTTTCATTAAAAAGTTGTATTCATCTGGATTGGGAATAATAATGGGACATAGACTTTTTTTAAACTTTCATTTGTGTTTATCAGTTTAAGATGAAATGGATGATGGAAAAATGTTTTAAGTTGTGTTTATTTTTACTGTACAAAATTTAAGACTGTCTATGCCATGCATTGTCTGAAAATCAGGAACTTAACAAAAGAATTTCCAGTTCAGCTTCAATATTTATGAAAAAGGAGAATGGAAAATACAGTAGAAATATTTTCAAATTTCTATAGTTGTTCGATGTCTGACTTTTTTAGATATTTCTGTTTTCATAATGTACTTCACCAAGCACAGTTGTTTAAAATATTATGGATTATATTTTTTCCCTGCTTTAAATTGAATATTTTCTTTAGATAGTAGTTTCTCTTTGGTTAAATGGCTGTAGTTTCTGCTACAGGTAATAGCTACCACTAGTATTTAATAAATCCTTTGTGTGGTTTTTCATTCAGATGTTATTTAACAGTGGTTTAATCATTCCAAGTTGTCTATCTATTAGACATATTGCTGTCTATCTATTGCTATCACCTTTTTACTATCTTTCATCTTCCTGTTTCTTTTAAAAAACTAAGTAAAATATAATATTAAATTATTTTTTTCCCAAATGGATCATTTATACTTAAATATATTGTGTTGAAAAATGTGATTCTGAAAGGTTATAAATGATATCATTTGCAAATATGAGCTTTTATATAAGAGTAGAGTACTAAATCTGTTGTAGGAACTGTGATTTCCTTAAGAAGCTGCAGTGATTAAAGGAATTAGTTTATATTTAAAAGTGCTATATTTTGTTTCTTCCAGATGGTCCTCGGCCCTCCCAGAAAGAAATCATATCATTAAGGGCGTTTATGCTTCTGTTCTTGAAACAACTTATATTGAAGGTAAAATGGTCTGTTCCAGAGTGAAAACATTGGCATCTGTTATATACTTGTAATAGAATCTTTCATAGTAGAAAACCGTTAATACCTGTCCAGTATTGTGTCTTTTTCTGGTTAATTAATGTTCATGCACATTCTTCTAATCACGGAGAAGTAGTAAATCCATCCAAAATTTCTGCCTCACAAAATTCTGCCATGTATATTTTATTAAATGTTTAATATAGATGTTTTAATTAATTGTCATATTTTTTAAAGTTTTAATAAAGTGGTCAAATGAAAAAGATAATTGCGGTTGCCAAGCTAATAATTGCTTTGTCCTTCTTTGGACACTTTGTCTTTTGTCCATTGATTGGTTCTACCAGTGGTAGAAATTGTGTAGGATTCTTTCTGTTACAGCTTTGAATGCTACTCTTTGAGGTATAATCTGCCATTTGAGGCTAGACTTGAAAATCGGTATTTTTTGTTCTGTCTCACAAAGTGGAGGAGTAATAGTTTGTAGTATCTGAGGGCCCACACTGAAGGAATCTGACTTCATACTGTTTTGAACTATCAATGTGATAAAGAAAAGCAGTAAAATGAAAATTTGGTTTTTTAGGATCACATTAAAAAGCTGTAGAATATTTGACTAGGTTCAAGGTTTGCTTATTGAATCCTGAGGAATATATTTTCTCTGAATAATGTCCCTTTTTTTTCCCCTTAGGATCGAGGAGTGAAAGAAGATGAATTGCAGAGCATATTAAATTACTTATTAACAATGCATGAGGTACATTTCTGTAATTACCTACCTTTTATTGTAACTAATCGTACCAGCTCTGTGGGGAGCTTGTTGTTGAGGTTAGTTTGTAGAATAACATTGGTGCTTGTCATACAGGATGAAAATATTCATGATGTGCTGCAGCTGCTGGTGGCACTAATGTCCGAACATCCAGCATCCATGATTCCTGCCTTTGATCAGAGAAATGGGATACGGTAAGACAGTGAAGTGAGAAAATACCTTAAATGTAGTTCCAGTATCATGACTGTCCAGTTTGCTTCTTTCTAACATAAATATCACACTAGCTGATATTTTAAACTTCAATTTCATTAGCTTAGCCTTAATTTTTTGACAAAATGAGTGATTTCAATATGTTGGAGGAAAAAAGGGATTTCCTTTTAAGGTGGTCTTTATGAAATTTCAAAGTAACTGCACTGTTTTACTTGCTTCCCAATCTCAAATAGAATGTGTAATTAACAAGATGCATCAAATAGCCATGTACCCGCCTCAGAATAATTTGAATTATTCTTTCTTTGTATATTTAACATTATCTGGGGAGAACAAGAAGAAAGCAAGAAATCATGCCCTAGCCTCTCAAATTCTGTCTGAAAAAAGTGGAATTAGTGTGTTTATCTGTTTGGCTGTAAAATTAATAACTGATAATTCCCAAAAAAGTGTTATTTTTATGGGAGTTTATGCCTAATTTAGTAATATAATTCTTTTAAGGGACTAATAATTTACTTCATAATAATTTAATATTTAACATGATTTCTTTTTCCTGTTCTGAGAATGCTTTGGGAAATGCAAGGGGCTTGTAAAAGGGAAAAAGTCCCACACTATCTACTACTTGATAGATGCAAGCTCCATTTTGCCTAAATGCTAAGATCTTTGTACAAATATACGTACTTAAAACTATTTTAATGACAATTCTCATTGAAAGGAAGACTCATGGTTAGGACTTTGCTTTCTGCCTATAGTTAGAACGCAAACAGAATTCTTGTCCTGTCATTTTTTGAAGAAGGGTAAGTCTGATCTGGAAGACTGGAGACATCTTTATGTAACATTTGTGGTACTGATATTAAAGGTGTTTGATGGTGCAGTCTTCATGTTTGAAAGTCTGTTTTGTAGAAGTGGGGAGAATACACAGAATTACAGATTTTAAGTGTCTAAAAAACAAAACAAAACGCCCCCAATGCCTGATATAAAATTAGGGGTTCATTTGCCTAAGATGGCAGAAGACAAAAGCCCCAGAAGTGGTAAACAGCAGAACTAAATTCAAAAGAGGAAGATATTGTCTGAAAAAGCACTCTTTAGTGGAAAAATACTCAAAAGAATTACTAAAATCTTAAGTCAAGCTAATTCTAATGGGACACTAAAACAGAAATTCAAAAATTTGTTACAGAAAAATGCAGGACAAGGGTAATGCTTTGTCTCTTGCCGACTTAGATCAAGGCTAGTTTCCTTTCTGAAAGACTGCATAATTTGTGCTTAAACCTACAATATTAATTAAATATTAAATAATTAGATTAGTCAATATTTGAGGCATTTTTTTTATCAAGGATTTAAAAATAGAGGGTGTAGTGAAAGGAGATTTTTACTAGCATCCAGGTACTCCGGGATATGATCTTATGTGTTCTATTCTGCTTTTCTTGTCCTAAGCTTCAGCTGCTCAGAGTGTCTTTTATTTGATTGTTCCAAGAGAAGTATAGGATCAGATGTTACTTTCTGCTATAAAACACTGAACTGAACCAAACTACACCATGTCTTCAAACTCAAGAATTCATTATCAAACTCTTACACTGGACTTGATTCTTACAGTATATCCTATTTTGTGTAAATTGTTGTTTTTGTTTCTTTATTTCTTAATAGATATTCTTGCTCAGTGAAAGACAAAGCCATATATGTGATGTTTAGTGATAGAATCTATATATGTGATGTTTGTGAATTTGTTTTTCTGTTTTAGAGTAATTTATAAGTTATTGGCTTCGAAAAGTGAAAGTATATGGGTGCAAGCTTTGAAGGTCCTTGGATATTTTCTTAAACATTTGGGTCATAAGTAAGTGTCATTTTAAAATTTTTTGTAGTATCATATTTAAGTTCACAATTCTTCTTGTCTTTTGTCATGATTACTGTATATTCTTTGTCAGTCTTTAGAAATTACTTCAAGTTATTAGGTTTTCTGATAAATAATTTGTACACTGTTAGATTTATAAATCAGATAAAAAAATTTTTTTCCAGTTAACTTTCTATTATTATGATGTTTGAAATGATACATTGGTTGTCTTTCAGATATAAGATATGCTGAAAGACAAGTCTTAAAACAAGGGAAAAACATTTTCCAGAAATATCTCTTATAACTATATATTGCATGTTCAGCTAAAGTTAACAGGAAACACATGAGAGTGATCTAAAATTTGCTTCTGGAGTCATCAGTGTCATTGCAATAAAATTTTCAGGGCAGCATTTCTAAAAATAGTCCTAGAAGGATGGGAAAAATGAAATAGAACATTTTATTGACATGGGAATGTTTCAGAAGGAAAAAAAGATACATGAAGCAAGTGGAGCTTAAAAAAGGTGGTAAGGACATACTTCTATGCAAGAAATACTCACTGAGAAAATGTGGCAGCAAGATATATTCCCATTTAAAAAGACCTGATGTCACAAAACGGGTTTACTTAGTCTGATCTTCCATATTATAGTGTCAAGAAAGCACTAACAATCATGCAGTGCTGCAGAGCCTGCTGTTGCTCATTTTTCCCCTTCTACATGTGGTGTTAAGATCCCTGCTGGGATTAGCCCAAAATGGCATTTTAGTGGGAGGCTGTGTATTATAAAAATTAACCACATGCTTCACAAGAGACTTCATCATGTAAGCCTCATTTGAAAGCAAAGGAGGTAGGAGTCCAGCCAGAGTGTGGTATTGCTAGAAATGCTTTTCTCAGTAAGATCAATAAAGTATGACTGTATAATTGGGAGACAGTTAGCTGAGAATATGCTTCTAAGTGAGATTTTTCCTTTGGGACCCAGCAAGTCGAATACTGTTCTGGGAATTAATAAAGCAAATTGATAGTCCACTCAAGAATCTCCAAGGACTTTTCAAACATTACTTAGTAAAAGTCATTCACATTGATAGGAGTTGGATTAAGTATGATACCAGTTGAAGGTTTGACTTGTCAGAAGCCTGTTTGTATCCAGACAAGTACATTTGCTTAAAATATTTTTCCAGAAAATCAAGTAGCAACCTATGTCCTGGGTGCATCAGGCACAGCATCACCATCTGGACAATGGTGGGGATTGTCCCACTCTGCTCTGCACTGGGGCAGCCTCACCTTGAGTGCTGGGGGCAGTTTTGGGTGCCACAATATAAACAAGACATTAAACTATTGGAGAGTGTCCAAAGAAGGGCAAGACAGGTGGTGAAGGCCTTGAGGGGAAGCTGTCTGAGGAGCATCGGAGGGCACTTGGTCTGTTCAGCCTGGAGGAGACTGAGGGGAGACCTCACTGCAGTTACAGCCTCCTCATGAGGGGCAGAGCAGAGACAGGCACTGATCTCTTCTGTGTAGTGACCAGTGATAGCACTCAAAGAAAAAACAGTAAGCTGAATTAGGTTGGGTATCAGTAAAAGATATTTCAGCCAGAGGGTGGTTGGGCACTAGAACAAGCTCCCCAGGGAAGTGATCACAGTGCCCAGCCTGACAGGGTTCAAGAAGTGTTTGGACAATGCTCTCAGGCACATGGTGTGATTCTTGGTGGGGATGGCCCTGTGCAGGGCCAGGTGTTGGATTTGATGATCCTTGTGGGTCCTTCCTAACTCAGCATATTCTATGATTCTATAGTCCAAAAAAAAAGAAAAGATAATTTTCAGAAGTTGGAATTTTAATTTATCATCTACTTGCAATTATGGATATATCAATGTAGTTTCCATTGTTGGTACTTAGCAAAAATTAACTGTATTTTTCATGTAATTGGAGTGATTGAAATCCCCTTGAATACTCTGTGTAACTTTCAAAGATTTTTTTTTAATTTTTAGATCTCTGAACATCTGCAAATGTGCATATTTTATGTAGATTTCAGCAAGTAAAAACGCCCTTCCATTTCATGTTTTACAGCTAGTGCTTTTTGTTCACATATGCATATGTGCATACACATGACTTTTATAATATGGAAGTCAACCTCAAAAATTACAAAATACTTGTATTCCTGTTTCACAGTACATGAAACAGATACTGCATTGTTATACGCTGGAGCAGAATCACATAAAGAGGTGTTATGTGATTTATGAAATATAAACTGATGCACTATTACTCACAAATGTGTAGGTACTAAACCAATTCCTGTTGCTGTAGTTCATATATACATGTGTCACAGATTAAGCTATGGACTAGAAGTAATTGATTCTCAGAAATGACCACTAATGTGTTAGATGAGAGCCTGAATAACTTAATTGATTTTTCTTTGTGATCTGTGATGATCTTTGTCTAACCTTAGCAGTTGACAAAATCCTGTTTTTTTCCTTCTCTGCCATATTTGATTCTTTCTATGCCACCACTTGAAATAATAGTCCTTTGTTTACTTTTGAGTTTTACCCACACAGTTAAACCTCTCAATGGATTTCTACTTCTATCTGCTAAATCATGCCTTAAAAAGTTGAATACCTGTAGGTTTTATCATAATTAATTCATGAACTCCCTTCTGTGCATACAAAAGTACACAGTGTTGTAAGTTTTTGCCACTCTTTTGTGGTACTTGCTTTAAAAATGATAAAATAATCTATTAATTTCAATAGTTCTAGAATGAACCTATGTTGTGTTATTTTCACTGGTAATCATGAAAACACAGTTTCTTAGCTTTTGAATGCATAACATTTTTAGAAACTTTACTGTATCCAATTTAAATTTTTTCTGCTGCTTTAATATAGATTATTATTTATTTTGAAAAATAATTTTTATTTCATATCCATTATAGTAGTAGGTAAATTTAATGTTATATCCCCTTTTAAAATGGTGGGATTTAAGGACTAGGGCAGTTCGTTGATGTGAACAGCTTTCTTCTCCACTTTTTAAATATTTGAGTAGTTTTGGATTCCAGATGTGAAATACACTTCAATCATGTAGAATTTCATAACTTTTTCAGGATTTTATTTCTTTTTCATTACCATGTGTTATTCCAGGATTTAATTATTTTGGCTTCATGAGAGAATGATATATAAAGAAAGGTGGTACTGAAAAATCCATCTATATATATTAAAACTATTAACAGAGATTGCTTGAGCAATCTGAGGGAGGCTGGCCCAGATCACCCACTGTGGTTGCTTCCAACCTAACCAATTCTGTGATTAATATTGGAAAATATGAAGCTAGATTGTCCTGAGTTCTTGTGATGTGACAAAAGGTGTGTTCTTCAGTGATAACATTTTTACCAGCCCGTGTGCATCTTGAACTTTCTTAGTCTGAGTTGACTTTGAGAATGGTGTGTGATTTTTTTTTTAAATACAAAATCCATCCTAAATACAACATTGTTTTCTGAGAACCTTTCAATATTGGTACAATTGTATTAATTGTGGGAAATATCTTAAATATATATGTAAAATAGCAAGCTTGGGAGCCTTTTACTACAGCATCAAAATATTTGGCTTTTGGGTTTTATCTGGCATTCATTTAAAATGCTTATCATGCTTGACATGTGCCCAATATTTTTGTTTCCTTTTCCAGGAGAAAGGTTGAAATCATGCATACTCACAGTCTTTTCACACTTCTGGGAGAAAGGTTGATGCTGCACACAAATACAGTGACCGTTACAACATATAACACACTTTATGAGGTACACATTGTTAAATGTAATGATTGTTGTTTCTGCTGTAAAAAGCATGACTTAAAATATCTGTGCTCTATAACGTCCTAATACTCAAGTCTCTTGAGAAAAACTTTAGAAATTTTGAGAAAGTTTTTCTTGGTTCACAATGTATTTTGTCATATTTTAGATAGTTTTATTAACAATGTCATCATTTTTACATAGGCTCTATAAAACTTCCCACTTCTGATGGAAGAGATCCTGGTCCTTAGGGTGTTCATCACTTTTTTACAAAAAAAACCCCACCACCAAAAAAAAAAAAAAAACAAAACCAAAAAAACCCACCACACAACAATAAAAAAAAACCCAAAACAAAAACCAAAACACAAAAAAAACCCCACAAACAAAAAAAACCCAAAATACAAACAAAACCAAAAAAAAAAAAAAAAAACCCCAAAACAAACAAAAACCAAAACACAAAAAAAAAACAAACCACAAACAAAAAAAAACCAAAATACAAACAAAACCAAACAACCAAAAAAACCCCAAACAAACAAACAAAAAAACCCCACAAAACCCCCAAACCAAAACCACAACAGATACTGCAGACCTCCAATTGCTCATACTTCTCTATTGTTTAGAGAGTTCATTTCCATTGAAATGGAAAGTGCTGAAGTCAGAGATGCCTCTATTTTCTTTTTCATGTCACTCAATTTACTTTTACAAAATTTTGAAGAGTGCTGTTTTTTCTTTTTAACCATGCCAAATGATAACTGACACAGCCACTTTTATGTAGGAGATACAGTTTGAGGTGGATAAGTATGATCCCAAAGCATTCAGCTGTTCTACAAGGTTCTTGTAGAAGCTTCAGTTTTGATGATGAGCAATTTTGTAAAAGCAAAATATCAAGAACATCAAAGTGGTTGAAACCCATGTCTTCATACCTACAGACATATAAAGCTCATGTCCTATCTTCAATTATTACTAAAATAGTGACTTAGAACAGAATCTCTTGCAATTTCTGAAAAAATCTTATGCACTAAAAAGGTTTTTAGTGGTTTTTTTTAGTCACAGAAAGATTTAATGACTAGTTGCTCAAGGTAGGCTCCAGAAAAGAAAAAAGAGACTAGAGGAGTGCTTGGTTTTCAGGGTTCTAAGTGTGAGTAATATAGAAAATTATTCTCCTATGATTGTAAAAACCTAAATGTCATCTATTTGCCAGTGACTTAGAGCTAAGTTCTTTTTTATTGTACATTACCTTTTATGGTTTGGCCACTTGAGCCTCAGAGTCTAGCTCCTGCATTCAGTTTTCTGAAATCTTCCATGATTGGTATTCTCAGAAAATGCATAACTCATTGACAGAATCTAAGTTCTCATGGCGCTCAGGCACAGGAGTTCCATAGGCATTTACATTTGAAAAAATAGAGGAAAGGAATAAAAGGGGGTTAAGTGGTCTAAGTACTGAAGGTTTGCTAAGAAACTGATGCTAAGGAACAGATTTTTCCATATTCTCTCATATAAAGCAAGGGCATATTTGCATTCTATTTTAAATTTCAATGTATGAAGACCTATTCTAAGATTTTGTGTTTATGACTGACATTAGCTTGATTATTTTTTAATGAGAAAGCTAAAGTCCTTTAAAATAAATATTGCTAGTGAAATTACTCAAGAAATACATTTACTTGAATGTAACTTTTCTAATTCTCTTTACTACTTCTTTTTACTGAGAATTTCGTGTTGATATCATTGAATTTTTAGCTTGTTCTTAAAAATAAAGTTGCATACACACATCCAGTGACAGGTATCCCAGTGTGAAAGGTTTGCAGTGTTGCCTCAATACAGATTAATTAGGTTGTCAGGTACAATTCAAGCAACAGGAGAATGTTCTGTCTTCCTCATTATGTGAAGACCCAGGATTATTCCTATGGAATGCTGACTCTGACTCTTACTCTTTACTAGCTGGAGGAAACTAAACTCAGTTTTAAAAATTATTCAGTTTGGTTTTGATAAAACATGTGAGAATAATCATTGATGTATGTAGCTTGTGAAAGATATTTTGATGTGTGAATGTATAAAAATATGAGAAATCTGAATGGAATGTCTTTAAAATACTTTATTGTATATTTAGGTAACGAGCGCAGAGTTTAGCTAATCAGCTACAATGCAACCATGAAAATCTTTATCCCTGCATAGAGAAATTGCTTTATTCTGTTTTTCAAGATTTAAAATATTTTACCTAATTTTTTTATATCACATTGCATGTGGCCATGGTAAATGTTCTTAACAAATTTTCAAATGAACAAAGAAATATTGTACTGTTTGATTAAAAGTGGTAAAAGGAAGTTAATATTCTGTTTCAGATTTTGACAGAACAAGTATGCACCCAAGTTGTTCATAAACCACATCCAGAGCCAGATTCAACAGTGAAAATTCAGAATCCAAGTAAGGACCATATATTATGTTTGTTTGATAAGTGTGTCACCTCGAGATTTTTTTAAATGATGGTTCAGAAAGTAAGAACAATTCATTCATGTATCTTAGATACATATGGGTTGCAGTTACCTCTTACATTAATGGCTGTTATGAACTATTTCTTTTTTTAGACATTGGTAAAGTGCTTTACATAACTAATTTATTCTTTCAAAGTGATTCTTAAGGTGGTGGCAACACTGTTAAAAAACTCCACGCCAAGTGCAGAGCTGATGGAAGTTCGACGTTTGTTCTTATCTGATATGATAAAACTCTTTAGTAATAGCCGTGAAAACAGAAGGTACGTCCATACAAATAGTACTTTTTTCCTCATTGATTTCTGGGTAATGGCTATTTGTTATACTCTGTTTTAGAGTTATAATCTGTTATACTGAGTTTTAGAGTCTGTAACAAATTCAATTATTAAATTTTTAATTTATTAAAATTAAATAATTTATTAAAATTTTAAACTAATTTAATACATTTTTGGTAATATTTCTTATTTCAGTAACCAACCCTAGATTCTTCTCTCTAGTATATTTTAATTATTTTTTCATACTGAACTATTTTTAAGTTTATTCCTAACATTGGAATGATGTTAAAAAATTAAGTTCTTCCCATCTTAGCCATTGTAATGTTAAAATAAAGAAGCTTTGTTTGGATATATTTTGAACTAATTATTTCACTTTAGATGTTTACTTCAGTGTTCAGTGTGGCAGGACTGGATGTTTTCTCTGGGATACATTAATCCTAAGAACTCTGAAGAGCAGAAGATCACAGAGATGGTTTACAACATTTTCCGTATTCTCTTGTACCATGCAATAAAATATGAATGGGGAGGCTGGAGAGTGTGGGTGGATACTCTTTCTATAGCCCATTCCAAGGTAAGAAACAGCTCATAGATGTTTTTTTAGACACTGGTAACACCCAAAGGCAGTAGCAATGTAGCAATAGAAGATGTAAAGTGGTTTAGTGCCATCTGGTGGCTCTCACTACTCATGTCAAGGTGGCTTTTTTTATTGTCAAACACTTAGTGAGTAAGCTGTACTTAATATGTTCCTAAAAATCTTGCTTCATTTTGCCCAATTCTTCTAGCATATATTTATCCACATAATCTGATCTTTTATTTTTAAGGTCACATACGAAGCTCACAAGGAATATCTAGCAAAAATGTATGAAGAGTATCAAAGGCAAGAGGAGGAAAACATAAAAAAGGGGAAGAAGGGGAATGTGAGCACCATCTCAGGTCTTTCGTCTCAGACAACGGGAGCAAAAGGTGGAATGGAAATCCGAGAGATAGAAGATCTTTCACAAAGTCAAAGCCCAGAAAGTGAAACAGATTACCCCGTCAATACAGATACAAGGGACTTGCTCATGGCTACAAAGGTGTCAGATGATGTGCTTGGAACTGCTGAGAGACCTGGAGGAGGAGGAGTGCATGTGGAAGTTCATGACCTTTTAGTTGATATAAAAGCTGAAAAAGTAGAAGCTACTGAAGTAAAACTTGATGATATGGATTTGTCACCAGAGACACTGGGAACTGGAGAAAATGGTGCACTGGTAGAAGTGGAATCTCTTCTAGATAATGTGTATAGTGCAGCTGTTGAGAAGCTCCAAAACAATGTTCATGGAAGTGTGGGTATTATTAAGAAGAATGAGGAAAAAGATAATGGTCCATTAATAACTCTGGCTGATGAGAAAGATGAACCTTCTACTAACAATACCTCATTTCTCTTTGATAAAATACCTAGTCAGGAGGAGAAACTCCTTCCTGAACTTTCAAGTAATCACATTGCCATTCCAAATGTGCAAGAGACACAGATGCATCTCGGTGTAAATGATGATTTGGGATTGCTTGCACATATGACAGGTAATGTAGATATAACTTGTGCTTCAAGTATAATAGAGGACAAAGAGTTCAAGATTCACACCACTTCAGATGGAATGAATAGCATTTCTGAGAGGGAGTTGTCTTCATCATCTAAAGGATTAGAATATGCTGAAATGACTGCCACAACTCTTGAGACAGAGTCTTCTGGTAGCAAAACTGTACCTAATGTTGATGCAGGAAGTATAATATCAGATACAGAAAGATCTGATGATGGTAAGGAGGCAGGGAAGGAGATACGGAAGATCCAGACAACTACTACAACCCAGGTAAATTTCAAGTAGCTGTGTGCATGTCTAATGTAATCACTGATCATTGCTGAGGGGGAGATTAATACTATGAGATCTGAGAGATATTTGAAGTACATTTTTTAATTACAGAAAAATGTACATCTTCCAGGCCCATTTTCTTTGGAAATGCCATAATGTGAAATTTTTCATTACTGTATAGAAAATATATATTGCATATACTAGTTAAATAACATTATTTCCTACTAAAATCAATGATAAATTACAATTAATTGGTTTAAATACGTGGACATTAATCTTTCTTTTAAGTAATGTTTTTAAGCAGAATTATCAACTGAGCAACTAGCAGAAATTCTTCTTCTAATCTCTTCTTTGGGTTCATAGCACCACACCACCACTAAGTTGTCCATGGTTAAATAGTTTTTCTTAAAATGAAATTAACTGTAATTAAAAATTTCAAGTAGTTATTAAATAAAAAATAAATGGAGAATTATTGTTTTCTTGAATAATGAGAAATTTTATTTTAGCATGTATTCAGTGGAGCTGGTGGTTGGAGTTTTGATTGCTGTAGGTATGGTAACTGCCTCGTTAGGTTTATCTGCTTGAGACCACTCAAAACACTGAAAATTACTTCAAGACCAGCCACCTAACTGGAGATACTTACATATTCCATGCTTGTTTATGCAGTGGCAATGCACATCAAAGCCCGTTCTTGGGCTTTGATACAGTATTTTTGGCTAGATAAAAGCTCCTCTGTTATGTTAAAATTATTATACCATTGTTGCTGCTGGCATGAGGGTTACCTGCAGTTGTACCAGGAGAATGTATTTGACTGGAGTTGCTAACCTCAAATTCTCTAAAAACAGCTCTACAATCTTCTCCCTGCCTTATCAGTAGAAAGTAACTCTCTTTTATTCAAATGGACTGAAAGAAAGCAAGCAAATTGTGTGACAGAGATGGGAACTACTTCTTACTCCTAAGAGTTAATGCCTTTATTAATAATAGATCAAATATTAAATTCATATATATATCATGAATATATCAAATTCACTCTTTCCTATGTTCCTAACTGGAAAAAAAAAAAAAGAAGGAAAATACAATTGAAAGCACTATGCAGAAATTCATGTGAAAAATAAACATTTTAGATAAGTCTAAGAGAAAAAAGTAATTTAAAGATAACCTTAATAAAAACATAGTAAATGCAAGCAACTGTAATAATTTTAGTGCCAAGAGGTCAAATTATATAAAGGAAACCTTTTCTGCTCTCATAATACTGGCTATAGGAGATCAAGATGGACTAAATAAACAAGAAGCTTTTCAGCTCAACTCCAGTGCTATACCCATTTTTACATTGCTAAAACAATTTTGTGAAGTTCTCTTTTGTTTGTAAATTGGCAAAATGGGATTTGGGGGACTAGATGTAATTCTCTAATGATCTTGCTAGAAAGACCAGATAAATAAATTGGTTTTCAAAAATGAGGAGCTGTCCAAAAATATTTATGCCTTAAAGCCACCACTATGTAGTTTGTCCATGTTTATTGGTCCAAAATATAGTTGTTACATATAAAAATCTCGTCACTGACCTTGGATGGACTACATTTGGTCTTTTCTGTAAGACTTCAATTGAAGACTCTGAGAGTAAAAGCTTGGTGATTAGCTGAAAAGAGGGCCAGCCACACTCCCCCTCAGCACTGATGGATTTGACTTGGAGCAGCTCATTACTGAAGGATTCTGCCTGCCTTGGAACATCAATGTGGTTTGTGGCCGCATTGCTTTATCCTGTCCTTTCTCAGATTCTGCATTGCGTTCAAAAAAACACTGAATAAAGTTAACATCATTTTTTAACCTCTCTTGTTGATGTAGGCAATACAGGGTCGATCTGTCACCCAGCAAGACCGGGATTTACGGGTTGACTTGGGATTTCGAGGAATGCCAATGACGGAAGAGCAGAGACGACAGTTTAGTCCAGGTCCACGCACAACGATGTTTCGTATTCCAGAGTTTAAATGGTCTCCCATGCACCAGCGGCTCCTGACAGACTTGCTTTTTGCACTAGAAACAGATGTACATGTTTGGAGAAGGTGGGTCTTAGTTTCTTCTTTAACTCCTGATCTGTGTTGCCATCAATAAGGAAAAATTAGGCATGTTGGAGAGGGATGTTACTGGGATGGTGGGGAGAAAAAGAGCTGGTGTTAACTGCAGTGCCTCTCCGTATCTTCTACCTTCTCTTTTTTACCCCTCCCCAGCCTGGAACAGCTTGATTTCACAGGTAGTAATTCCTGTTTTCTTGAGGAGTTGTATAAATCCTGAATACCTAAACAAACTGAGCTGCTCTTCCAACTTATACTTAGCATTAGAATCTACTGCCCCTGTTCCAGACAGGATGACTTCTGCTAATGGCCACCTTCCTAAATGATCAATTAAAAGAGCTTCTCTACCTGCAAGGTGTATAAATAAAACTTCTTTCCTATAGAATTTTCTAAGGAAACACTTCATTGACAAATTTTCTTTTGCATGCCGGCTCCTGGTTGGGTTTAGTCTTGGTGATCATATAATATTTTATGACAGCAATGTGATTTCCTAGTGTTTTTGTACATTTTGTACATGTTAATAGAGGTACTCTGTAGCTACAATATAAGGGAGACAATTGACGCTAATTTCCACTACAGAATAGTTAATGTTCACAAAATGTGAGCATAGTTTTGTCAAAGGAACAATTTATACTGCATTTAATTTCCAGTTTGGTGAAATACTGTTTGTTCTGTGATACTCACGTGGAAATAGACAATTTTGATATTTTGCTTTTGGCAAAGTATATGGGATGTGTTCAGATAATACTTGAAAGTTAAAGTTCAGATTGTGTATTTTCAGTAGATGCCTTTAATTTTTGTTTGCTATCTGACAACAAATGTTGCTTTGGGAAAAGACCATACTTAGAGTACTCCTCAATATTTTCACATGGGGGTTTTTATGTTTTTGGGTAGTGGTTGTTTCATGGGACAATTGCTCACCAATTAGGGGTCGCTGAGATTACAAGCATCTGTGGCTTGTGAAGCTATTATTAATGCTAGTTTTATTATCAGTTAACAAAGTTGATATTAAATCAAGTTATGGCTATGTTACTGAGTTTCTCCTTTAAAAGAGTAGCAGGTGTTATCATTAGATGTTATCAAGGGTGCTTCAAAAGGCACTGCTGCAGCTTGGTGAAGTCAATATTAAGTTGCTTTCAGGCTGCAGAAACAACTCCATTGCCTTCAGCAGAACTGCCTGTGAAGTAAAGTACTGGTTGATAGGAATAAAAGATTAGAAGATGTTCTTCTCAGCTGAGTATTTGAACATAATCCTGTGCAGGAAGTAAAGTACTGGTTGATAGGAATAAAAGATTAGAAGATGTTCTTAGCTGAGCATTTGAACGTAATCCTGTGCAAAAAGAGATAGCAATCAATTTGTTCATTAAACTAGCCTTGTTGATATTTTTAGACAATTTACATGCAAAGATTTGTAGAACAAATTTTTCTTTTTTATCAAAGGAACATTCACAGTATGGTTGCAAAGAATATATTTATCCAAAATTTATTTTAACTGTTAATTTTTAATGCTTCTTTTCTTCTGTCCTTGCAGCCACTCCACAAAGTCAGTGATGGACTTTGTCAATAGCAATGAAAATATTATTTTTGTACACAACACAATCCACCTCATCTCCCAAATGGTAGACAATATTATTATTGCTTGTGGAGGAATTTTACCATTGCTGTCAGCAGCCACATCCCCAACTGTAAGTACAATATTCCCACCTAGTGGTCATATTAGAAATTGTTGTTAATAATGCAAACTACTATTTTCAGCTGACTCTTCTTCTTTAGGGACTCCTGTCCCCTTTCTGCTAATTCCTTCAAAAATTTAAATTTATAATCAAACTGTTAAACCTTGATATACAGAATGTTAATAACATTTTACATTTGAAATGCTTATTTTATCAGAGAAGTAGTACTTAGTAGGAATAATATTTCATAGTTATTTAATATTTCATTTAAAGGGATGACCATTAGGATAATGATTCTTGCAACAAAACAGCATGCTTTATGATGTCTACTCATTGATATTCATAAACCTTTTTTGCATGGCCATTATTAGTTTGCATGCCAAATGAGACCAGAAGTCATCCCCTGTCTACTCTGTTTACTTCTTCCTTCAGTAGGTCCTTTCTCTGCCTTTTTTTGTTTCTTTTTAATCTTGTACTGAAAATAACTGATATTTTATCTCCTCAAAATTGTGACTTCTTAGCAGATTAAAGCTCAGGCAGGCAGAATATCATCAGTAAAAACGGAGAAATGTTTTATAAATATTACATTATTGACGAGAGTAAATGTGTTATTTGAATGAGATGCCTTGTCTGTGCATTTAATGTCTGTGACTATTTCTTCCATACTAAATGTCTTCTTGAGCATCCTGTAAAAATTATCTGTAGTTAATACAGGGCTTTGAAAGGGGAGACAATGAGATCTAGAAAGGACAAAGAGATTCCTCAGAAATAATATAGGTAATAGGCACTGGAAACTGCAAATGTGGTTTAAAATGTGCAGTAAAAGCACAAATATTTTTTCTAGCCATTCAGCAATTGAGATTACTTTTTCTTTACTGTTACTTCTAGTTTAAGACCCCTTTTTCGAAGATTTTATATGAATGGTATGAATGCATGGGCTGGCAATTTGCTAAACATTAATGTAATTTTCAGACAGACAATACAATTTTTGATGCTGTCTCTGTTTTCACTAAATTCTTCTAAATTTTTTCACCAAACACTATTTTCCAGTGTTAACTGGAAAAATATTTACTATAAGCAAAAGTGAAAAACTGCAATTATTGTCTGTAGTTGGGAGAATAACGTTAAGGTCCTGATTTTGCAAGTTCTTTATTGTAAATATTGACAAGTATGAGTGAGTACACACTGAGCCATCTTGAAACACAGGCTCCACTAGCTTTCTTTTAAGGACATTGGGGGATATTTTTTTAAAGTAAACATTTTAGGTGTCATTTGAAAATTATGGTGCTTTGATGTCTTTTATATAAAAAATATAAAACAGGCAGAACATTAATTAAGCTGCAGTTCCAATGAATGCCCTTTGTGGGTTTTAATTCTTGTCCTGGTGTATGATACTGCAGAACCATGCTATGGAATAATAATTTTGAAGTTGTCCATTTCCATCTATTTATTTTGGATAATAAATATATATGTGTGTGTGTGCATGTCTCTATAGATAGTTACTTGACACAGCTTTAATAGTTACAGATCCATTTCCTAAAATATTGTGTATCAATACTGTCTTTCCCAGTAGCAGTGATTTTTATGCACTGATACAAAAGACTACATTTTCAAATTTGCTTATTATGTGCGCATCTATCCACTATGTGGGGACTGTGTGTATTACTTGAATGCTTAATTTTACCATCTGTCTAGGTCAGTAAAATAAAAATAAATTGTGAAATAAAGTAATTCACTTAAAGTTTGGTTTCTAGCTTCAAATTGAATGAATCCTACTGTGTCAAACTTAAAAAAAAGGCTTCTTCCTGCCTATTCAACTCCATTCCTGTTCCTCATTGCCCATCTACAAAGGTTAAAAGAAAGGTGGATTTATTCATCACTGTGACAGATAAGAAGAGTGCAGCCCATCCTCCCTCCTTAGAATTAGGTGCTCTCCCTCAGTCTTGTTCTGAATCACAGTTTCGAAGGGAGCAGATGCCCTGCTGGGCATCAGACCACTTGTGAGTATCCATCATGTGGTGAATGAAAATAAGTTTTGTACTGATTCTCAGGCTTCTAATGCTTGTGCATCCTTGAACTGCTGTGGAGAGGTGGATAGATTGCTGGTTCAGAATATATTTCTTCTCAGCCTTGAAAGGGCAAAGCAGGCCACTGAAAGCAATCAGTTACAAAAGGCTGTCTCACCCTCCTCCTTCCAGAAGCTGCTAATGGGAAGAGAGAAGAGATTTGAAACTGGAAGATTGATATGACATCTCCACTGCATAAAAACACTTACAGCAGGCCTGCTACTGGCCACTCTGCCAGAATAACTCTTAAAGGGGGAAAGGATCTGTAAGCTTTCTCCTTCATGACTCAAAGACCCACAGAATCACAGAATGGCTGAAGCTGGAAAGGGGACAGAGGAGGTCGTCTGGTCCAACACCCATGCTCAAGCAGGGCTGTCTACACCCAGTTGTCCAGTATTGTCTTATACTATCTCTGAGGATGGAGATTCTATCGCCTCTGTGCACAGTTTGTGTCAGTGCTCAGTCAGCCTCACCATGGAAAAGTGTTTCTTGATTTCCATGTGGAACCTACTGGGTTATAATTTATTACATTAATGAATAATTTTCTATCCACAAGGTACAGAGTTCAAATTTTGTGTTGCACCTCCTGAATCCCTCCCAGCCCCAACCATTCTGTCAGTCTGTGTAGTTCTGTAATTGAAACTGGGCATGGTAATAGTAGTCCTCTCAAGCCATGTTGCACTTCTCTTCCAAAAGGAAGCTGTTCACAGGCCACATAAGCTGCCTCACTGGGTCAGCCCAAGGGCCTGTCTGCTTTAGCATTCTGCCACCAACAGTGGCTGTTTGCAGCTTACATCAAAATGCAGAAGTCTGAGCAAGCATATTGATTGCTCTAATAACACTCTGTTTCAGCATTTAGGATTTTAACAACTAGAGATGGTGTTTGAGCTGTCATATTTAATAACCACTGAGGAATTCATCCTTCTTGACTTCATCTAATCTTTTTTGAAGCTACTTACGCTTTTAGCTTCCATAATATCCTATGGCATTGAGCCTGACAAAGCAATTATATAACCTTCGAAGCACTTCATGTCTTTGTTTTTCTTAAGCCTGCTTAAATGCATAAAGTCACTATGTGCTTTACTGTTTATACTATGAAAAGAGTGGTTAATCATGTCTTTATTCAGTTCCATATCCTGTGTGACTCTAGGATTGAGTCACATCTCCTGGTGTGCCTGTTTGAATCCACGCCATCTTCTTATTTGGTCTCTGATCCTCCATATCTCTGTTCTGTGGAGCTTTTCTGGGATGTCAACACTGTCACATTTTGTAGATCCTCTAGAACACATATATTCAATTTATCAACAACTGTGAGCTCATTTTTAGTTAATTTCTTCCTTCTTCACTTTCATGAATGATGATACTCCCATTGATGGTCTTTTGGGGCCCATATTGAAATTTTAAAGTAGTAGTTCTTGTTTCCTCTTAGTATATTTTATTTGTGGCATAGATAATGTATTTATATCCACTAACAAAAAATTAATCTACTTTTTGGTCTGGAATACTGAAACATGAAAGCAAAAAGAGTATAGAGCAGACAGTAAAGGTCATTCCACCCTTTAACTTTGGGATTATTGAAAAGCGATGGAATTCATGAAGAGATTAGGGCAAAATCTCAGTATTCACTTGAGGTACTTTCATGTGGCAGAGATTTCTATCCAATGGAGATCTACTCAACAGAAGCAAATTATTTAGATATCTCTGATGTAGACATCTACCAGATCCCTGTAGGGTCTGGCTGGAATGATTGTTAACCTCTTCAATCCATTTTCTTTTTATGAGATGCCTTGTTTTCTAATGGACAAAGATAGATAGAAGCACACAGTTCCTTTTTCAACTGTCTTACAGTCGTGCCTGTGCACAGTTCCTTTATTTCGGTGGATCAGTTGGAGTTCTAGCAAATCTGGGCCACTCATTCTTAAGCAGTCCTAAATTCTGCTGCAAAACTCTCTTCTCAACAATCTGATGTAGAGTTATCTGCTCCTACAGATATCCCACTGCCTCTGATTTTTATAAAGCAGTTCGCCTATTTCTTATTAGTAAAACAGATGTTGAATATTAGATGCTTGAATTAATTAAATGTATTTGAAGAAAAGAGCCAAGGATAAATTTAACAAAATGACTTTCAGAATGCCGGAGCAATTACGGTTTTAGTTTTGTTTGTTGGGGGTTATTTTGTTCTGTTTTGGTGGTTTTTTTTGTGCAACAGACTCTATATCAAGTTCCCTCCATTGCTAAAAAAAAAAAGTTGTACTATCACAGTTTCCTTAAAAAGATGAATGTTTGAAAAATCCCCCCATTTCAAAAATACTTTTCTTCCTTTGCATAGTTTTGATTTGGAGTGAAATGGCAATTCTTCTGGGCTGAGTGAAAGATTATTGCATGATTCCTTGCCTGCTATAGAATGGGCACTCTTAACTATAGAATTCCTTCACTATGGAACTCCTGTAAAAGAAATCTGCCTTTTATCTTGCAGAGTTTTTTTGTTTTCTTTTTGGTATGGTTTTGGATTTTTATTTGTTTGGTTGATTTTTAGTTTTTGGGGTTTTTTTTAAATCCAGACTAGGATGATCTGAATAGAAAACTTTAAATATAAATTAAAAACAAAAAGAAATGAGAATAAAATAAAAACTTGCATCTTTGGTGTAAACAAAACACTCAAAGATCTGTGGGTAACTCAAGAATCCAAAGAAGGTTATATACTTCTATGTCATGCAGGGCAAAGTTTACTGTAATTCACAATAATCTATTCCCACAATTTTTAATATTTCATTAAATTTCAGTTCTATACTACCTTTATCCTAAGGTCTGCACATGAACTTGCTTCAAATGCTGGTGTTTTTACAGTGTTGCCAGTGTATATATGAAACAATTTGAAATTGAAGCAGATATTAACAAAAAATATGAGCATGTTTTTGGTTTACAATATAATTTGGAGTGTCTTCTACTTTTTAATTCTGATGTCTAGTATATTAAATTGGGAATATTAGATAACTCTGCTACAATTATGGGGAAGTCATAAAATACAAAATACTATTACCTTTTATTTTCTCTTTTATGTTGGGGATGTCTTTGAGGCTTTCTAAAAATAACTGCAACCATAAGGAAGATATTAAGATGTTATGGAAGTGTGAAAAACAGGACCTATAAGAGAAAATGTTTACAGAAGATGCTTTCTGTTAATAGAAACTGGTTTACAGATAAAACATTTCGTGTACAAGCTAGTAATTTGAAGAAATCACTGCTTGCTGCAAGGATAGCAGCTGTGACAAGGATTTGAGGACATTGAGCAAGGCAAAAGACATTTGAGAAGTTTAAATATATGTGACAATACAGAACAAATTTCCAGACCCCTTGCAATCAGTTTGTTTTTCCACTTATTCTATGTCTATATTCAGCTTCTTACTTGCAAAATTCAAAATATCAGCTCTCAGATTGCGATCTGAGGGCTGCTGGTGTTATATGAACTGTCCACAAACTCCATTAATTAAACATTTAATGATGGCCTCATTAGGTCTGCGGATTAAAAGCTGAGATGTATTACCTGTGTATAGTGTTAGCATTATCATGTTCAGGACTCATGTGGTTCCACGGGTGCTGTGTGGTCTACAACAATTCTGAGCATCAAAAGTGGCAAAACTGATATCAAAATTGTCAGCCAGTAATTGAGAGATAATAGCCACAACTTAATTCCCCAACTGCATCCAGCAACAAAAAGATGAAGACACATTTAAAAAGTGGTTGAGCATTGTATTTTCTGCCCCAAGAGGGAAGAAAGTTGTTAATTTCAGATTGTTTTTCTTTTTGTTAGATTAGGTTTTTCCACTGTCTAAATTATATAAATGATAACTGACAGAATCAGAAGTTTCTTTCTATTTTTAAACAAAACCATTGAAAACTTCAGAATTAGTTCCTAGACCACTATGGTAATAGAGAGAGTGGTTCTACCTAAAACAAAACCATAAAAATTTAACACACATTTAATTGTGAATAGTGAAATTTGAAGGGCAACTCAGTCTGAGTGTCTTAGTCCTGATATTTTTTCCTGTGGTTCAAAAACGTTGTCATATCTAGTTTGACACTGGTTTAGGTTGAAGAAATCACACCCAAATGCAATATTGTAATAACCTGTTTGGAATGTATTCAAGGGAAGAGCATTATGCATGAAGAACCAGAGCATTGCTTGTTGTAATTCATATTTGTTTTTCCAAAGCATTTTAAACATATTTGCCTCCTCATAAAAGGATGAACTACTCTTTACTACATTTCAGTTGAATGGCTTGTAAAACACTCATATCTATATAATTAGTTAAAACATTACTTTTTTTTGCATTGCTTCATAAAATTGCTTTGGAAGAATCAGTGTTTACGTGAACTCTATAATAATGCAAGATTTAAAGTTTTCCTTGTGCATAGCTATCTTTGACAAGTCGTTACTTTCAAATGTTCATGCTGAGCTTAAATGTTTTGCTGTTTTAAATATAAATTAAACAAATGTATAATTCCAAGATACTAATTTGTTTCAATTTACCTTGTATTTTTTAGTTAACTTAAATAATTTTCTTTTTCTTTTATTGTTGTGATCTGTTGTCTGTTTTGTCTGTTGCATGTCCAGGGTTCTAAGGTTAGTATTGCTGCTGTAAGTTTCAGTTTTTTGCATTTTCAAAAATATCTTATTTTTTATCATTTGATATTATGGCTTTCTTTTACTATTATTATTCTTACTATACTTTTCCTGTAACATACGGTGGAATGTGACTAGGATTATATTAGGTGTAGTAACTAACTTTTCCTAGCATATTTCACTTAACAACCTAATGCATTGTCAATGATGGTGCTTGCTGTTGGCTCCTGGGCTGAACATAGTCAGGCCTGTGAGCTAATTTAAGTTATAAATGCAGTTGTCAGTAGAGAAACTCTTTATGTTCTGGATGTGTTCATTGTATGAAAGACTTTGTACTGCTCTTAAATTACACTGAGAAGTTATGGAATAGTGATCTGTTCACTTTTCAATGAGTTTTGGAGATACCACTATATAAAATATTGGTGATACTAGAAGACAGCTTGATCAATAATGGAATATATTTTAGACATGATTACAATACCAATGTGCAGTATTTAACAGGTAGAAATGATGGTAAGTTTAGTGCAAAAAAACTGTCATTCTTTTTTTTTTCTACATGTAACAGAATTTTAGGGAGATTTGCAAAAAAATAAATTCTTTTTAATTCAAAGTTTTCTAAAATGCACTATATCTCATATCCAGTGAATTTAATACATAACTTGCAAAAATAAAAAAGCAACAGATATTCTGAGAGGTTTAAGACTATGATTGGCACAATACAGTTGAGACTCGATAAAAATCGACATCAGGCACTCAATTGGCTGCAAGTGAGCCTGATGTTATTTCAAGCATGAGTTCAAAGTTCAAGTTTCCATAACCACATATGAGTTTTTCTAGCAGACTGTTATGGCTATAGATTTTTGCCAATATATTTTCTTTGGGTGAGTGCTTTCAAAAAATCTTCTTCCAGTCTGTTATAAAAACCCCAGCAACCTATTTTTCCAAAAGGTAGGAACGCAGCACAAACTAAACAGGGGAGCCCTGGCCAAAGAAGGTAGGAGACGGGCTCAAAATCTTTCTTCTGAGAGTTGTCATTTTATTATTTTTCTAATATTATTGGGCAGTTCAGACAGATGACAGCCCTTCCCAAATCACTCATATGACTGACATGCTATATCCTTAAGAGAAATTAAATGAAGGGCTATCTATCATTATAGTGACACATGCCACTTTGTATCTTTCATCTTTCAAAACAATTGTTTCTTTAATACTGTTTGGCACAGTTTGCACTTTTATAATTTTGGATGTAAAAATATTCTTCAAAGTAAGTCATGAATGTGGCTAATAATGTTTCAGGAGTATGGAAATAAACAAATTTTTTGTGTTCTGTATTTTTTATTTCCTTTAGAAGGAAATTACCTTAAGAGCACAAAATATATATATATTGTTTTAATAAATACTTCTAAACAAATTAATCAAAGTAGAGAAGCACAATGAAAGTACTTTTCAAAGGGACTAAACTGTGTGTTCAGAAAGTCTTGCAACTGGAAAGCTTGTTGACAATCAGTAAGAATCAGCCACTTTTAAACAAATTTAAAAATAGTCTTTAGGCGTACAATTCTGGATGCAGACAAGTGTCACACATCGCTGTTTTCAGTTTGCCTAGCTCCAGAGGTAAAAGTGTTTAAACAGATATTTTTTGTTTTGGATTAAGCTGTTTCCTCACTTATCTGCACTCTTAAATACCTGAAGGCATTTGAAAACACGATTCTAGACATCTAAGTGTCTTTTTTTGAGAAAAAAAAAATTTAGTTTTCAGAAATATTGAACTCATTCAGAAATTTTCTGCTGATTCCCGCTAAGGAGAGTCCAGCGTTAGGAAAGAAACAGCAACTCTCTGGGACATGTGAGCTGCATGCCATGTCGCTTGTCCCTTTTTACTTTCCCTCTGTTGTTGTCATGAGGTAGCAAACATAAACTCATGAATTTGATTCTGTTAGGATTCCATATGCTGTAAACATTGCAGGAGAAATCAAATAATGGAAACAGAGCTCAAAACTGTATGTTTTTTCCCACTCCACTCCTCACATTTGCTTATGTAAAAGAACATAAAGTAAAAGCTGTACACAGAGTAATTCCTTTAATCTGTTACCTGTTGGTGTAGCCTATGGAAGAACATAAGAATATGTTGCACATTTTTAAACCATGCATTGTTTTCTTATCTACCCTTTCTTTGTCTTTATGTTATTGCTAATAACTTTCTCATTTATATTAGACTTTTTCTCATCTATTACAGCATGTAAAGAATTTTCTTGCTCTTCATGCTGCCTTACTTTGAATTTCACTCACACTTATGTTAATGCTATCAGTAGGAGAATTTTATATAACTTTTCAATCTATCTGCCATTAAGCATAACAATTTAGATTTCTATGTGTATGTGCTGTCTTTATATTTCAGTTGTGTTCAAACTGTTTAATTCAATTATCTCCTTTTAAAGACTGAATTGGAAAATATTGAAGTGACACAAGGAATGTCGGCAGAGACAGCAGTAACGTTTCTCAGCCGTCTGATGGCAATGGTTGATGTACTAGTATTTGCCAGTTCTCTAAATTTTAGTGAGATTGAAGCTGAAAAAAACATGTCTTCTGGAGGTCTAATGCGACAGTGCCTAAGGCTTGGTAAGTCAACAGACAGGATGTATTAAATAGTTACTTACAGATCAATGAGTTGCAATGGATCAAATAGTGACATGTGCAGGAAAGGACCTTGTAGGTAGAGCTTGATGTGATAAAGTAAAAATCCCATTTATTATTTATTGATCTGATATGTTTTTAAGGCTAATTCAATTTAGTCATAAGAAAGACATGTCTGGAAATATTTTTCCTTATGTAGTTCAAGCTGTATATATTCAGGGAGAGTAAAAATATTAAATTTAAGTCAGTAAACGGATGATTATTTTTTTTTTCTAAAAGCTGCTTTACTACCTCCATATTGCAGTTTTTCTTATACAAGTCTCTGTGGATTTGTAGGATTCAATGGGCTATGTAAAAAAAAAAAGAGTGGGTTACTTGTGCAGACACTGTAGCTCTCAATATATTTTGCAACATCATGGCATTTATTTTCTCTGTTTACTGTTATTCATACCACTTGTTGTGATACTGATCATTTTACTGCTCCTGGTATAAAATTTATGAGTTATTCTCAATTCTCAATTTTTAATCAAATTTTCAATTACTGCCTACTAGTAATGAGTGCTAATTGGTGTTCTAAATTTAATATTGAAAAAATACTCTAATTTGTGGCATTTTCCTTTCTTCTTTTAGTTTGTTGTGTGGCTGTGAGGAACTGCTTAGAATGCCGGCAAAGGCAAAGAGAGAGAGTAAACAAGACGTCATTAATTGGTGGTAAAACGCAAGATGCTCTTCAGGGTGTAACAGCATCAGCAGCAACCAAGGTAACTGATGATTAAGTAACCAACAGCAATGATGGCAAGCCTGAAACATACTTTTTTAGGATCAGAAAATAATTTAACTGCCTTCTCAAATATTTGGCAAAAACTTAGGTTTTTGCTGTTAGCTGGTTTATGGTCAAAGTGTGTGAAGAGGCTTCTTTGAAAGATGAAAATCTCGATGCAGGAGTATGACTGTACCAATTCAAACCAGCTTTTGCACTCTTGCTTGGCCTACTTGAAAGAACAAGTCCCCTTACTCACATCTGCATTATATACCTGCATAATTTTTTTTTCCATCCGGTTACTCTCCACTTTTGAAAATCCTGAAATCCTGCAATCGCATCTCTGTTGGTGGGATATTTGAGTTCCAATAGCTTCAATGGACCTTTGAATGCACATTAGGCATCAGTATTTGCTATCTGCTTTCAGAAGTTATATTTTATTGGATATTCAGTTACCGCTTAGATTTTCCTGTCATTAATTCATTCTTCTTCTTCATTTTAATATATTTTTAACTTGCTCACAGCTTTAAGACTTTGGGGATACAGAAATAAAAATCTGAAATAATTTGGCAGTGGCCATGACTAAAATATAAGACATTGTGTGATGTAAAGGATTGCTTCTTTTTGCTATGATATTTTCATTACTTAATCAGGGGTTTTTTTCCTTTCTAAAGACGTTTTTAAATAGGTGTTACAAAGTTAGCTCCTTTCATAATATTATTTCACTAAATCTCACAAAGACATTACCTTTTTCAATATTGCTGTATTCAATGCAAGTAAACACACTAAAAGCAGACTTTCAGGTTTTCAGGCCTCACATTTAATACATTTTATTTTTTAAAGTAAGCATGTTATTCTATCTTTTTAAAATAGTAGCAGTATTTTATTTGTAGCCTGTAATAAGTCTCAGTAAAATTAACATTTATTTTTATATTTCTGTTCAGCATTTTCAAACATTAGAAATAATTTATTGTTCTGTTATGAAGAAACTATAATCTGAAACAAACTTTTGTGTGAAAATTATTATCTTAACTCTGTCTAGACATGCAGTGGTACCAAGCTTCTGGAAAGATGTCACAATTTACATATTACTGTCATTAAGAAAATAATTCAAAGCATCACTTTATTTCTAGCAACCTTATCTGAGTATTATGTGGAATATCATCTAAGATTGATGTAATAGCTAAAAAAATAAATGCTAAATTAAGGTTCTAACAGAAATGCTTTGATATTTTGAGGGGACCAAAAAATCTCACTACTTTTTATTTTTAGACTCCCCTTGAAAATGTCCCTGGAAATCTTTCTCCCATAAAAGACCCTGATAGGCTTCTTCAGGATGTTGATATTAATCGTCTACGAGCAGTGGTTTTCCGTGATGTGGTGAGTAATGTGTGCTGTAATTCTTTCTTCTGCAAAATCATAATTTATGTTTTGAAGGAGATTTTGATTGTACACAAATTAAAAATATCCTTCATGTGTTCATGTGTGGCACTTCATATATTATCTGCAAACTCTCTGCTTGTGACATTGTAACTGCCAGCCACCTTCTACACTTAAAAAATATATTGATTAAGCTGTTTGAGATTAGTAGTTAACTGTGTTTAACACTCAGGCTTAATCTTATACTGGCCAAATAAACACAGCCAAGATAAATCAGTTACAACATATGTTGATTAAAATTGCATTAGTAAAGGTGCTAACTATTTGTCCAACCAGGGCAGAAAGAAGAATTAGTACATATGTTACAGAAATGCAGCAAATCAGTTTGCAAACACAATTCTCACTTCTGCTGAACACATTTATGTATGTAAACATATATAAAAATGTTTTTCAGATTTTTCTGCAATGGCTTTTAGCACAAAGCTGCACCACAATATATTTGTTTTTGAGTGTAGTGCAATAGGAATTATTACTGTATGCCTGCAAGTTCATAGGTTACATTTAAATTCTCCAGCCTGAGTTCAAAGAGGCAATATTCTGTCACCTGTTATTTTCTTAACTAATGGAGAAAAGAATACAAGAAAGCATGTCTCTGGAACTTCTGTAAAATAAATTAATAAGAGATCTATTTATTTTAAGACATGCAAAAACATGCAACCAGGTTAAATAACACCAGAAAACATGGAAAACAAGCACTGGAACTGTAATAGAAAATACATATTTGTGAAATTGAGAAAAGATGAAACCACTATAGGAGTAGATAGAAACTAAAGTTTTAATTTTATCATGTTACGTATTACATGATAATAATAATAAAAGACATTTCAGTTGAATTGGAGCAATTTAATCTCAATCAGGATAAAATCTAAGCCATAGATGGCAGTTTCCATTGAACAGCAGATTATGTGGGATGAGAAGAAAAGAAGACAACAAAGTTATAGTGGTTCTGGCTTTCACTTAAATCAATCCTGGAAAACTAGGATTGCTGCTGACATCTCCTGTGGAAGGGGAAATCAGAATGCACAAGTTATTTCTGGAAGAAAAACAGGGGTACGTTCTCCCTGCTTTTATGTATTACCAGAAGCTGTTATGCCTGCTTATGCATCCAGCATCAGCTAAAGAAACATCAGTGAGTTTAGATTTCCCTCTCAGCAATTGTACCCCTTACCTCCTTCTGTCAGGGGCTATCACAATCTCATCCTTAGGACAGCAGAAGACAGTTGCCCTTGCTGCCAGGAAGCCTTTAAAGCACTCTCAGAGTAGAGTCAGGCCTCTGTTTTGAAAATCCATTTATTCCACAAACCCTGAGATTTGTTGTGTAGTTGGCAAATTACTTCCAAAATTCAGTACTTACTATGTGCTCTGTGTGTGTACTACTCCACTGAAAATCCACTCAGCCTTCTGCATTATCCATTTCCTGCTATGCTGGCAGAAGCAGCCTTTCAGAAAGGTATTAACTCTTAAGATTTGTGATGGTTTTGTAATAAAAGTCCATGAAAATATTCAATATTCTAGATGTGTTTATTTTTCCCTGGCACAGGATGACAGCAAACAAGCTCAGTTCCTAGCTTTGGCTGTAGTTTACTTCATCTCAGTCCTGATGGTCTCCAAGTACCGCGACATCCTGGAACCACAGCGAGAAACTGCGAGGTCTGGGAGCCAGGCAGGTAGAAATATCAGACAAGAAATAAATTCACCAACAAGTACAGGTAAATCTGTTTTCTTCAAATGTTATGTGATTTTTTTTTTCTTTGGAACTGTAATTATTTTACTACAAAGTATTTTTAGAGAGTAGCTTAAGATCCTGATAGGAAATTGCCTGCTACTTTCTTCCAGTATAATAATTTGTGGTTTTAAAATACATTGTCATATTTCACGTATTCTCTGTATTTGCTTACAGGGTATTACTAATTTTCATTTGTATCTTTTTAAATGTTTTTATTTTTCTTTCATTTCAAAATAACTATAAAAAGCCAGGGTTCCTACTGGAGTTAAAATTGTGAAGTACAAGGTAGTTACCAAAAATTTTCCTGAATCTGTTGTGTGTTAGGAAAAACAGATATCATTATACCACAAAATGAATAAACAGAGAGTGCTTGCCTTCATGAGCTCCCTTTGTTTGAGGAAATTTATGGAAGGGTATTAGTGAGGACTGAGGACTTTCTTGGAGTCTGTATTGGTGCCTGCATTTAAAATCCTATGGGAACAACAGAATAAAAAGAAAACATTGCTATTGCCTTCTTTGACTGAACTTTTTGTGACCTGTTTCAGTAGTGGTTTTACTGGCATGTGTTCTTCAGCCCTAAAGGAGGGAATCTGTTAGGTCTCAGAACCTGTTAGAAATGAGGGATGCAAACTTTACCCAATTCTGCTTCAAATATTTTGCACTCAGTCCAGCATTCTTTTTCTCAAGTCTGATTGGATTGATTATAACTGTACCTTCTGCATTAAGAGAGTTGAAAACAGGAGCTGCATTTGTCCACAAAAATTTTTGTGTATGTTTTTGTTCTTGTATTGATCTTTAATTGCTTTCTTCATTTATGAAGTTGCTAATTTTCATTCTTCATAGAAATTTTCCTCCAATTTGTGTTATATTCATGTTTAGTCATTATTTTATGATTCATCATGCTGTTTTAATTTGCTAAGTTTATGTAATTTTCTGAAGTCAATGTGCTTGTAGGCTTCCCATTTGAAAAATACTACATAAACAGCCAGTTAAGAGAATTCATAATTCTTTTTGCCTTTCTGATTTAACATTATGGTTCTGAACTAAGAAACTGCTACTTTCATCCATTATTGTCTTGCCTATTTGCTTGTATATATCTATCTGTGTCTTTTTCCTTATAAATGTTGCTCTTGTGAAGTGCCCAAATAATAGGTATGCTGTTTCCTATCTCTTGATAAGGAAATTGTTTTTTTTTCTTTTAGAAATGCCTTTTTTTTTTTTTTTTTTTTTTTTGTTGGTAATACCATATTTGCATGTTACAATGAGATAGGATATCTGTCATGGATCCACAGTGGACCAGGCCACACATGAATACTAGAAGCCTTTTTTTTTTTTTTTTTTTTTGGTAATACCATATTTGCATGTTTCAATGAGATAGGATATCTGTCATGGATCCACAGTGGACCAGGCCACACATGAATACTAGCTGGCTCACATTTGATTCCATGATTTTCTCCACAGTTGTGGTCATACCATCTATCCCTCACCCAAGTTTGAACCATGGATTCCTTGCCAAGTTAATTCCTGAGCAGAGCTTTGCCCACTCATTTTACAAAGGTAATATTAACATCATCTCCTAACCTGTTTGGGTGTTCTTATTTAATGTAATGCACTTCAAGAACTAAATGTGATGTTACTGTTGATAAATAAGTATACGCCTCAGGTTACATGGAGATCAGACCTGATGACACCTTTAAAATTTTAACTTCCTGCCTACATTTTTCTAGGAAGTGTCTCTCCCACTTTCACAACAATTTCTTATCTTTAATTATTATAAAATAAAATGTAACTACTAAAAAAACCCGAAAGAAAAACAGTCACGAGAAGGGAATGTATATAGGAAAATTTAAATGCTTTGGGTTTGTGGTTATTCTGCTACAATATTAGGCCCATGAAAATAAAATCAGGCCTGTTTTGAAAATATTGCATACCACATGAAGTATAAAGTAGTTTTGTAGTATTCCCTTTCCCTGTATCTTTTCCTGTTCTTTTGCCTTCCTTTCTCGCTTTTTTTCTTGCCTTCCTGATGGTATGTAAACCTCTGATACTGTATGTGAATTATTTATGCCTGTTACTTAATGTGCTGTGCTGTGTTTTTCTTGAAGGAAACCAAGTTTTCTACCAAAGCAACTATTATATGTTTTGGGCCTGATTTGTTTTGTTTTGCTTGTTTGTATGTTTTAATAGATACTCAGTAAGGTAGGAACATGGGGGTTTTTGTCTGTTCTTGAAAAAGAGAGGGTCACCAGAATGTAACTTTAGCCAAGTTTGCATGTACATTTCCACAATTATTTGCATGCAATGTGCTGTAAACACAGAATGTAAAAGAATTTTAAGAAATTAATTTGATGAAAATGTCCGTGATATAATTTTATAAAGTCTCATTGGGTAAAAAGACAATTTTTAAAAAGCATAATTGATTTAGAATGCATACAATTTGTAAAGAAAACAATAATTGACATTATACTTGAGTAATAAGGTGACATGCTTGTCATATGCTGTTCTGGGAGTATTCTGTTAAAACATTTATTACATCAACTTGAACTATTACTGTGTTAATCTGGCATTTTTTGAGCTTTGATATGTGTATGTATGTATAAATTTGATGTATGTATATTATAAATTGCTTTAATTTTTAACAGTGCAAACCAGGGTTTGTGATTTTGATTCATAAGATTGTCTGCCATACAAAGAAGAAAACTTTTATTGCTCAATAGTAATATTATTATCTATTGTACTTGTTTTACCTTAAGTTCAACATAGTTTTGGTTTAGAAATGGTTCAATAGAGCTACATTGAAAGTCTAAGCAGGTTAGAAAGAAAAGTGGTTTGGCTTTAGAAATAAATTATTCAGTAAAGGAAATGTTATCTGTGGTTAGTTATTTGTTGATATCATCAGATCCTTAAGTGTTTTCAGTGTCTGAGTCTTATGTCAGTCTCATATTCTTTACAGCTTTACCCATTGGAGGAAAAATAATTCCACTTTTTATATTGTTAACACAGTTCCTCAGTTTGGAACATCAGCAAAAAATTAAATTAAAAAAAATTGCAAATGCTGTCATAAAAGGCCAGAATATAAAACGTATTTGTCATTTCAAGAGAATCCTTGATTCCAGTGCATAAGCCAGTTGGGTTTTTTCAGTGACCTGACTTGCTTTCAGATATTGGCAGCAAATGTAATTTTTGAATATGATTTTAAATTTTAAGGTATTTTTACTTAATACAAAGTGGTTTAATGTAGCCTTTAAAATTAACAACACATTTTTAAAGCAAAGTCATACTTACTAAAAAATTGATAGAAATTTGGTTGTTACTTGGAAGTGAAGACATATTTTATTCATTCCATATGGCACTAGATGGATATAAAGAATTTTTTCTTCTTTTATCAAGCAAGTAGTATCATAATTGTTAGAACTGTACTGGAAAAGATCTATTTAATTCAGGAAGAGGGCTTGACTCCTTAAAAGAAAACCATTTATCCATTTTTAGTAGAATCTAATTATCTGACCAGGAAAGTTACCAGGGAAAGGTTAAGATAGAATTATCTATATTATCAGTATTTAAGATAATGATTTTGTTCTTTGTAAAATTCTTACGTTTTTTTTTCCATTGTGTGGGGCAATATTTTTAGTTAAAATCTATTTAAATCTGTCTGAGACCCTACTTGTCTCAAGTACATTACAGTATGTGATCAGCAAATGCTTCCTATGAGAAACTGCAGCTGGTGTCAAGTGTGGGTTATGAGAATTTTACAATTTTATTTGATATTATACTCTTCCATTATCATCATAAAAAATATTAAACTTTGCCTTCTTTGTTGATATTACTGGATAGAAATAAAAGATAGTATTGAAATAAAAGACCTAAAAATATATTTTGCGGGGAAATATATTCTACCCTTACAAATGTTTGTAGATGGCAAAATAATGTTTCTTTTACTATTATTCAGATATCGCTCAAGGTCACACTCAGGAAGGAAAAACTATTACAGTAGTGTCCATGACTACCATTTAACAATAAAAATATTTCTTTATAATATTCTATAAATCTGTATTTATTTTTCCTTCTAACTTGACCCATGGGGAGAGAAAAATATGTCTTTATCTGTAGATTTACTCTCATCATAAGTTTGTTGAAAGTGCTTATGTTTCTCCTCCTTGTTTCCAATAACTTTAAAGGGTCTTCAGTACTTACAAATTAGTCAGTATGTAGTCAGACAAAGCAGATCTTGCAAAATTAAGAGAAAGTTCTCTCCCCTCAATTTAGGTCATATATAGCATTACACTTTGAAGTAATTATTTACCAGAGTCTTAAGGGAAATGGCAGATCAGAACTTTTCTCTTGCATCTGAAGTCCTACAAAAGTAAATGCTGCAGACTTGCTTCTTCCTGTTCAAAATACCAAAGAAATAATTAAATTAAAATTTTATTAATTAATTAAATAGGGAGATTTAGTAAATATTAGAATAACGTTAAAAATTATTGACCAAAATCTCTGTCCTGGATTTTCAGGGTTTTATCTCAAAATCATCAGTCATGCATCAGTTCTACTTTCTGGAAAGTATTAGTAGTAAATCAATATTTGAGATAGTCATGTTCATCTCCCTTAAAAATAGGTGAAGAGAGGTTAGGGCACATTTAGGGAACAGTTCATCTGACCTGCTTTGAGATCTACTGGTCACTAGAAATGCCAGTCCTTCTTAATTCGCTATAGCTCTCACTGTAGATCTCTGTCTTGGTCAGATCAATCCTGACTCCTGTGTTATGGCATAAACAAACTCCAGACACAAACATTGGTTTACAAAAAAAGCTGAAATCAAATTCTTTGATGTTAGGCACTTAATCCAATAATGACATTATGTGCCTTATTAATATCCCCATCCACATCTATAATTTTTTTAATATATGTTCATGGATACAACTGTGTTAGTCAAGATGTTGTTGGTGTCCATATACTGGTTAGCAAGAGCTATCCTTCTAAGCTTAGCATAAAATGCCAAAATTTTCATTTCTGAAATGGGAGCAATTGGAATAGTTTAGAAAATATTGGTTTTTGGTGTCCATATACTGGTTAGCAAGAGCTATCCTTCTAAGCTTAGCATAAAATGCCAAAATTTTCATTTCTGAAATTAACAATTGGAATAGTTTAGAAAATATTGGTCTGTTCTCTGTTAATTTCTCTGCTTAGATACGGATATTTTCCCAAACCTGGTAGGTATGTATCTGTGTTATGTCTGGAAGATGTGGAACTAGAGACACAAAAATTAAGAGTAGCCTTTTCTCTTGCCAGGCAGAGGGTAATCAGTACATACTTTGAGGGAGAAATACCTTTCCATCAGAATAAGAGGAGAGACAGAGGAGCGTGGTACTTTCTGCTAATAACAGCTGATAAGCCTTACCATGTAAAACCAAGTAAACGTTTCAAATTACAGCTACCAATTTCAAATAGATATAGCTATAGTGGTCAGGATAACTTGAAATTAGTTTTTCCACTTCTGGTTGCTATTGAAGATGTCCTTGCTTACCTTCAAGGTTTATTGAACTATTCATTTCAGCAGTGTTGTCTCAAGAGTGTTTCCACATCTCCAACAGTAGAAAAGTGTGAATAGTTTTTTTTTTCCTGTTTACACGTCAGCTAACATTCTATTAATTACTGAGAACACAATTAATATTAACCAAGTAACAAGTATATATTTTCAGTTGAAAATTGATGTTACCATTTGCATTATTCAGGAGTGTTTCAGAAATGAAAGCATGGCAACAGTGCAATTTAGTTTATAGTATATTGTGTGAAGCAAATCAGGATGTAGGTTATCAGAAACTTCTGTCAAAAATTGATTGACTTTTCCATTCACTTGCTATCACTGCCTGTATTTTTCCGAAAGCACTGTAAATTAATAGATTTCTTAAAGATATGTGGTGCAGATGGCCTGGAAGCTGTTGATTTATTTTTCTTGACAGAACGAACTATATTAAAATGTTGCAGAAACAGCTTTCTCTTTGAAGACAAATATCCAGTTTTTCAGGTCTACTAGGTATATAGTACTGTGGGAATTACACTGTTGTTCATATTTCTAGTGTAGTAGCATAGAGATTTCCTGACTATTTTCAAACTATTTTGCATTAGAATAGCAGCCTAAGTATACAAAGTGGACTGAAGGACTAATTTCCATTGCCTGTGAAAATATTGTTTGCCTCAGGTAGTCCTGACAAAACTCATGTCTCCATCCTCCTCAAAATCTAGTTGTATATATGTTTCCAAGAAAGGAGAAGGCTATAAGGAGCATGGATGATAATCATCATTATCAAAAAAATACCAATTCTATTGAATTTCTGCCTGCTGCGCAAAATAATCCTGCTGCTCTTCTGATGCAACATATGCTCCTTATTCCAACTACATCTGAAAAGACATGCATTTGAAGACCTTGAGATAATAATGAATACATCTTAATCTATTATTTATTGCCCTTTTCCAGCTACTTAAGTCATCATAGGAAATGTTTGCACATATATTTCATTATTAATCGATCCGTCATTAGGTATGCATGAAGCAGTTGTAATAGGGATTTTTTTTCATTTTTTTCATTGTTTGTGCAAGTTACAGATGTTTTAAAAGTTTTTTTAATAAATTTTAGTTTTTTAAAAAAGTAGTGCTTAAAATGTTTTCATATGTTTCCTTGCCTATATGGAACATTCTCTGTGCTCCAGTGTTAATTTTTGTTGCTGAATGTTGTAACCCATGTGAGAGATTTTATTTCATTTTTAAGAAATGTCGAATTAAAAAACCACCATCTTTCCTCAGCATGCATCAGAAATACAGATATTATCATAAGTACCTCTAAAATATTTTTTTAATTTTGAGTTTACACAATATAAAATAAGTGAATAAAAATATAAACTGAAAAAACTAAGGAAATTCACCAAGGGGGGAAAAAACATGACCATATTGTTCATAATTTCCATTCCGATTTTGTTTCAAAATATAAATACCTGGCTTACTCTAAAGCTAACATTTCTTTAATGTGACTTCTCATTTTCTCATTTTCATTGTATCTTTTTCATATATTTTAGTTAATATCTTGGTAATGCATTGGCTTAGGACATTTTGTTTGGCAGCCAGGTAATCAATCAGACTGATGTCTTATCCATCAAACACTGAGTGAAAACCTTTGAGTAGTAAAGAAGAATTAAGACATTGATTAAAGACAGTGCCTAAACAGATCAAGAGGTTGTGTCTGTCATAAATATCTCTTTCAGTGTCCTTTCTATGGTCAAGGTAGGTATGGCCTGCCTTAATGACTGCAGGAAAAGAAACAAATGATAAAACTTTTGATGAATTTGAGCACATAGAAGAGATTTCCAGTGAACAAAAAGAGAAGACGTGCATTTACACATGTCCAGCTGTGAACAGAGGCTGATGATAACTGTCCTCTTCAATCACTACTCAATCTTGATTTCCCCACCCTAAGTCTCTCCTGCTCTATTCCTCTCCCATTTTAGTGCCTCTCTGCTTTTCCTGGTTGGCAGCCACATCCCTTCGCACAAATCCATACTGGCTAAAAGGAAAATTCCCACCCTCTATCATAAATCTCCTGTACCAAGATCTACGCCCTTCCAATTGACAACCCACCCCAGAGTATTTCCTATCTGACTTTCTTCAGTCCCCTCATTTTCAGCTGTGCTTCTTTTGCCCTCAGACACACATATCAGAGCCCTGAGGTATCCTACTTGTGGCTTTTCCTCTTGCCAGCCAGAGGTTGCCATGGCATGTGTCTACTTTCACCTCTTCATGTGCACATGTAGCGGCATGCTGTTGGACAGCAGAATCTGCACTGCTGTCCTTGTGGAAGGAAAGGGACAGTGTTTGGTCTGACAGGAATTTCAGAAATCTGGATAAATGTGTTGGCTAAATAACAGATGCAGGCTAAAAGCAGTCTGCATTTATCAAATGTTTCTGCAGATGAAAGGCTGATAGTGAAAGAATGGAAAATTGTAACCCTAAGCCAGGCTCTTTTCCCTCACATTTTAATAATACAATTTACAAAGAAACTTGTTTAAAAATATTTTAGAACAGCAAATGAGTTCTGCTCTCAGTGTTGTTCATGTTACTTAGCCACAGAAATAACAGAACTCCATGAAGTCTGTTAGTGGAACATGACCAAATTTGCCTATTAATGCATAGTTACATGAAGATTAATACCAGCCAAGCTGCCAAAATTCTAGACCATCTAGATTCTACACGGTTGGGCCACAATCAGAATCATTATAAAGGGAATTTTCACTCTGGTAAAAACTTTAAACTTTCACAAGGAAATAGAAATGCCAACAGAAGAGAACGTCCTGAGTAGCAGATAGAGAGCAGCTTAGAATCTCAATGCTTCTTTTAGGTGAATTCTTCTCACCACTGTGCCTCAACCTCCAGTGACATTTCTATTGCAAGCTTGTTCTTGCTTACTTCTCTCAATGTACCTTTAAATCAGACCCTTATTACTCTTTGATTCTGTTCCCATATTTAGTTTCTCATCTCAGTTTAATCATGCTGCTTCTTACACATGAAAATTAGTTGACTGATGTTGCCGGGAATAATTTTTCCACTCTGTCTTTATGGCCTGGAGTTTAGAAACTGATTAGTTGACTCTTCCACCTATGGAGGAAGCTGTAATATCACTGCCTTCATGGAATTGAAAGCATTTTCAGCTTGTAGGGTGCTGTTTCTGGAAGTTTGTAGAAAACTATAAAGGGTTTATAAAAGGCAACTATTAAGGTTATCACCAGAGCTTTAAGATAACTATGCAGAAAACAACTCATAATTTTTTCAGCACAAATGCAGAAAAAGGTGGTGGCAAGTCCTATATCAAGATTGCCCGAACCCTTCCAGTGCCAAATATTTCTCTATTGTTTACAGCAGAAATTTGACAAGTGTTTGGGATAGTATCACTTCCCAGTATTTTTTCAGCCATATTTTAAGCAATTTAAAAAATCATTTTCATTCACCTTACTTTTGAAAAATTTCAGCACATTTTTTTCTAGAAGAGAGATTTAACACTATGAAAAAGACAGGAAGATTACAGTAATATACACTTTATTTTTTTCCATCTTTTTAAAGTAAATATTAAAAGTGTGATTTGTATAATCATTTTTAATAATGACAAAATTGTGTGTATTTGCCTTACATACGAAACGGCTCATTATTAGGTTAATAAACAGGGGGAGTGTGGGTTGTATTTTTTAGCCATATGGAAGCAGTGCAAGAGCTATTTAGCTAACTCAGTAGGTTAAAACAATTACAATACACTTCATAAATCACAAGCAAACAAGATATTTTAGGGAAGGAGCGTGACGGATGAGGTCACCAGATATACAATATGTCATTTAGTTAACTTAGGCCCATATTTTTCCCATAATGTAGTAGATGAACTCATTAGTTAGAATGAAAAACAGTAAGAAGGAGGCATCTGGCTTCCAACTGCCTGTTTCTGACAGGGTTAAGATCACTAGATCTAGTAATGATTCTGCTTTGTCTACTGACATGGCCTTGTGCTGTAGAAAACTGATGAGGTTTGCTGAAAATTTAGTGTCTTACTGTCACAGTGTTAGAACATGGACAGATGTAAACAGCTTCTGTTCATGTTTACTATTTTGCTAAGTTGCTTTAAGTATTTAGGATTTTTATAAAATAATAGATATTTCTGGTTTAAGAATTTTCTAAATTACTTTATGAATCAGTATTTATTTCTGCATAAAATTCAGAAGACAACAGAAGTGCTAAGACATGGTGTAAAAGAATATGGAACAGAACTTAGAGAAATCTAGTTTTATAACTAAAACTGCTTGGATATTGTGACCTATGATAAGAAGTTTACCATTTACCTAAAGTAATACTAGTAATAATAATAATGCTGATCAAGAAGGTCTTAAAATACATTTTTTCACCCATATTTATGTGGATTTTACATATCCTAATTTGCTGGGGTTCTTACCTGAAAGATAGTTAAGAAGTCTTAATAGCTCTTAATTTATTTTTCCTTAAGGCACAAAATGTAAATGGAACATTCTAAACCCTTATTCATTTAGCTTGTTTGATGTTTTAAAAATGAGAGTTAATGCGCTCCACTTAGTAGTTTTTAGATATTGTTATTCATAGCGATAAATCAGACTCAGCTGAATTGGCTTAGTGTAGCATATTTGTATTAGGTATTGGGGATACACACAGCAAAAAAAGTAAAGATACAAATCTGATTTTTGTGTAAATCAAGTACCCATACAATTGCTTGAATTTAAACTAACTTCCTTTGATATTTTTTTCCCTAAATCCTTCCAATAAGTGTTATGTACTTTATAGTATGTCATACTGAAATTTTATGTCCACAAATATAATTTTACTTCCATTTTTAGCATCAAATGGTGCAGGCCTCCCATTGTTTTATTTTCATTTAGGAACAAAGGTTTGCAAGTCACCTGCTGATTAATTAAGTACAGTCCTATTTATAGCATCTCAAGATTAGTTCTATTTTTTTTAACATGCTATGCTGATTGGAAAGCGTCTCCATAACCTTAATTATATCTTGATGACTGTCACTTTGCAAACTAAAATTTATTCATGGTGAGTTTACACTGGTTTTCTTGTGCCAACCCTGTCATCCCATTTTGGGTTTGTTTTTTTTTTAATTTTCATCTACAGCTTGTGATAGCTGTTGTATAACTTTTCAGTATCAGTTTGGCCAGACTGTGTCAGCCAAGCTCTTCTCTGCAAGAGTAGATCACTATGTATCTCCATAGTGGCACCTCCACATTTCTGGATTATGAAGACATACACAGTATTACATAATGAATCCTTCCAGAGCCTTCTCTAATGCTGTTAATGCTTAGCTGTTGCAGGAACTATGTATTAAAAATAGTTTGGAGCCACATTTGCCTTTTCTGTGATAGTATTGTATTGGTAACTAAACAGTTACCCACTAATTGATGTATCCAAATCCTTCTCATCAGTCGTTTACCAAAGATGAATTCCAGTTATAATGGGAAGCTCTGTGACCTTCACTAGATCTTCACAAAGCTTTTCACTATTAAATGTAATTTGCAGTTCTGCCATAATGCCTTCTAATAATACTGCTTCTGTGACCATCAGTTGCACCTCTTAATTTTGTCATCAAATTTCACCACAATGTTTTCACCTCAACTCTTTTTTCAAAATTTGAACAAAATAACTCCCATGGTAGTTTTGCTCAGTGTGATAGACTTTTCTTTCAAAAGTAACTGATGGCTCCTTCTTAGCCAGTCCCTTTTCCCACATTCTATTTCCTGGGGCTCATGACTAAATTACAATCTGTTGTGACAACCTCAGCTTTACTGAGTTTACTATATTGACCCTACTTTCTCTGAACAATAAGTATTGAAAAGCTCTTTTAAGAAAGACATTTTTAAAATTAGTCTCATTGCATTCCATTACTATTCTTTACTCCAAAATAAATCCTGAAATCTTGCTTTCTGCTGAATATTTGCAGTTCTCCAGATAATTTTTTTCCCTATCTCTTAAAAAGAGAAACATTGTATGGTCTTTTCCAGTGATGTGTTACTATCTCCAGTCATCAGTTTGGCAAAAAATGCCTACTACTAGACCAGTAATATCATGGATATTTCTTTCAAAATAGTCTTAGTATCAGTTCATTACTACAGATTTTAATGTGTTAAAATCTTTCTTCTGGTTTACTCAAGGTAGTTGACTTTCCACTGTATTTCTATCAGGTTTTCTGTTCAGCATTGTTGACCTTAATGGAAATTGAGGTTGGGTGTAACCTAACTTCACCATGTAGTGGACCATCCTCTCTTTTCAGTGCCCTCTTTTCATTTGCATAATAATGGAGCCTTATGCCATTTTATTCACCATACATTTCATGGGCAGCAACCTGCTTTACTGGCTGTCCAGTACTAATCTTCCCTTCAGTTGAGAAGTGTTATCTTTGTATGGATGGAGTTTAAACAGACAAGCAGAAAATTCATTAGCATCATTCTGTGGATCAGATGTCTTTCTGTGCCAAATATAGGCAGTACTAAGTAGATACGGATCTTTTTGCTTCCTGACCTGGCAGATGCTAAATGCATTTGATGCAGCTCATAAATCCAGTTTCTACTTCCTGCTTCACAAAGAGCTCATATCTATTTGATAAGATGTGTTTAAGGCACTTAAGAGAAAAAGAAGGAAGTGGCTTCAGTGTTTATGGCTCTTAAAAGAAGAAAACAATGCTCCTTTATAATGGGTGATTATGCATCATCTTTTTAAAAGCCTCTTCTGTTCTTTCTTACTACTTGTACATATGAAGAAGTTTACATGACCATTAGTTGAAACACATAAATAGTCTCTTGCAGATTTTTTTTTATGTGTACATGTATGTGCCCACATGCTAAATAGGTATTTTTTATCTGACTGTAACAAAAAATCAATAGTGAGATACGAGATTGTTATTAAAGTTACATTTCTGAAGCGCATTTTTTTGGTAATAGGGCTTTATTCAAATACGCCAAAAATATTACCCATAATATCTAAACCACTGTATCAGACCCATTAAAAAAGTGTTCTTATTTAATAGATAGGACAGCTAAATTTTGTAATCAAGACAAGTAATTTAATGAGAAATAATGCAGTTTTAAAATAATCTAGGAAAGCATTTTGTTAACAAGAATAACCCAATTTGTCTTTCTCTAAAAAAATTAGGATGTAAGTTACAACTCTAGCTGACTTTTGTCTAAACATAGCAACTTATTCTTATTTAATAAAGATTTTGTGTCTGTTTCACTGAAGTAATTAATAGAGGTATGGTCTTCTCGGTTACAAGATGCTGTAGAATCCTTTTCAATCTGGAAGTGTTCCAAACTCAACAGATTTCACTTGCCTATATCTATGAAGCTGTATTTATTTTGTTCATCAATTGTTCTTGAATTACTTAATTTACCTTTTGTGGGAAAAGAAGAGGTATCTAAAAATCAATAATAACGCTTGGTTTTTTTCCTTCATGTATAAATTAATCTGTATTCAGTGCAATGATGTGTGTAGAAATGCATGTAATACACATTTTTTAAAAAACACAAAGCTAAAAAATGGTCTAGCAGTTTTCTTTTGAATTCAAACTTAATATTTGATTACAGCAATACAAAAGTAAATTTTACAGTAATCCAAATGCATAAGTGATTGCAATTTTCCCTTCTAGTAGGCTCAAGGATAATACAGTTCTGCAGTTGATAGGTGTTTTTTAGTGTTGTTTTTGCTGGCAGTATTTTGCTGTTTGATTACTGTGTGAGTAGTGGCCTGTAATTTCTAAACGTCCCTGAGTTTGTATAATGCAATTCTGGGCTCCTTCCAAGTCTGTCTATATACCAAACAGCTGTTGGAGGTAAAATATTTTGTATGTAGAATGAATCTTTAAGGTTCAAATACCATTATTTGTGGCCTAACACATTTCTGTCATATAAAAACCTTACGATGATATTTTATGGGAAAATATCAAACTAAATTTTGTTCATAATCTCTGTTTCGCTGCAGAGACACCAACTGTGTTTCCAGAAAACATCAAAGATAAAGAAACACCAACACCGGTTGAAGATATTCAGCTGGAAAGTTCTATTCCTCATACAGATTCTGGAATAGGAGATGAACAGATGCCAAATATTTTGAATGGGACAGACATGGAGACCAGCACTGGTCCTGATGCTATGAGTGAGCTGTTGTCTACTTTGTCTTCAGAAGTGAAGAAATCTCAGGAGAGCTTAACAGAAAGCCCCAGTGAGATTCTGAAACCTGCATCATCAATATCCAGTATCAGTCAAAGTAAAGGAATCAATGTCAAAGAAATACTGAAAAGTCTTGTGGCAGCCCCTGTTGAAATTGCAGAATGTGGCCCAGATCCAATCCCTTACCCAGACCCTGCACTGAAGAGAGAAGCTCAGGCTATTCTTCCCATGCAGTTTCACTCATTTGACAGGTATATGGTTGGACTTATTATTTTATATTGATGTAATTCAGCAGTTTGAAGGGCTTTTATTTCTTCAAGAAGGTTGTTCTACTATTGGTTGGTATTATAGTATGTTAAAAACAACAGCACTGTGTCTCTCTTTCTGCATTACCAACAGACCACATAGTATAGACAAAAGTAATTCACCTTGTTCTTCTCTGTTAGCAGTGAATAAAACTCTATGAAGTACTTGGGAAAAAAAAACCTGTTGCAAAGAAATATATGTACAATAAAATCTTTTTTTCTTTAAGATGCTATTTTAGTGAGAAGAAGGAGGGGCAATATCTTCTGATACAGAACAGATTGTGCAGAAATTCAGTGGAATTTTTTTTCAAAGGCTTAAATCTTAATTAGATCCATCATTGAACTGTTTTCTGGTACTGAAATGCTTTGACCATGGCAAATTGTTTGCTTGGTCATGGTGGAAACCAGTTTCCTTTTAGGTCTTTCAATAAGAAGCTGTTAAAGCTCAGAAGTTAATGCTTAAAACTAAATTCACAAACATTTCCACAGAGAGTCCTTTTTTGTTGGTTTCTTTATTTATTTTTTTTTCCCCTTGGGCTGTATCTTCCTAGTTTCTAATGAATATACTTGCCATTAAATGTCCAGTCCCTCTCAGTCATCCTGAACAGAGATTGTGGTGTTGTGGAATTCTAAGCAACCTTCCAGAAGTATAGTCCCATCCATTGTGAGTTTAGACCTAAGTCCTGTGAGTGTTGATGTGGTTGTATTTTACATCTTTTCAGTTTCTTCACAAAAATATTTTTAAAATGTTAAAAATTGAATCAAGGCTTAAAGACAATTTAAGACATGTCTTGAAAACTTAAAAGTGTATTAGTTTATCAGGCAGGTTCAGGTAAAGTTCCGGCAAGTAAAACACTGAAGGAAATAAAAAAAATAAGGCAGAAAAGAGTTATCTTGTGATTTATGAGGAAAAAAAAAAATCTATATTTACAGAAAACCTGCAAAAATATAAATATCTTTATTAAGTCTTAAGAAAAATAATATTCAGTGTTTTCAACATAACATAAACAGTAAAGTGCAAGAAGATATGTCAGAATTTTAGAATAAAAGTGAAGTACTTTTCCATTATGAGGTCCATAAAAAAATCTGATGTCTTCTTGTCTCTCTATATATAAATAACGTTTTTCTGAAATAATTTGATTAAGAATCAGATAGTGTCTGTTGTAAGAAAGATGATTTGATCAAGATAGGAAAAGTGAAATATTCTTTAGAAGCAAAGAATATATCCCTTTCTAACATTTTAGGTGTTAAATAATATTTTCGGTCTTAAGAGTTTTCTAGAGAAAGCTCATTTAAGAGCTTTTTTATTAAGTTATTTTTTTTAGTTCATCAATATGCATATTTTTATTTTAGATTGACTTCAATATGAAGTGAAAATTTTTTTTTTCTTCCTATACAGTTAAGAATTTTTCCCCTGTGAAGAACCACCATATTTCAGAATGCATGCTTGTACATTAAGCAGTATAAAACATCATGCTGCTTGTAGAAATAATCACATCTTAACTGTAAACAGCAAAAAGAAGTTTGCTTTATATAAATTTCTACCTGGGTTAATAAGAAAAATATTTCATTCAGAGAACAGTGGTTGATTCACAAAATGCCAGACACCTAAATTAAAAAGGAACATATCGTCTCATGAGATGTCTTTGCCATTGTTAGAGGGAACTTGGCATGAAAACTTGGCATGAAGGTGATTGAAGACGTGAATTTTACTGTGCATTTTAAAATTATAGCCCTATAAGGAAGCAGTAAAAACTCCAAGGGCCTGCAGTCAGTTGGTCATAACCTTTATTTAATGTGAGCACCTCCACTTAATTGTTCTTACAACAATGTGACTGCTTGTACCTTTTGAACATCATTAGTAGTAGTAGATAATATAGAATTAGAGAAGTATTTGAGGTGTCTTATGTCTAGAGCTTATAAGTTTTGATAGATATTTAATACTTAATAAGTTTAGCAGCTAATGAGTTTAGTGGTTTGTTTTTTCCCTGACCTGTTACCCTGTCAACCAAATGTGATGATTTCCCGTGCACTGCCATGTTGTATCTTGGTAGCATACATTGTACATTCAGCGTTTGGAATCATTCACTTCTTCAGAGAAAAAAAAAATAAAGTGATAATGGGTAAAGTTTAGGCAAAAGAATTCACTTTTACATCATTTTTGGTGATTTTTTTTTCCCTCTCTTAAATAAATGACCCTGCTGTCTGATTTTGGTGAGTGAGGTAGATGATGATTTTTATTATAACCAACAGCTATGAAGGGGAAAATGGCAGGTTCAGGCAAGTCCAGCAGACTGTGAAATGTTACATTCTTTTATCCAACTAAACAAATGTTTTTGAACTGTGGCCATCTTGGTAAAAATACAGATGTTCTTAGCCCATCAACTAAGACCTCAACTGACTGGTTCCACTCCTTGGCTGCATTATTGAATGATGCTCACTGTTCAAGCAAGATTTTTCTTATTGCCAGAATACTTATTTGACCACTGTAACAATATTTGGAATCAAATATGGATGATGATGGTATCACTTTTACAAATTATGAAAGTGGAGCAGATTCAGATCTGCTATATTCAGACCCTATAACTTTTCATGGGGGATGAAACAACTATATGGGGGGAAAACATTTGAATAGTATGTTGAAATAATACCTGAACAAATTTAAGTATTAATTGACAAAGCAGCGTGAATTTTGCCTAGTGGTGATTTCTGAACATTTTATTTCCTGTAGATCCCAATAACTATTGAAAAACTGAAAAGAAATTATAGCAGGATTATCTTTCCATACTTGTTCATATAAATGAGATTGTGTTTACTAATACAGTTAAATAACAAACTGTTTGTTTGGGTTTTTTTAAAAGCTAAACTGTACCTGTAAAACATATTTCTCTAGGATCTTGTGTTGCTGTAGTTTATGCAGCTTTTGGTACTTCACTGAGAAATGTGGCTGTTGGTCATCTTTATTGTCCCTGGGGAGAACCATGAGCAATGGAGTGTATTGTTTTGTCAGATTCTATTTGTTTCAGGTTTTATAAAATAAGCACAGTGATTCCATATTTATAAGCAAATCTAGGTTTGAGAAATGTATTTTTCACATTAATCTGAAGACATTCTTCGTCATTTTGAGGTTAGATTTTTGTTGGTTTGTTTGGTTTTTTGCATTTGGATGTCTGAGAGCCTAGCAAAAGAGCAGTTGAGGTAATTTTCTTTAATTATGATCATGGATAAAGGTAAACACCATGTGAAGTAAACTCCTGTAAATAGAATTGAAATTGATAACTATATTTTAGCATTTAATATGTGTTTTGCTCTGTATGATCTTTTAATTGTACACCGCTAATGAGTCCATAAGAGTCACTTTGTATCAGGCTACCGCGTATTCTCCCGTGGAATTTGCGCAATCATAAATGAAACATAAAAGCAGAAAAAGTGCCCAGCATGTTTTATCAAATGGGAGCTGTGTGTAGCTAATGTATGCAGCAGTTCAAGTGCTATCAAATGTAAATGATGAGGTGATATTGATGAAAGGAGGGGATTGAGGTCTCGGGGGGCGCTGATGACGGATTGAACAGAAGCGGCCTTGCGCCGCACGTAACTCAAGTCTGTCGTCTTCACCACTCAAAGCCGTAATGGGAGGTGGCAGTCTGAAATGAGTTGCCACGGCAAAGAGTATTATTTTTGAAATGCTTTCACACAAATCACTAGGCCCTGCATACAACTTAGTTTCATGCTTTAATGTCATCAGGAGGCACAAATTGGTGTGTCTAATTGTTTGCCACCTGCCAGCAAAATGAGCTGCCAGGCAGCCAGACGGGTTTGATTGTCTGTCAGCTCTTCAATAGATTGAGAGTGACAACATCAAAAATTTCACTTCAAACTCTGAAGCTTAGAGCAGCTTTTCAGAGACCTCTTCCCCACAAGTGCTTCTGGACAACTGCATTTTTCAATTAGTTTTCAATATATTGCTGCCTTCTGTCTCATCTGTCTTAAGGTAGCTGTAATTACATTATAAGCTATATAAACAGATTTCTGGGACACAAGAGCCTGGATCCTCAAAGTTATGACATGTCTTTTAACGTCAAACTGAATTTCTTGAAAATGGCATCCAGGTTGACGTTTTTAGAAGCAAACACAAAGGGTGATTTCACCTAGATTTGCAACTAATGGAGCATAACTCACCAATAATTCCTTTTTGCCTTCTTATCTTCCATCTGACAAAATTCAGTCCCTCTTATTGATTTTTAGGGTTTGGGGATTTCTTGTTTCTTTTTTTTTTGGTCAATTTACATTGGTCCCACTAGATATAACCTAGATCATTATGGTTTTTGAATTTTTTTCAGATCCTACTCAGTATTGCATTTTGAAGCTTACACTTCACTCTCTGCTTTTTTCTAGTAGAAATTTCTTAAATTTCTTACATGGGTGCTATTATTGAAATTGAGAGTGCTTGTGGCTTTGTCTCATTTATTATTTTTTCAAACTGAGGTGATTTACATGTATTTTCTGTTATTAGAATTATTTCAATAGGAAGAATGCTTGTATAAGCAGAAAATCTTGAGTTCATAGAAATTAAAAGATCAGGGTTTTTTGCTGCTATTAGAGATGTGATTCCATTTTAATCCATTATAATTTCATAAATTGGAAAATTATGGGTTTGCTTAGTTTACATACTTGGTGAAATCTTTGGGAACGTATTTGAGAATATTTTGGAGAACATATCTTTGAAATATTTTAGTTTTGATTTTTGCAGTTTGTTTTCTTTTTTTCCCCGGACAGAAGGACCTTGGGGCTAGTTTTAAAAGTGCTAGTTAGAAAAGGTGGACAACTTGTGAGATCCAGTCAGGTCTCATACATGTCCTTCCCATTAATACAGAGACAGGTGGTCTTCAAACATATGATTAATTTTATGTAGGTGTGCTATATTTAGAAGTATTACTCAAAGAATCTATGTATTTTGCTAGAATACGGTGGTGGGGTGGTTTTTTTTTCTTTTTTCCTCCTTTTTTTTATAGTTAACTGATAGAATGGGAAATGGCAAGAACAGAGAAGATGCACTGAAGGTTCAAATAGAGAGGTTCAATGTCTATCTGTTGTATGATTTGCCACCTTTGGGAGATCATTAGTATGCAGTGGTCTACTAAGTCGTTTAAATAGGAGGCCATATTCCTGTTAGTCATTAGATTCTCCAAATGATGGTTGCTGGAAAATGATTATTTGATTTACCTGAAATCTTATTAAAAATTTATCATGGATAAATACCCTTTAGTTTTCTCCCAACAAAAATGGTTACTTTTTAAAGTTAATTATAAATATTTGAAGAAAAATAGAGCAACTTTCCCAGGAATCAAAAAGGACAGGTACAGGTGCTGTGTGTTCTTAGGCACTGCATTCCCAATTACTTTGGGTTTCACAATAGTGTGTGAATGTATGAATGAAAAACCTAATCAGTAGTGTGGGAATTAAAGGACTCATCTGGTTCCAGTTCACTCAAGGTAATTTTCATTATCTTTGTGCAATGGAGATTGGTCCAAAGGAAATACTTGACAGCTTCTCTAGAATATATTTTTCTGAGATAGCAGTAAAAATACACTCCAGAGAATGAGGTGTGGTTTCAGATCCTGTTAGGGAAGAGGGCTGAAGTTGCATTGTCTGTATTCCTAGAAGAGTGCCTCAGTCACTCATTTAGTAAATATAATAAAAGAGGAAGGAAAATCTCATTGCCACATCAGCTGTTTAGAAAAAAAATCATCCTAAATTTATGAATAGGTTCAAGTCAACCAAAATTTGGTATAATAACCCTCAATTTATTTTCATCAAGTTGTAATCATATTCCCCATATCTATAATTAGCAATCTATACACAGATAGCTCTTTCAAAACATCTCTTATCACTGGTGTAATGTAAGCCTTTTCATATTCATACACATGGAACTGTAGGGATACCTGGCCTGAAGCTGATGAGGACAAACCAGCATCTCCCTACTTTATGGAAGATAGATGAAAAACTGGCTATATAGATGAAAATGGAACTGCATTTTTGTCTTGCTCTTTATCCCTATCTGCCTTTTTTTACAGAGCTGATTGTAGCTTTTTAGCCTTTTTTTGTTTTTCTTCCCTTTCTTCAGCATATATATACAGGACTATGTTCCTCACCTATACTCATTTATATGTCATTGATTGTTCCTTTGGAGTTTTTTTCCTATATTTGATGATGTTCCTGACATTAAATACATAACATGTTCACTTAGATTATATTCACTTTCTTCAAACCTATTAAACTTCCAGCATTTCTCATTTCTCTATTTAGCCAAGACCATTAATATTTCCTGATAATTAGCTTTTTTATCTTTTAATGTTTTCCTTGGTTTTTGTCAGCATTTTTGATCATTTTAGATGCTTTAGGTAATTTATTCTGGATGGAAGGATGGGATTTCTTTGTGAATAAATACTCCTGTTTGATCCAAGATTGAGAATCAATGATCTTCATGTCCTTGTCCTAAAACCTCCTCTGAGATGGTTCACTTTCTTGTAGTTAGAAACAAGCAATTTTTGTTTAGTAGATTAGGACCATTTCATGTATTTTGAAATTTGGAGGTTTTGGTGCATGTGTGAAATCAAATGATTGAAAGAATCCATAATACATGGATAATCAGCATTAATATTTCATTTGCATAAGTCCCAACAATTACATCCTTCTGTGAACCTTCCATATCTCTTCTACAACTCATGTGTATGCTTCGCAGTTTTTAATACCCTTTTTTTCTCTATGTCTGTTTACTCTGAGTTAAACCTTTCCTCTTTGGTATCAGATGTATCTTATCTTACTGCAGTTAGCCTAATAGGTGGTTGGTTAAAGTAGGATTCAGAATATGTTCTTAATACTTAGTAACATTGTAGGCTCAGATCAGAATCTGGGGGTGAAATCAGAAAGTACAGGGGGTAAACAACAATATAAATGTTTCATAGAGGACTAGATATGTAAAGAGATATGGCCAATATAAATAACTTTCAGAGAAGGAATATTAAGCTTTCTTTTCAGAGATTAAGTTAATCTAGCTGTAGGAACAAGGTAGCATGTAATTTAGCAGAAAAATTGCCACCCACTTTCTAATGTGATTTCTTCTGAAACCTCTGAAGTTGCTGTTTGACACAGAGCAATGCTATGAAAAACTTGCCTGAAGTCAGTGCTGCCTTTTGAAGAATACTTGAAAAATCCTCATGCTTTCTGCTGCTGCGGGGGAGGAAAGGAGGAGCAAGAATATTAATTCGGCCTTAAGAGGTTTCACATATCCCACAGGAGAGTAAAGTGATTCTAATTTAATTGCTGCTGCTCAGATAGGTAGCTCAAGACATCCAGTATTGAAGGCTTATCTCTGACCTTTATGTTGACCACAGTGATTAAGTTGGAAAGCCTTTAAATTTTAAAATGGAGAAGAGATACAGAATGTGAATTGCAGAGAAAGAGAAAATATAGAGCTGCATAATTTGTGTGTCACCAGCACTGTGTAGCTAAATATTTAAGTCAATTCGAGAAAGTGGTGGGTTTTTTTTAATTTCCATTTTCTCTTTTTGCATTTCAATGCATTAATGGTATTATTTTCTATCTAGTTATTTCATGCAAATTTCTAAATCCCAGAAGAATCCTGTAGCTATTTGCTGAGGTTATTTAATGAACCAGCAATGCATAAGTAGTATGTGGGTTGAATCAACAACACTCATCTTAAGCATGATATGAATTAAGATGACTTCAGGCTCAGGCTTAAAATTGGTAAAGGACACTTATAGTAAAGGAACAGTGATTAGGAGCCACAGGTATATTTAGGATTGAAAACCATCGAAGGATCACAGAAATAAAATCAGTTTCTGCAGACAATTACTACTAAGTAATTGCTGGCTACGCCATTGTGAGCCATTTGAGACCATGATTTTGTGATTCAGGGAGCCATGGGCCAGTTAGGAATATTTAAGGAGCCTGAAATATGTTTTACAAAGCAAGACCTAAAATGAAATACAGACCTGTATATAACCTTTTCTTCTTGTCTGTAAATTTCTGTTCCTTCATGAAAAAGAACCTGAATGCCTGACAGATACATGTGAAGCATCTATCACAGTAAATACATTCCTCAAATCTTATTATGCTCAAGTATAATGCTTCTTTCAGAAGTCTGATTTTTTTATTTGCCTGTTTTCACTTTATGTGCTGTTGGAGTGGTTAGATTGGTTAAAAGAAGAGTTTATTTACTTGAAGGGCAGTCATTCTCTTTCACCTTTCTTGTTCTGCTGTCCCGCTTATTGTTTTTCACATTTTTGACCACTCTGTTGTGTTGTTCATACAATTCTTCTGTCTGTTTCATCTAAATGTCATTCTGTATTCACTCACTGTATTTTGTTTTATCAGTAAGAATGAGACATTTTGACAAGGTCACCATGTATGGCATGTCAGAAAGCTGCATTTTCTTTCAGTCTGGGATGATATCATCTCACTGATGTTCCCTAGTCTTATGGTAGTGAGGTTTCTATTGATATTTCTTGATAATTTGTTATTTAATAGAACCTGACCTATCCTAATGTGGTGATTTGGATACGCAAAACAATGCCAACTATGAGTAGAACATTATATCTCTGGGATATGTGAAGGATTGTCCTTGCTACAGAAGCTGTATTTCAGTTCTAAACTACGCTTATTAGGGAAGTAAAGCTAATGAGTGTGATCTTTGCTATAGAAAGTTAGGTGATCTTTTGGACACTCTGGAAAACCACTGAACTGTTTAAATATAAGGAGGAAGACCTTGAATTTAGCTTCATCTTTAGAAAAATAGCAGGAAAAGAGGAAATACTTCCACAGAGATGGTATTGCCAATTTAGCAGATACTAATACCAGACTTCATATGAGGGGAAAATTGTATTTCTTGAAATAAAATACATGTCTTTCACTCACACTGTCTTACATTTGGAAACCCTGAAATGAGCGTGTGTCTATAAGGAGTCTGTCCAGCAGTCAGGGATCCTTCCTGCTTGCATCCAGATAAATGGTCCAGAATCTGTTCCAATAGCATGGAGAATGTGGGATGACAGCTGTCACATCTTCCTCACATCTGTTGTGTTCTTCATATGTTGGCCACTCTTTCCAGGTTTTGTATATGCCTTTTTTACTTTTATGGACCTTCCAACAACCTCTCTGTCCTTCCCAAGCTCTTTGAGTCATCAGTCTTCACAGTTTGTCTGCAAGGTCATCTTGTGAAGCTACATGTTGGCCTGTGGTCTTGGTGACCTGATAATCCATGTGCCATTAGAATAGGCCAGTCTAATACACCTTTTCCTCCTATGTCTTTCCTTCTTGTGCTCTAGCATAAAAATACTCCCATTCATTCTTCATTCACCCTTTCTATTGAAATTCTCTACAAAGGTAGAGGGTAATAACAGTAGTTTGTTTCCTTTTGAAATTAATATAATTGGGAAACACTCTCACCTAATAAACAAGCTCTAATTTCTTCTTGTGTTTTTATGACACTAAAAGGGCTTTGGTTTTGAGTACTTATTCAGTATTATAACCCAAATTCAAATATTTGATTGAGGTATTAATTGAAATAGAGATCTTGGTATGTAGATTGGGGGTAGCTTTAGGAAATTTCATGCTGCTATGGAGCAGATTAATCTAACCCCTGTAGACCCAGCTTTGTTCAGCTGTAGCTGCTGCTATGTAAACACTTAATATGAGTAGCGATTGTAAGATTATTAACTACAGACAAAAGCAATTATTTTAGGGTCACTTATCTTAATCAATAGTTCTTGCACTGTTCAAACTCATCTCCTCCTAATGTAAATGGACTGAGACAAAAACCCATGGACATGCCTGAACTTACCTCTCTAACAGTATGTGCTTCAGGGCAGGGGTAAACTGTTGTTCAGAATGCAGAGACTTCAACTGCCAACCCTGTAAAGACACCAAACTAAAAAAATGCTCATGGATTGTTTTCTACACTGTCACCACCAGTCTTTAAAATCCAGGAGATGGATGATTTAGACATATAGGAAAAAAGTACCCTTAATATTATGTGGTATCATATTTACACAAAAGTGTAACAAAGCAGCTACTGAAGGAATTTCTTGAGCAAAATGTGGCCCCATTATCCTAAATAATTACCTTTACTTGCTCTTTTCATTTCACAATTATTAATTTTAAAGAAGAGTGTATCTGCTTAAACAGAAAATGTACACAATGGTGCAAATATATTGTTTGATATGGTACAAATATTTGTTTCAGGTTTGTTTTTCACTCAGCTTTGCCACTGAAACAGACATTTAAGGAGAAAGAAGTTTTATAGATAAATGAAAATATTAAAAAGAAAAATCTAAATATAATTTCTTCCACTATAAGAGCTTCCCAGTGCTGAAAAACATTGTCTCCAAAGAGCAGAGTTGGTCTTCACACTTAAATAACCCCAAAGTGTGATTTCAAATTAGGTTAAAAAGTTTGAGTGCAATGTTGCCTGCTTATATTTGCTATTATGTTGGATTTTCTGTATGAAAGCCCTGTTCTCTTCTTAAAAGCTTCAGATTCTCAAGATTGCTTTTTAAACCTCAGCAATACCAATACTGTGAAAGCAAGTATTTATTGTGTTGCATTTTTGCTGTTCAATGTACATCATGTGTTGTTGATTTAGATTGAGATGAAAGAAGGCTGAATTTAAAATTGTTTCTAAGTCATCTCTGTGAAAGACTGATATGTTCATGGTACTGAGGGATAACCTACTGTATTTAAACGTGCAACTGTAAGGCAAAAAATTTGTTATCTTAGGTAACTTCATTAGGATCAACAAATTCACAGTCCTTATGACTGCATGCATACAGACTTCTAGTCTGCTGGCATAATTTCTGACAGTTAACATTATCTTTGCAAATCTAGAACACGTTGCAGTGTTATACTGTTGATAGCAGTGTTGTACTGTTGATAGCAGTATGATCAACATATTGAGATGGTAGTCTTTCCATTTTATGGGTGTTGGAAGATAAACTAGGTTCTTCAGAGTCACATGAAGCTGCAGAATAAGGATAGGAGTATGGTTCTAGGGCCTGTTAACAGAGTTTTATCCTATTTCAGGAAGGTTAAGAAAATTTATAATATTATGTATTTCTCAGCAACTGCATCATACAGCAGCCTAAACCCATCACAAGCAACAACTCTTCCTGGCTCTCGTGTGCAATTTTAGTAATCTCCTGTTTCCTTTTCCACAGGAGTGTGGTTGTACCAGTGAAGAAACCCCCTCCGGGTAGTCTGGCTGTTACCACCGTTGGAGCTGCCACAGCTGGGAGCGGGCTGCCACCGGGTAGTACACCTAATATATTTGCTGCAACAGGAGCTACACCAAAAAGTATGATTAATACAACAGGTATTGTCCTTAAATATTCTTGTGACCCCCATTTTGTCTTTTTTTTTGTTATCTTTTGTGGTGTTTTGTTTTTTAATCATCTTTGTGGTGGTATTGTAGTTCCAAAATAAAATCTGGAAAGGTTAAACCTTGGCCTTTATTAGAGACAGTGTTTTTTCTTGGTCTCTATTTATAATCTTTGAGAGTGCACAATGGACTTACACAGCCTTAAATTCATAAATAGCCTCAATATTGTTTTATAAGTGTTGTTTAGAATTGAAATGAGCTAACTTTACCAGTGCTTTGCAGTATAGGATGTTCATGTGATACATACCAATTAATCCCTCCTTATATATCAAAGAAAGTAGAGACAAGTAGCTACTTAATAAACATATTGTAGATTGTAAAGGGTGAATATTTTGGACAATTACTATTTGTCAGTGAAAATTATGCTCTTTTTGGAAGGTTTTTTAGTAAGAAACTACTTAATTTAACTAAATTCATGCCTTATCAGTAGTTATTTCTTGTGACCTATGGGAGGAAGACTAGCCCTTCTTAATGAGATTCTCTATCGTGAAGGAGCCTATTGGTAGTGGAGACTGGTTTCCATTGAGAAAGGAATCCTTACTGAGAGCAACAGATATTTAACTTAAACTCCTTTGAAATATCTGGCTATAGTCTTTTTTCTTTCTAAAAAAAGCAAAAGCACTTGAGAAAAGAGCTCTCTTCAAGGATATCACAACTTCAGGCAAGGGTTGAGAATGTGAAAATCTCTCTGGGGTTGCAGCAAACAGAGGGGGATGCTTTTGGCATCCTTCTGCTTTATGGACTAATATGAGCTCAGTTTTTCTCTTTCCTTTTGCAGATTACCTTTAATACCTGATAATACAACTTTGATTATTTTTTTAAGGATAAAAAACAAAAAGAGCTTAAAATCTAACTTTCCTGAGGCAGATGGGAGGAATGAATACTCTGAATAATGTTATTGCTTCTCTCAACCGCTCCATTTGTGTAGACTCTTCTGTTAATCTAATGGATTTCCTCTTACATATTCTTATGTTGTGCAAAAAATATCTTGCACTGGAAACCTTGTTTTCCAAATGATACTGAATAGTAGTAAGGTGTTCAGTCTTCTTACTGATTAAATATCTGAACTATTTTGGCTGGAACATAGTAGCCCTTGTTTGTAAGTAACTTCATTTTAAAATCAGTCATTTCCCTAATACTGTTCTTAGTAGAGGGCAGTATTGCAGAAGCCATGGTTCATTCACTGTTAAAGGCTCCTTTTTTTTGACAGATCTTGCAATTTATTTTTTTTCATTTATGAAATTGTTTTTGATCCTAATCTATGGATTAGCTTGATCAAATGAAAAGTACTGATTTAATGGAATCTCAGCAAGTGTGAGGTTTAATTAGAACTATATATGTATTGAATTCTGTAGTAAAGCATTATATGAAGTTTTGGAGATTTTTTAAGATTTAAGTTTTAAATTAACATTTTAGAAATGCTAATCATATTAATGACAGCTAAAGAAAAGTAGTATCCCATTGAAAATATTTAAATAAATATTAGATTTAAATGCTCATTTTGCCATTTTTAATTAAGCTATACCTATGATAGTCAAAACAGTTACTCGTGTTAGTTTTGTCATATATGTCAGTTTTTGAGACATATAGACTATCTAAAAGCTTTCTGGTTTATGTACTTTTAATCTATGAAATATCTGTTATTAATTATTTTAAAGTAGTGTACAGAATTTAATTCATCAGCACCATCTTTTTTGTTATGATAGAAAGGAAACAGAATGCTATTTCTTAGAAACACTAGATGTCCCCCCAAACCTATTTACAGTTGTTTTTACAGTATGTCACAGATACGCTAGAAATACATATAGAAATAGTTATATCGACGTGATGGGTAGCACAATCTGTAAATTATATTTTGTGCTGGACTTATGTGAAAAGTGGTTTTCTTTCAGTTATTCGTGGGTTATAGTTGGTGTTTATGTTCCTTCTGCCATTGCTGTCACTGTCAATTCATGTCATGACTTAATGAGATGTATGTTACTAAAGTCCTTTAGCCCTGTGAATGCATCTTTGGGGAAATAGGTTTTCCTCCTTCATATTTTTATGTAAGAAACTGGCTTGATAGTTTCTTAGACTAGATTTCTGTCATTCATATCCTGATTCTTACTTCCATGTTAATCCAACAGTCCTAGCTCTGCTAGATCTTCTGGAAGCTTAGCTGGTTGAACAACTTAGCAACTGCATTTTTAAACAAGCTTCATGAAGAAAGTGTCATTTTTGGAAGGAAAAGGGAATAAACAATAAAAATATGCATATATGAATAAAATAAGTGAATAAGTACACAAATGGACACAGAGACATATATATATGTGAAGGCTTAATCTTTCTTGAGATATCTTATTCTCAGTTAAGCTGCTGTGATTCCTTGATTCGGAGAGAAAGCCTACCTTATATTTTTGTATTTCTTAGTGTGTTTGAGTACATTTTGAATTTCTATTTAATCCAAATCAGATCATGCAGTGTAAACCACAATCCATCTCCCAATCCTGTTATTAAAAAAACTTCCAAATCAGTTCCTAACATAAATCCTGAACCTCACCAGCTACTTTAGTGTCAGCAAGCCCAGTAAATCCTGCTTGCATTTTGACAGTCTTTTGAATTTAAAAGTTCTTAAATTATCTAGTCAAAATTGCAATTTTTGTCTTTTTTTTTCAATAAAAAATAGCTAAAGACAAATTTTAAAAAAAAAAATTGTTCCTGCTACCAGAGTATTTTTCACACTTACCAGCATTTAACCTCTACTTCACTGCTGGCTGACTGCTTAAGCAGTTAAGAAACCATTAATGCTTTGTAGATTTCTGAAGGAAACTGAAAAATAATATATACCTGTGTAATGCAAAGGACAGTGATGTATATACTGCTAAAATTTTCTGACCAGAAAGAAGGAGTTAACAATTATAATTTTTGAAAATTGCCAGGATAATGTCATTGATCTCAAAACTGGGGTTCTTCAGACTTCATTGCTAACTAGGATAAATCTTGTTGCCTGCCAGGCTCTTCTCTGGTAGCATTGCAGTCCCTCAGGCTTTGAACTCCAAGTCCAAGACTGTTTGTAGCCACCTCTCTTGCAGTGGTGTGTTGCAGAAGGACTGTGCAGAACAGGGACAGCATTTATCACAGCACTCTCACTGTTCATGGCCTTTCTGAGCCTTTGCTGGTTTGCCTCAGAGAGGCTGAGCTCACAGCACCGTTTCAGCAAACATGATAGATTGGCATTCAGAGTCTAAGTTTAGCCCTTAGCTCTGACCCAGATCACTTAAAGTATAAATGTATGCTCTGTGTGCATCGTTTTTTTCTGGGCAACTGTTCACAACCCATTGAAACGATGCCCTCACTGCCCTCCTTACTTTTAAGATCTTACAATTCTCCTTGACTCAAGGAAGGAAACAGAAAAATTGTAATTAGAGTCTAAATACTCCTCTGACACCCATTTCCCCCATTTCTTCCTGAAGTGATGTACATTTTCTATCTTCCCTGTCATTTTTTAATTTCTATTTTAGTTTCTGCCTGTAGTTGCAACTGGGCAGCTAAATGTGCATATATATTTTAAGAAATAGTTAAAGTTTTATTCTCCATGCAAGCTCACATTAACTACACCTTTGTTTTGGAAAGATCTTGCTTTACAGTATGATCTAAAATTATTTTCAACTTTGGAATAGTGGAAATGAGGTAAGGCTTTATGTTGCCAGATTTTAAATAGATTTCATGCTTATTATTTTTATACCAGTAAAGTTAAGGTATTGATTTTTTGATAACCACATGGAAGAGGTTTTCGCTATTTTAGAATTAATAACATTATTTCCATACTTAGAAGTAGATTAATAATACAAGGACTATTTTAAAAGTTTTGTTTCATAAGACTGAATTAAGGTTTGTGTTTTTTGGGGGACAGGTGCAGTAGACTCAGGATCTTCTTCTTCCTCTTCGTCATCCAGCTTTGTGAATGGTGCTACCAGCAAAAATCTGCCAGCTGTCCAAACTGTTGCTCCAATGCCAGAGGATTCAGCTGAAAACATGAGGTACACAAGTTCTATCTTTTAATATTAATTATAATTCCTCTTCCCAAATCACTGTAAAAAAATTACTTATTTAGAGTGCTTTACTATAGTTATACATGTACTACAGTATATATACTTTTTGGGTACCAAGGATGTGTTTGCTCAAATAACACTTAACTGAAAAGTCTGAGATTTTCAACTGAAGGGTCTAACTTGTTCAAACTATGCACTATAGTTATACATGTACTACAGTATATATACTTTTTGGGTACCAAGGATGTGTTTGCTCAAATAACACTTAACTGAAAAGTCTGAGATTTTCAACTGAAGGGTCTAACTTTTTCAAACTATGCCAGACACTAAAACTTCATTAAAGTGGTTTTTTGTGGGTTTTTTTTTTGGTTGTTATTTTTTTTTTCAGTTGGCTGGTTTATTTTCTTTATTCAGTAATGATAGTACATATTAGAAAGTAAGAAGTTTCGTAATGGTGCACTGGGCAGTGGAGGGAGATACTCAATTCCTCCTGAGCAAACGAAGGCCAGCGTTAAACTGGAGAGGACAAAACCAGACATGTATTTGAAAAGGATGATAACAATTTTACTTGTTCTGGAGTACTCTGTAAATACTGTGGAATTTATGAGGCTGACACACTGCTGACTCTGATATGACATTTACATTTACTTAAAGCCATTTAAAAACTGTGAAGTTTGATAAAATTATAATCATCCTCTTTTCTAAAGAAGCTTACAGAAAGTTTCAAAAACAAGTGTAATTTGACATTATTCAGCTTCTATTGTGAAATTTTCTTACAATCATGGTCTCTGTTTTTTTTCACAGTATCACTGCAAAGCTTGAAAGAGCTTTAGAAAAGGTGGCGCCTCTCCTGCGAGAAATTTTTGTTGATTTTGCCCCTTTCCTATCTCGAACATTATTGGGTAGCCATGGACAAGAGCTGTTGATTGAAGGTATTGTTCTGTTATGAGATTATATTATTTTAGCGATTATTTATTTGGTATGAACAATCTTTTATTTTCACTAGACTTCGTATAACTATTTTTGACAAATTAATTAATCGGTTGTAAATACATTTTAACTTCAGTTCTTTGCATTTAATTTCATTTAAAGTTAAAAGTGATAGCTGTTATACCCTTCTATCCCCCTGAGATGCTCTGTAATGATACATCCTGTCACAAAATAATCTCCATAGTTCACCTTTCTCTCCTCCGAATAATTCAGTGCTTCAGCTTTGAGAAAGTAGTGAAAATGCAATTAAATGTGTAAACTACTCCCACAGAAGAGAGTAAAAAGAAGACCATGCTCCAACATTATTGTTGCCCGTATCTATATTTACTAGGGCTGTTTTTTCCTCAGGCAGGCCTAGAGGGGGGAATAAAAACAGACAAATTTTAAAGAAAAGTATCCGTGACCATTTTCAAGGATATTTTGGGGCTTATGTGCTGTCTTTACTGCTTCACAGTTAGAAAATTTGCCTCATAAATGAGGCAGGAAGTAATGCAGAAGTTATGCAGAGCATGCAAATTTGGCAAGCTCATGAAGAAAGCAATCAATCAGTACTAGTGCAGCTAAAATAGTGAAGGGGGAATTTACATGAGCATGCACAGGTCATGTATTCGGAGGATTATATTTAGCCAAGTAAACTTTTTCCTTTCAGGATTGTTCTGACACACAGTATTGCTGTTCATTGAGAGGAAAAAGTCTCATTCTGACAAGGCTTATAGTATGCAAAGATCTACACAGAAAAAATACAGTTTTGTATTCAAATTCCAAACCCCCTTCTATTATACATGTGTTTTACCTAAATATTAGTGTACAGTTTTTCTATGTTAATTCCATGATTACATCTCACAGCGGTGGGTCTTGTTACTAGAAATATTTCCATCTTGTAAATGAAATTTTCTAGAACCTTTTTTTTCTTTTGTCTTCTTATTGTTTAATAATACCAAGGAATTGTATAGTAGTAGCTTAGAGTACTCAGAAGCTTCAGGTATTTTTTATTGTTAATCTTATGACTTGCGATTAAGTTGCACTTCTCACTTAATGACACCTAATTTAATGGTCTGAGATTCATATTGAGATGACTATAAGATAATTTATGGGCTACATTCTTAATTCTCATTTCAGTGAAGTTGGTTGCAAAATTTGTAGTCATGTTATCCTTTTCCATTTGGCAATTGATTAATTGCACTATAGGTTTTATAAAAATATGGCTAAAATTGTCTTGAGTCTTGATTGTCTTAAATTTCCCGAGGTCTTTTACTGTTTAAAAAAATTCTTCATTGATGTCATTCTGCTTTTGTCTTTTTGTCAGATCCATAGTGTGAACAAGGCTATAACAGTTCCCAGGATATGACAAAGACTGAAATGCTAGAGGTCACAGGAATCTCACAACTGTACAGCCATATTTAATCTCACTGTTTATCCATAGAGAAACGTGTTTTGTTGGATTGGTTTTGGCTTGTAGCATGTTTCTGATGCTTCTGCTTGGAGTGTCATTCCATATTTTGCCCCTATTTTGCTCCCTGTGTATGACTTAGCCACCCAATTTAGAATCAGAAAACTGTTCAAAAACAAAACACTGAGTTCCAAAACAAGTAACGTCCTTTCCATAATTTTTCTATAAAGTTTTTTCTCACCTTCTCTTCAATCACTCTCTCATTCCTGATTTCTGAAAACCAGTCCTTTCTTCCCAAGATATTGAAATAGAGATCTGGGAAGTAAAAAAAAAAAATACAAGAATACCAATAGATTTTTACTATGAGACTTAAATTTTTCTTTTCTAAAATACTTGGGCCTTTTTTCTTCTTAACAGGGGATTCAGAGTTACTTTTATAGTCATTGTGTACTTCTGATCTTTTCTTTCTTCATTGCCTCTATGAGACCCTTTTTCTCAACTGAACTCTTCCCTACTTAAGATACCTTTGAAAGAGGCTTCAAAATTCCCTCTTATTCTGGTACCTGATTTACTTTGAGAAGTTTCCTGTCATTCCTTAATGAAAGCAGTAATTTTGAAGTATTTGAAAGTACTGTCCAGGTAATGACTCAAAAAAGGAGGGGTTTAGTGGTGTTATTCAGGATATGAGAGTGCATAGAATTCCTGTGGGGTTTGATAATTGAAATTTGTTTTTATTTTACTGGCAAGTAGTAATTAACTTGACACTTTTATATGCAATGGTTTAATTTGCTACTTTATATGTTAAGGTTTTAGTTATAAGAATCAAAAAGGAGCAAATAAACTTTCTTTAATTAAGTCTTAAGGCACTTGTCTGTTTTTCAAATTGATCACCATAGAAATATCTGTTGTGTTCTATGAAGGATGTACTTTCAAGCTTAACATAATAATACAGTTCCTTCTTTGCTGTTTTACAAAACCTCATTATGTTATGAAGTTTTTCCCTGATCATATTTTAGTAAAATCAGAATATTGTCAGACGTCCTTGATGCCCTGCGCTTTTTCCTGAGGCTTTTTCTAGTGCTCTTGTGCATGTGCGTGTGTAAGAAATGCTAAATCATTTTCAGATTTGGTAAGAATGTACACAGCCTTGTAGCTGACTGCATACTGAAGAGCACAAAATAAAAGGAAGCAGAAAACAAAATTGATTTTAAACCTTCTAAAACTGGTTAATCATGCAAATATTCCAGAATATCTGATGCTTTATGATAGCTGTTGATGATATATTTTTGGAAATATGTATACAACTTAGTTATGATTCCACCTTTTTTGTAGTAGTTCAGCTGCCTCAAACCTTTGGTGAAAAATCTTGAAGTCATATCCTTTTGCATCACTTCATCATCATTCTGTCCCATGGGACACTGGCTCATCTATTGTTTGAGCAAATTATGTTTAATGTCTTAGTACCCTCCTAGCTTTTGATTGGGGTTGAGATGAACAGGCTGCACTGATTTTCTTAGTCTAGACCAAAAACTTCGGCCGCTAATACTTGAAATTATTAATTCCTCTTGTTCTGGTAATTCCTGAATGTGACTGGTAATAGAGGAACCCTATCTTACACTCCACTGAATTTCAAATGTTTCATCAACTTCTCACAATATTTTATGCGTAGAAAATATTGTCAGTGATGAGTTAAAAGGGACCTTTTTGCATTTGAATACAAATAACTTCAAACAGAGTATACCAGAACCAGCCCAACACTGCTGTGGTTTGTCAACTGAGGTTCTTCTGATGCCTCCGAGAACAGAAGTTGCAAAGGTTAAAATGGTCCGTACAGAATCTAATTGGAAACAAACATGCAATATGTGTAGGCCACATATTTGAGCTTAGCAGAGCTCATTGTGGAGCTCCATTTAACACTTGCACAGATATGTTTTCGCTAACTAGTTTCCATATGGTCTGCAAATTCCCTCCATGTAAAGTGCATGACAACATTCTAGCTTTTAGGTGAAAATGTTACAGGCAAGTGTAATCTGATCTGTAGCTGAAAGAAAAGCTATATCCTCTTTTTGTCAAGCACAGATGGCTAAAAGTATTTCCACTACAGCTATTCTTGGAGTGTCTGGAACTGTAAGAATAGGTCCACGACTGAAACACAGTCACATAGAATGCTCTCCCTTCTCTTGAGTGAGGTACCAAAGGAACTTCACTGATGCTTTTACTTTGCTGTATCATTAGCTGGGTAGAAGGTCAGCCAGGTAGCCCTTCACCAAAGGATCTCTGAATTCCTTGCTGTACATTTGATATGTTTCTGATACAGGCACAATTAAAGTCAGATGACAGAGAGAATGTTTTTGTGCTGATAGGAGCAGGATCTGCTTCTCCTCATTAACTCACCACATGGTCCTATGAAAATATTCAGTAGAGGTGGTGATGGACTGGCTTTGTATCGTGTTTGACAGGAGGCTTCTTGAAACAATTGAAAAACTGCTCAAAGCGTTCCTTTGGAAACCACAGATAGAACTTGGGCGCTAAATGACACTACTCTAAAAGCTACCCAAGACCTCAAGTGTGACATCACTGTGGCATCTACCCATACTGGCACAATAAGTTTCTGATTTTTTTGAAGAATACTTAATTTTGTATTAGGAAAAGCAGGACAACCATTTTCCTTCAGGTACTGTGGTAATCTGGAAATCCCTTATACATTCTGGGCAAAATTTACTTTTTTGGAGCTTAACATGTCCCTTGTGTTTCTCTTAGAAATTTTTCAGAACCTTTGTATTCCTGTGTTCAGGAGCACAGATGCTGTAAAGTGGAAAAATGCATATTCTTGAAGAACTTCTTTCTTCCCTGTAGATATTATTCTCTCATTTTTTTAATCTCACCCTGCCACATCCAAACATTTTAGTTTACATGTCCAGGCATGCTTTCTTCCAACTAACTAAAAATATGGTAATTGCCCTACTGGTCTGTAGGATAGCATGGAGCCAACATTTTGAACAAAATAAAATAATTAATTAATATTAGCAAATAAGAGGGGAAAGGAACAAATAAATAATTTTATTATTTTAAAATTTGTATTAACTCTAATTAACAGCAAGTAAATAAAATCTTAAGCTGTTCATGGTGATGAAATGTCTATAATCCAATATTTTGTCTCATTTTGCTATTTTTATTAACAGTCTTTTTTATAGTGTTGAATTGTCCCTGGCAAAACTAAGTGCTTAGGTGAAGATATACAAAATGAGAAACAAAAGCATTACATTGGAGAGATATGTTGAATAATTTTCTGGACTAACAAAACCTCAACGAAAAGCCAGATTTCAACATAGCCAGATGCTGAGTCCAACTTCTAGGTGCAAAGAACAGAGATTTAGATCCATCCTAAGGATCCTAAGAGATGAAGGACAAAGCCGTGCAAAGAATGGAGGGATTGCCAAAATAATTGGGATGTTTGGCTCCCTTGGCTCATTGCTGAGGCAGCAAAGACTTGTCCAGTGCCTTGGAAGAACAGATGAGTGATTTCATTTCTGTGCATAAATTTGGTTAAACTCCCACTATCTTGTTCCGTAGTCAGCACTTCAAGAATGATGCATGCACTGCAGAGGTATGAAGTACTATGTTAGGAGCTTGATATGTTCAGTATATCAAAAAGACATAAAAAGAAGTTAAATACTACAGGAGGCCTGAAAGTTTCCATCAAGAGACTGTCTAATGAGGGTAAATATGATTTGAAAACTTTAATAGCACTTACCCTTAATTATTGTGATTGATGTTACTTGTAGTCATTATGACTATTTCAAAATTTTTTTCTAAATGTAGTCTTCAATCCAACTTCTCAAGAGGAAAAATGTCATGTATTTGCTGAATGCTTTTGGAACTGCTTTGTGACTTTTGAGCACGTGAATCACCATTTTCTCTGTGGAAGGAATGATAGTCTTCATAGGCCTTAATTTGCTTTAACTTCATCATGACTGAATTTGCTCACATGGTGATAGCAGGTGTACTTCAATGTCAGCTAGCCACCTGCAGAAATCAGTAAAAAAAATCAGTGGGCTTTTTTCTTGTTCTGCAGCTGACTGCATCTTGACTATGGATGCAGTCAAGAATATGTTCTTTTCCCTTGAGGCATCAAAGATGGTCAATGCCTATGCCACTTTATGAAATAAGCCTTTCTTCTGATTTTTTATATGTGTGATCATGTGTGTATATATATAAAATGATTTCCATTTTTTATATAAGTTCTTTAATCATTACCTTGAAGCTCATTTTAGTATGAGACATTTTCTCTGCATAATGAGTTTGTCTTTTCAGGGAAGCCTCATGTAAGCTTATGCAAGCTCTAGTTGTGTCTCAGATTTTAGAGATCTCTTGCATTATATGACTGCATAAGTATAAACTTACTTTAATCTGATTTTTTTGAGAACATGAAACTTACATTACTGTTCTGGGTGAGGAGGCTCAGCCTTTTAGTCTCTTGATAACTTTTCAATGCGTTGGCTGGTTTCAGCCAGTTTAACAGAGGTTGCTTAAAAGATGTTCTTTTTACACAGTATTCCCAAATATAAACCTCTGTTTATAAAAAATATACCATATCTTGGGTTAGGGTATGTATTTCTTACTCACCTTCAGTATTTTCTCTGCACTATTATTTGGTGTATGCCATCATTGTTTAGTAAAGGAATGGAAAACTGAGTAGTAACTCAAAATAATCTCACCTGATTCATATGTAATATACTATATCATGTACTGTGTTGGTGCAATACTGTGGGCATTGCAGCATAAGGAGTAGGAAAGCAATTGATAAAGCAGGACTGTGGGAGCAGTAGGACCTCAGCCTTATTCGACATCAGGGAACCCCTGCTGGAAATCAAGGTGATTGTTAAAACTTTCTGTGCAGGGTTCAGGCCAGTGTCATTTGCAATAGGTGTCTCCCTGGACATGATCTCTCTGTTCAGTAAGGATGAAGAATCTTATGCATTATTTGGTTGCATTTGGTCAGGAACTCTGAATTGATTTCCAAGGCTGAGTTCATAATGTACTTCTTTGCTGTGCCACATGCCACTCCTTTTCTTGTGCCTGCAGTGACTAGTGTACCTTCTTCTCCGTCTAGGAAGAGTTGATGCTGCATGTTTAGCACAGTGCAGTTAAATCCACTGAATTTCCTAACCCAGTCCTCTGTAAGACAGTTTTCCTGAATTTGTGGTAGTAGGATTCCTATTCACAGACTACTTTTTTTCTTCACTATAAAGACTTCCAGAAAGATCCCAGAAAAATTGTCCTACTGTCTGAAATTAGTCCCTTTTTAGATAATGAGGTTGGAATAATAATGATTTACCAATAATGCTTTTATTCAGTAAGTTAAAGTTTGTGTTTTCTTTTTTAGCTTTAAGAATTTCTGCAAGCAATTTGCAAGATTAGGTTTTTACCATTACGAAAACCATAGGTCTTTTTGAAACAGGGCATGAAACCCTCCAATAGATGGAATTTAAAATACTACTGCTGATTGAAAACCTGCCTGCACACATTGTAATCCATTCATAAGTAGTAAAAAGAGAAAGTTCATGAATTTCAAACTGATGTGCTATTTATAGGCATGTCAGAAATTTGTTTTACTAAATTCTCTATCTAGGGCTGGTATGATTAACTCCTAGTGTGGCTGAAAGGCTCCACAGTGTGCTCATGTTTCTGCACACACTTTGGGACTGATCATGGGTTTTACTAAAAAACATCAATAAGTCAGGCACACATGAAGACAGAAAACAACACCAGTTTTCCAGAAGACTGCATGGTAGGAACAAAGAAATGCTAAAGGGCTAAATGTATATTCAAATCTGCCTATTTATTTACACCTACTCCACAGAGTCAAGGTTCAAAGCTTTGCAACTCAGAGTTTTTTTAGAGTAGGTTACTAGCGACAAGACAGATGACAATTCAGACAGCTGAAGTGCAGGTGCCACAAGAAAAGTCTCTATTATTTACTCACATTGAAATCTTCAAACTATAATGACCCCAACACAAGTTACAGAACATTTTTCCTTCACATAATATTCCTTTATGACATCTTTAAAGGGATATCATTGCAAACACCAGAAAGAGGATACACATTCATTCAATTTTGATTTAACTCTTGATTTACTGAAGTTCCTGTGTGCAGAAGTATGTTCTGAGCAGATGTTTAACATGGCAGGAAACATTATAGATCAGAGATCAAGATAGCAACTAGGAAATGCATAGCATCTGGCACCTTTTTGAAAGTAAACCTGCCAATAATTAATTACACATAGGAGCCACTCTATCCCTGTCTAATGAGTTGGACACTTACTAAGATGTATTAGACTGTGGAACAGAGGTTAACTGCTCATGCCCTCTCCTCTGTCTCTGACTTGTGTGGTCCCAGTGTAACTTAAGGGGAGAAATTGTTGTTGGCACTCAGATTTTATGTTGTTGATTATATTATCATTATTACATTGATCAATAATCAAGATGTCTTTACAATCCAAAATGTAAAGAATTCCCATTAGACAGAATTTGGAGTTCTTCTGGTGCTTTGACAATGGAGAAAAAAAAAATTACTGAAATTGTGAGACTAATTGTAAAGTTTAGTTAGGAGAGTGCAGATGGAAAAAAATAATAAATACATCTCCAGGAAAGCAAAAGCTGGTAACACTATAAAGTAGTCAGGTTTAATGGAAAGAAGCTCTGAAAGTTGTCCTTGAAAATATAGACGTTTGAATTTACTAAATTACTGCTGAAAGTGATATAATAACACTTATTTTAGTGAAGAGCACCAGTTACTGGTTTATTGAAGCATGTAAGGAAATGCACAAAATATTGGAGCCTTTAAAGAGTAAGATAAGGAGTTAGTTGTTTGTGGTCCCTGGGTCCCATTTACTTCAGCAGTATTAGCCACTTTCTCATAAATATCTTTTTCAAGCTATTAGACTGTATTCCAGTTGCAAGCCAGAAGGCCTAGAAAAGACTGGTCTTTTTGTGTTAGAATTCTAGAAAAATTCCCTCCCTGATGTCCCTATTACCCTCCTTGATAGTCCATCTTTTTTGTAATCCAGTTTGTCTCTCTTCTTGCTTTAACTTCCAGCTTTACTGGGAAATATTTTTTCTAGTGAATTTTCCTACTAACCTAATACCAAAAAAAAAAAAAGAAAAAAAAAAAAAAAGAAAATATAAGAGTAGCAAGAGATTTAAAGCTTTAAACCTATTTCAAGGAAATAATTTTTAAAATATTCTGGAGAAATTTCTTCACATGTGCAGGCACTGCTGTAACACAGCCTGTAGGTGGACTCATCATATCAACTATACAGCAGTGTTGAATGGTAACACTGGACTAAGCTGTACAAATTTTTTTTTTTTAGAACAGCCACCTTTTCCCCCCTTATTATTTTCTCCTCTACTGTCCAGGTCCAAAGAAAAACGAGGTGGTATGCCAAAATGGTATTCAGTATCTACAGGATGTTCATGCTGTGACTGAAGCTCTCCACAGGCAGAGGTTCTTTGGTTCTTATTCCACTTAATTCATCATTCAGAACTCAGCAGGGGACTCTGCCTGATTTTGGACTTGAAACAGTTAGGCTGGTATTTGCCCCAGCCCTTGTCCTCTGAAGGCTTAAAAATGGAATCAATCTACTTTATTACACCAGCAGTGTTTTCCAGAGAACTACCTAACTTGGATAATCTATAGGGTGAAAATAACATCTCTGTATCAGATATTGCCCTGAAAGATGTATTTCTCATGAGACATAGTAAAATACTTCTTTTCCATTTAGTCTGAGTTCTATGACCTAGTTCTTTACAAAATTAATTTCATTTAGGGCTGGTCACAGTTTTTCCATATATGTTCCTTAACTTTCTATCTACTTATCACCTGTTCCATGACCCAGGCTGAAACACTTTAATTAGTGGCCAAATTTACCAAGTTTCCTTACTGGTCCTGATGATTTAAAGACACTTCAGTTCATTCTGTTAGATATAGATTTACTTGTTTCCATGCCTTCAAGGCTTAAAATAAAAATTTTGCACAAAAACTATAGATTCAACTACTTGAAAAATGACTACACCTGAATTTTAAAAAATACCTGTTTATAGATCCTCTTGATGGGAAAAAATTTTAATTATAGTATAAACATTAATGAACCCTCTAGCTTGATCTACCTAGATATTAAAAGACTCCTGGGATTATTTTTGCAAGAACTAAAATACTATATTTTCACTGTGTTCAGTGCAACTTTGTTAAATTTTGCCTCCTTCAAAAAAAGATTCTCAGATCTGCTAAACATCTATTCTCTTATATCACATTTTTTGTCTGATGGTGTGTAGAATTTTATGATTGTCTTTTTATACTTCTTGTCTGTGGAGATTTTCTTGCAATGAGAAAACCTCATGCTGAAAGAACTTGTCAGACAACAGAGACAGTTGTGATATGTCAAATTAAGATGGCAAAGTGATGTCAAAGCAGGTCTAGAGAGAGCCCATAACAATGTTACTGTCAAGTAAATAAAGAAAACTGAAACACAAGAAATACAAGTTATTTCAAGAGATCTATGACTGGGAGGATATTTTTTTGTTTTGTGAGACACTGTTTCAGAATGATTACCATTTGTCAGTAGGGCTTCAGGATAGACGTGAGATCTGATGGCAGCCAACTAAGGTCAACAAAGTTCAGCTTGGAGATTTTTATTTTCCTTTTCTTGTTATCAAATTCTCAGGAAACATTTATATTTATACAGAAATTAGTTTTGCTGCTCAGGAAATCACTTCTACTTAAAATAAAGGTCATCTTGGCCTTAGAAATTTAGGAAGCTGCATGAGCTCTGAGGTTTTCTTATACTCCCTATTTGTAGCTGTGCTGGTTCACTCAGCGTGACCCCAGTGTTGCTAAAGAAATGTAAGGAAGTAAGGAGGATCAGTAGGAGTAAGTGGTTTTATTGCTGGGCAGCTTAACCTTTTCTCACCATCCTTTTTTGTCATTCACCAGACACATATTTCAGTTTTGTCATCTCCCCCTAATAATAGGAAAGAATATTACAAGGAGCTAGAAGAAAATAATAGAAAGGAGAAAAAAACAAAAAAGGAATTCCTATGTTTACCATAAGAAGAGAGAAACAAAAAGGAATAAGCTCATAAAATAGGGCATCAAATAGGAATAAGTTATAGACTGAAGCTAAGAAAAAGTTGATAAACTTCAGGAATAAAAATAAAACTTCATACCTAAGGAAAATATAGTATTGAGTAATGCCTTTTCAGGGAAATGCTGATATTCTAGAGGCTGTTACCTGGGGTCATACCTATGATGTATCTTTTCCAGGATGTCCCTTTCGACAACCTTAGAAAAACCTGGAAAAGGTTCTTAAGGTGAGCTGAAAGCACCATTGTTGTAGTGAAGGTATAAAGCATAAACATTTACTTTAGTGTTAGTGAGTGAAATTAATGTCTTTATTTCTGCTTGTATACTTCTTTGAAAATAATTTACTACTGAGTTAATACTTGCAAAATGTATTTCCTCTATCTCAGATTTGAGAGGAGGTGAAAGACAAAAAAAAAAAAGAGAAAGGAGAGGTAGATGTTTCTTCATTTTAATAAGAAGACCTCTTTTTTCATGTATTAAATATGTGGCAACTTCGTTGCTATCACTTGTTTTCATTTAGTAATTTTTCTACTAATTTAATCACAAAATTGCCAACTCATTTGGGAAAGGAATGACAGGAAAACACCACATGACAAAACTTCAAAAATATTTTAAATTGTCACATTTTAAAATAATTTTTTAAGTCTTTATCAATAAATGCTTTTCCTACTTCTTCCATTGAAGTGAAATGTCCCTGGCAGCAGCTAAGGTAGAAATTTATTGACAATTGTGAGCCACTTATTTCAATAATATCTTAGCCTTCTCATTTCCCTCTTTATACTTTCAGGATAATATTTGAATTCGCACAGTGGATAGTTTGGTTTTGGAGGAAAAATCTGAAATGCTTTTCACTGAGATTCTTTGTAGATAAATAAGGATTTGGGATATTCTGGAACCTGAAATTATAGGTGTTTTCTAGGCTTCTGCTGAAAAAAAATGTTTATAACTTACTTAAGTCTACCTGAAAATCAAGTACATTTTGACAGAAAAGCAACAATTCCATGTTACATACCTTTTCATGATTGGAGATATTTTACTTTGATCAACTGGAGTGCAGTGTGATCCTTGACTTGAGTGTTTTTTCCTGTACTCTAGAAGAGGACTTTAGAAGATGAGGAAATACATTAAATTTATGCATAAATTCTAGTAAATATGTGTCATACTGTTAAGAAAAATCTGCTTCACTTAACCAGGGAATTGTTTCTTACAATTTAACAGGGAATTCTTTTCTTATAATTAATATTTGTGTTTAATTATTTTATATAAAATGAATATTTTCATGTTATTGTTTTTGTGCTGCTGATTATAATAATTTCTCAATCGATACATGATAGATTGACTTAAATTTTAGATCTGTTCTGTTATAGAAGTTGGATAAGCGAATTTTTTCACTATGCCACAATATTTGGAAAGATTTGAAAGATATTTGGAAAAAGAGTTCTCTCAGAAGAAATACTGTTTTAGAGAGCAAAAGTAATACACAAATGCATATATTGATTAATCTCAATGGAGCACTGGACAAATAAAAAATTACCACAGGCATTAAATGAAGAACTGAATCAGTTTGGAAAATCTTCTGTGGTACATTAAACTGAACAGTGGTAGTGGATTTTATTTTATAGATTAAGTGGTCTCCTTTTCATTTGATGAATGAGAATTTGTGCATCCCATTACACTAAAAGAAAATTGTCAGAAAATCCACAGGTTAGCATAATGCTGGACTCTTCAGAGTAGTGTGGCGCTAGCATCAGTTTTGTCAATATCATTGGAGCTCATGTGATTACTGGACAAAAGTCTGTAATTTTAAAAACTAAATCATCTATGTTTTGTAATAAATCCCCTCTCTGTGGGTACACTCTCAAGTGTTATTGCCATTCTGTGATTCCATCTGGATGCTTTCCAGTCCACATTTAGATTCCTTTTTAGTAACTGCAGTGGTGAAGTTTAGATTTTCTCACTTTAATAAAATTATTCAAGAAACTATTACATACCATTCTTACTCTTTTAAATATTGTCCCAATATTAAGGTCTGTTTTGTGTTACAAATCTGACTAAAAGGGCTGACCCATTTGAATTGGGTTTGGACAAATTAAAATCTGGAGGATTTTGTTGACCCATCACTGTTTATTTGAGGTGTTTCCCCTAAGATGTCTGTTCCAAAGATTTATGATAAATTTTTAAAGGTATTCCCTTTGATAACCTGGGTGATATCTTTCCTAGATTTCCAGGTACCAGATAAAAAGACTATTGCTTGTATTGTGCAGTGTCTTTCACCATAACAAAAAAATCCTTTAAGAATTGTAACTGTTTTTATCAACTAAAAAACATGGAGTCAAATTCACATTCACTATATTCTTCGGTATCACTCTTCTGTTCTGTGAAGGAGATTTGCCCATGCAAAGAATGGTCTGGAGTACTAATACAGCCATCCTTCATGGTCCCTAGAGTTGGTGGTAATGTCAGTCAAGGCTGCTGAAGGGATTGTTAAATCCACAACCCTGACTTTGTTATTTTTGTGAGTTACATTCTTTGGAACAGTGTTTTCTTTCATCTAGTAAAAGCTATGTTATAATTATTTTGCAACATGGCCTGTGATTTCCATCTGCAGACTTTCTGCAAATTCTGAATATTTCCCAGCCTTTGCTTTTCATAAGTCTTATTAGTGTAATTTAAATGCCTACAAAATATGTGACATATGTATGGTTCTAAAACCAATTTTGAGTGTAATCTTGCAAAACTTCACATTCTGTTTAATACATATCTTCCCCCTGCCCCCCCAATAATTGCTTGGTTTGGAATGAGAACATCTGTTGTTTCAGTTTAAGTTTTGCATACTTAGCATTTACTTCCAAATTTTTCACCAATCTTCTATTTTCTCTCCATACTCTCTCCTTTCAGATCTTTAGGGAACTCGCCAGCAACTTGATAATTCATGAAAAAAACATTAATTTGAATCTAATTTTCTATGATGGCTATGATGGAAGAGAAGGAATAACGTAGATTTCAATTATCCAAATAACTTTATTGGTCAAAAAAGGAGTCCTGTTATTTCGTTGAATATAAATTGGATTTAGAAATACATTTCAAAAAATCATGTGCCAGAATGTGCTGGCAGAAGAAAGTGGGTTAGAAAGAACAAATAAAATGTAAGGAAAACTCACATTTCCAACCAAAACATCACCGTAACTTTTGCCTTAGTAGTTTCACAGCCAAAATGTGCTTTGGTTTCTGTGCCAGGGAGAATTGTGCTTGAAACTTTGTTGTGCCATTCCTAACAAATGCTGAACAAAATATAAGGAATAGTCTATCAAAATGAAAGCCTAATTTGTGAGTGGTAATTACCGGTAGAAAATTCCGACTCTATCTCATGGCACAGAAATCACTGAGGATTATGGGAAGAGATATCACAGTATGAATTACCCATAACTATTATGAGCAACTTGAAGTAATTTGAAACAATACCATTTTGTTTAAGGTACATGGAAGACATCACTAGGAAATAAAAAAATTTTACCTTACCTAAATTAAACAAAGTTACAAACACTACAGTGTTTTCTCTCTTTTTTTTTTTTTTTTTTTTTGGGGGGGGGTGTAGTTTTAGGTATTTTTGCTCATTTCTAGGTACAATTTACTCACTTTTCATGTGTTACTAGAATACTGGATTTAATGAATGTGTGTATTTTTTCATAAGCGTCTTGTACTATACAAAGCTCCTATAGTTTCAACAGCATGCCGTAGAGGAGTAATAAAGACCAATTTTTCTCTGTGAACTGAGTTAAATGGGTTCAACTTTCTCAAACATTTTACCTAGCTATACCTGAGATTTTTCAGATAAGCAGAAGCTATAATCAAGTGAAAGATTTCTAAAGGCTCTAAAGTTTTGTTAATTACATCTTTTTTATAAGTTGAACATGAGCTATAAAAACATTTAGGTTTTGTTTTTGCTAGTATTACAATTGATTCCAGTTCCAATAAGGGTTTAAGTTGACACAAAGTAAAATCATTGAAAGAAAATGCAGGCAAACCTTGATAAATACCAGATGAAATTGTGGTGGTATTCAGTTAGACTCATACACACATTGTATTAATAATAATAAAAAGAAGTTCAAAACCATGATCTTATTTCATGAGGATTTTTTTTTAAATTGATTTTATCAACCTACATTATATTTCTTCAAAATGTAAATTCACACTGACTAGTTCAGCATGGTGACTTGGAAGTTTTGAACCCATGACTTCATTAATGCCACAGGCATGACTAAAACAGTATAGTTGAAATTAATCTTTTTTTAGACATTAATAAGTCATAGTGAAAAGGAATAATTAGCATATCTTTGGGCCAACAGAAGAGCACTAAAAAAGAAGTCAAGTAAACCAGAGCATTTCAAGATAATTGCCAGGCATACATCATTTATTCCAGATTAGCCAAGGTCATGCACTTGATGCTCCCAGTTTTTGCATCCATATATGTGGTCATTGTTGCCATCAAATTGCTGAATTTTGATGGCTATATTTAATGGACTGAGAATAGACCATGAAGAAAAGTACTAAAGAACAGCAAAAGTAAAAAAGCATGCACTCCATTCAGTTCAACAGTGACCTTTTTAACCTTGCTGTATGCAGGAAATATCCCCTTGTATTTTAGTAATTACATTAACTTCCTTAATGGCATTTGATACAGATGGTATAGGAAGAACTGATCTGCTGCTGAAGAATGCAGGCAACAGTTTTAGTTTGAGTGGCAAATACTTTTTCTCACTAGAGTTAAGGAGGGGGAAGAGAAATGAAAATAGATTTGTGTGCTCTCTTCAATCAGAGAAGCTATTATTTTTCCAAGCTTGTTATCTTTTTTCCTCATTATGTTAAAACTAATAAAATTTTGCACACACTGAAAACTCTGTTGAACCCTGCAAAATGGTAAAGAGGAGGGAAAAAATGCAGTTGTTAGCACTTTTGGAGCTTGGAAAAATCAATTGGAAAATTGATATTTATTCTGATTCATACTACAAATTCTATTTTTAGTTTATGAAGAGACCTCAACCTGTTTGTCTTCTGCACTGTCTGAAAAATTGAAGGAGAGCTGTTGTTTTCTACCTCTCTTAATTTTTGTATGTCAGGATATAGACTGTGCACCAAGGGATATTTATTTTTTTGTTTTGTTTTGTTTTTTGGTTTTTTTTGTTCCTGTGCTATGCCAAAAGAAATTAGTCAATTCACACTATTTGGACTCCTAGAAGAGAGAGAAGGGTGCAAATCTAGAAACAGAAAGAATAATAAAATTATCTTTGTTTTTTTTTTCCTGGGCTATGAAGGAAAAGTTAAATAGGACAGGGATTTGGGCTCTTCCTAACCTTGCTCCTGCAGCTTTTGATGATGTGGGATCTTCATAATGCAACCAGAGATTGCATTCTGACAGTTTTTCTTAACAGGCAGAAATAGATCCATCGTCCATTAGGTCTGATCTGTTTTTATCATTCTCTACTATTGACTGCACAACAACTCTGACAGTAGATTTTGAAGATTAATTGTGTTTAGCGTAACAGGGGCAAAAAAAAAATCATTATTTATTTCAAATCTTAACTGCTCAATCAGGAAGAAGCGAAAATGGAAAGAAGCACAATCAAGCCCTTGGCAGCTAGGATGGAGGAAATGGAGCATATAATGGAGGGCACACACTTTCCCTTGTGGTTTGAGTGAAAGGAGTCCCTGAAGTAGGATTAGGGGGCTGATATGTAAGAAATTTATAAAACAAAATGGTGGCCCTGCTATGAATGTTTCACATTTCTGTTTTACTTCAAGGAATGTATGATATGAATATTTAAAGGTGAACAGAAAGTATTTCTCTTTCTATTTCCTCCTTACTGGCCATCAAGGTGCACAGGATTCCCTATTTTCTGTCTGGGCCACTCCAAATTCTGTTTATTCATAAGTAGAGAGCTGCACACTTAATTTCTGCAGTAGACTGAGACAAACATAACTGACACCATGACCTTCTTTAATGAGGCTTTCCTATCTCTCTCTGTATTTTCATATTAGAGAAGTGCTACAGTCTCTAAGATAATTATTTTGTTTCTTTTGGACCTGGAAACCAGCCTCTTTTAATACTAGTGGTTATGAGAGGTGTTAATGGCTGTTACCAGTGGGTTGTTTCATCAGCAGGCACTTAAAGAGCTGGTTATAACTAACGGGCCTGACGATGTGCTAACCAGATGTCAGTTCTGTATCCTTTTCTTTTTCTGAATTTCACAACCTCAGTTTGAATCTCCTTTCCCGTGCTGGAATGCTACATCCAACCTTGCAGTTGATTAGATGTCCTATATAAAAATTGTCAGGTAATGTCCAGAGGAACAGTGAAAGGACATCAGTTTGAGGTCAAATGATCACTTAGACCTATATCATTATCATGTTATTAAAAAGATAGATAAAGTGTATAAATATTCTTATTGTAAGTAGATAATATTGGTCTAAGCAATTATGACTCTTTCAAGCAGTCATGTTTTCTCAGGTCTGCAGCTTTGTATTATTAGGATTAGATCATCATCGTGATCTGGTTGATAATCATGAGTATTCTACCTTTGTGCCATTTTAGGCACACTCCAAAATTTTTTCATGTTGTTTGAAGCTGCACAGGTAGCATAAGAATGCCCAACTGTATTTGAAAGTTAGGAACTTCTAATTTACTTAATTAAGCAGAAAATATTCATTATGTAGGTCTCTTCAAAGTATATATTTTATGTCAAGATTTCTTTTTGAAAACCTGGTGAAGATACAAGGATATTACTGCTGGTGCATGATCACTTTTATGTAATTTAGTTGATTTCTTTTTCATAACTGTGTATGGCGCTTATTCTGGACATATTTGTTGTTTTGATGTAAAATCAGGAGAGCATATACAAATTTAGAAGATTGTAGTGTGGGGATAGGTTTCCAAGAGCATTATTTTGCCTTAGTCATGTTTTAGTACACCTGAGGTCTGATTTTGAAAGATGACAAGTGGGTGTGTGACAGAAAGGGGTTTCATTTTGGTTTTCTTGTTCGGTTGTTTTTTTTTAAAATTTTACAGAATTAGAGGTGAATTCATAATAAACCATACAACATTCTATGATGAAATATTTGATGTGTCTGTCCTACCTGCACTGGCTCAACTGTAGGGTTTAGTTTTCTGTTTGGATTTTCTTTGTCAGCTTCCAAGCAGTGGAAGTAGCCTGCAGGTGATAAGTATCTCATTAATCTTTCTGATCCTCTAGCACTTGAGCATGAGAATAGCTGATCAATTACAGCAATTGTCTCCCTAAATGAGCTTTGCACATCTGCCTCTTATTTCATTAACTGCCCCTATATCTGATAGAATGGAAGCCTAGTGGCTTCTTACAGCTTGTTCTGTGTTACTGTACAATAAGGATGGGGTTGTTAGCAAAATGGGCACAAAAGGGTATTTATCCACTACCCAAAATAAATATACATGCTATTGTGTAGGAGTGCTTTTGTCTCTAATCACTGTTTGTAGAAACCTTCTTAAAGCACATCAGCTTGTTTTCCAGCCACCTATTTAGCCCTTACTTGTAAGCTTATTTGTAAATTTATCATTTTTCTAACATAGCCAATGTGTTTCCAGGCCCTAAAGCATCATATCAATGACTATATGGTTTTAGATAACAGAAGCTAGCACATGTAAAGTTAACAGTAGAAATGAAATTTCCTGCAAGTGTCCTTACAATTAATCTTTAAAATACTTAGATATGGCATCCTTCTCTCAGAGAGTAAATTTACATTTCCAAAGCTGCAAACGAGTATTTGCAATAGTGACAATGTTACTAGATATTTATTGTTTACATGAAGTACAAAACAATGAGTAACAGTTAGACTACATAATCCAGGGTTTGTTCTAAAAAACATGCCCAAAAATTATGGGACTTGATTTTAATAAAAATATTATTTCTCATGAATGCCTGTTTCATTAATACTCAAGCTTTCAATTAGAGGATAATCAATTACCAGATGAAAACTAAAATAATGTCTAAGCAGAGGCTTTATTCCTTACCTGTTATTAACTGATCACTGTAGTCTTATGGACTTACATTATTTATTATTCAAAAGCTGTTAACTTATGTTTATCATACATTAAATTGCTTCAGATTATGCCAATATTTATTTATTTATTTTAAAAAACTATGCTAAATGCCAACAATAATTAGAAGACATTCTGTCCTGAACTGCTCTAGATTATTCCAGGTGATTTTCACAAACATTTAAATATTCTTAAAACTCAAATTCTCAGTTAATCATGCTTGAAACTTCTTTTATTCTGAGTTATAAAAAATATACATTTATATATTTTATGGATTTCTGGAACGATTGAGCTATAATATCAAAATACCACCATCTTTTAAACTAATTTTTGACTGTTTATTGCAGGTCTTGTTTGTATGAAGTCAAGCACTTCAGTGGTTGAACTGGTTATGCTGCTTTGTTCACAGGTAAGACATTCTCTGGTTTTGATTGTATTAATTTCCTTGTGTAATCACTGTCAGCCAAGGAATTGTATCTGGCAGTTTGTTTCATTCTTCCATTTCATTACAAAAAAAACCCCAAATTAGTTTCTTCTGCTAATACATAAATTGTAGATTTTTTTTTTTTAGATAGTCATTCTACAGTTTTTCTATATTCACAGGGTATGCAAGGTATATTTGCATTTATGTTCTAAAAGTGCGTGGATGTACATTATGCATTTTCTCTGTGTATGAGCTCTCCTGCAAGCCTGTTCTTATTTAGAATATGTAAGTAGGATACTGTGGTCATAATTTTATGTTGAAATTTGTCTTAGTGATTTTTTTAAAACATTACTTTGTGCTGACTTTATTACTTTTGATATACATGACATAACATTGAATATTTTACGTAGCTGTCAGTATATAAAAAGCAGAGGAACATGGATTAAGTAGTCCTCAAGTCTGGCAGAAGCAGAACATTTCTACATGAAAATTCTGTGGTTAATTATTGGGGTTTTAACACAGCAGTAATGGGTTTCTCAGAAATCCAAATTAATTAATATTTTGAAATGCTTTCAAAAATAAAATATTGAATGCTAAACTAGTTTCTCATACTGTTTGGATTATTTATATCTCAATTTTCATATTATTTGTTTTGCTAGAAGTGTTATTGGCTAATATTGTGTATATACCCTTTTGCTTTAAACTGCCAATAAGACGCTATCAGCAAACATTTTAGAACTTTGTTAACTTTGTAGAATGTAAGAAAATTTTGATTTCCCAACAGATCCCAATAACTTCGCAAGTTTTTATACTTCTCTAAAAAATTATAACATTGCATTAACCACATTTCTCACAGAACTATAATACCAGTTCAACTCAAAACAAGTTTGTGTATAAAATTCCCAGGTTAAATTATTATATTATTATCAAAGACAATTACTTATTTGTAGCTTTTCTTAAGCATACATTACTGCACATCAACAGAGTACACCAAAAGTAAACTGTAAACAAAGGCATTTCTAGGGACCATTGAAATGAAGATCTACTTTTGAGAAATCTATCTGAAAATAATAAACATTTACAAGTGGTTTTAGGGGAGAGTGTTCCAACTTACCTTGCCTGTCTGTAGGTTGCATTTCTTCAAGCTTGTGTCATAAGGAAATCATTAAATCTTGTTTTCCTTTGTATTTTTTTTCCTCTTCCTTTTTTTTTCTCCCTCTTTTAGAGGGATATCAGTTAGGGAAAAGAAAAAGAAAAATACATCCCTGGCAGGAATCCTCAGTGGGATTTCAACTTCAAACCTTCTCTAGCAGGGCACTTGAAAAATTTGTTACCTAATAATGGTGAAGTCCTGGGTTCCAAGAAAATTCCAAAAGATCCATTAAGGCATTTGAGTCGAATGTTCATGTCATGCAACTTTTTTCTTCTATTTTTAGCAGCTCCTGAAACATATTTTCAAGGGAAAGAATAAACTTATAGTCCTTTCTTCCCTAGCCTTTGGTTTCACTGCAGTTCTCAAGAATAAAGTGGAATGTAGCATTAGGGTCTAGTGTCTTTGATGGCCTCATCATCTAATCATAGGTTTAACATTACTCATTTGCTGGCTCCAGGAATTCCTGCCATTAAGGGCCCTAGAGATGAAACTTTGCCTCAAATATTGATTGAAAGGAAGAGAGAGAAATTTAAGCTCTTTCTGCAATGCTCTTTCTTTAGACATCTCAGTAAAGCACATAACAAATGCAGCAAAAATCAATTTGTTATTTTTATGACTGCTGTATATGTTGGGTTTTATTTCAAAGTATTTTAAAAATAAGGTTCACTTTATACCTGGAACAAGGAGAAGCGCCTAATCATTTTGAAGCTTCAAACGTGTATTTATTTTCTTCAGTGTTTGCTTGGAAGAACTCTTTTACATCTACCTATTTGAGGAAATTGCAAGCCTTTAGTTTTATACCCCATCTGATACTTCGGGGTTGTTTCCTTGCCTTCTAAATAAGGAGGATTTTGTCTCTGGATGTCCATTTATTAGGAAGTTTTTCAGGAGTTAATGCTGTAGTGTTAGTTGGGAGAGTCATGGTAATTGTTTCTACAGGAACTGGTCAACAGGGGGCTGTAGTGGTGCAAATTGAAGTCTCCTCCCCTCACCTTCCTGACCTCTGGAATATTCTTCTGAACAGCAGCATTTCCACAGAATATAGTGGTTTATCCTATAGGTGTAGACAAACCAGTCTGCACTTCTAGTCATCTACAGGTGTCATGGTTTGAGGCAACAGGGAAGATTTTTTTTTTTGTTATTTACATTTTAAAACTATCTGTCAAAAGAAAACATGAGATAAATGCTATGAAAATTGTAATACGTAAAATGGCTAGAAGAAAATGACAGGCAAATATCATAATCCAGCCTAATGTTAGCAGAACTTGGAATTAGGATCATAGGAGATGTTGTCCACAGCAAATGAGGATAATTCATCTCTATATAAAGAAGAAACAGTGATACCTGAGGTTTTACCTTATGACCAATTAAGCAATGTGAACTGGAAAGACTGCATAAAGCATATAGTTTGTGGGTTTTTAATAATCCCAGTGTAAATAGGGCTTTTCTTCGTAATGTGGGTAAATCCTTCATGTTCAAATTGAATGACATTTTACAGATTATGTGGGGAAGTTTGAAAAGTGTCACTCAAAAGATAGATGGCGATAATAAAAACCTTTGAAAAGTACAATTTTGTTTGCACAGAACAGAGTAACTTTAGACATTGAAAAGGAAAGGGAAATGCAAAGTTTGTTTTCCTTTCATTTGCTACAGCAAATTAGATGCTTTTATGCTTTTTATGTTGGAAATTCCATGTTAACGACTACAGATTAGCAAGGATGTCAGAATTTTTTTTCTTATCTGAGCTCCTGAATAAAATCAACATTGCCAGCGGCTCACATCCAAGGTATGGTCTAAATTTACATGAAATATCACATTACAAATGTCTGAAGGTACATGTCATGGATAATTCAGTTCATATGGGCAGCCTTTTAGGCTCTGAGGACTATGCAATCAAGCCTTTTCCCCAAAGGAATTTGGAGTTTCTGTGAAAAATACGTATTAAGTTTTAAAGGAACTCCTGTATGGATGGTACATCATTTGCAGGTTTGGGGAAGAACAAAAAGCACTCCTCTGTGTTTTCAGAATCTTTCTTGTACTGTAACTTGCATTATCTGTACTAGATTAAAATTCAGGTTAATTTGAAGGCTTTCTTTTCTATATTTCTTATGTAAACCACAACCACACATCCAAGCACTTGAAAGAAAGATTTCTAAATAATTTATGATAAACATATAATGATTTTCACATTTCCTAAGATTGGCCTTTTTATTTGTATTTAGTCTATTTTAACATAAAATGGATGAAGATGTGTTATGTTTGACAATATCTGTGCTTGATTAGCTGGTCTTTGTTCTCTCAGCCTAGCTGAGCAAGTCACAGCTGTGTTGCTGTTGGAGTGGCAGATTTCTTCAATAAGCCATGCAGTATTAGAAAAATGCATCAATTTTTGCAGTGTAGTTCTTTCTTACATCAGATTTAGATTTTAACTACTTTTTTCATATTATTTTTTCTTTATTTTTTTTCCTAACCAAAATGCTACAATAGTTTCTAATTACTTCCAAATCTTTTGTGGATTCTTCTCTTTAGGGAGACACCTTCTGAAGAAATTGAGTTGTTGTGTCCCAAAGGAGTTTTATCTTATACCACTTGTATTTTTCTGTATCTTATCTATTTACAAGAGAAATTAATTTTCTTTAAAAGAAAATACTGATTTATTATTTAAGACATCTTGTTACTCGGTCTGTTTGAAAATATAATTATTGTGAGGATAAATGCTTCATTGTCCTAAGTGGCAGAAAAAATTCGGAACGATATCAAAATTAGAAATTAGTTGCACATTATGGAGAGGTGTAAAAACAAAGGAACAAATAAAAAAATACCCCAAAGATGTGCCTGGCTTGTCTAAATTCAAAGGCAATCATCAGAAAATAAATTTTGTGGTTGTTTTATCTCTGAGAATAAAGGCCGATCAACCAGGCACTGCAGGGATTTCAGTAAACACCAGCAGATCTAGACGTACTTTCTGCCTCAAAGTATGGGATAATTCTTCAGAAACTGGCAATTGATCAACACAGAAACCAAGGAATTTTTTTTTTTTTTTTTTTTTAACGATAACAACAACCTTTTTCTGGTTCTTGCAGAGTGACCAGAAGATGCCTTGAAATGTGCAATTCAGGTAGTAGAAGCACAGTGCACAATTCTTGATACTAAACATACTGTATTAAGGCTTTCTATAAGAGTTTAAGAAGGAGTTGCCCAGCTTTGCTGTACAGAAACATTTTACTTTTCATTATATATTTTCCTTTTCTGTAATATTTCTTGTCTTTTTACTCTTATTGCCAGTATTAGATTCAACTTTAATTATATTTCTTGGTCTCCTTCCAGAGGTATTCCTAGAGTTCTCATAGTCTATAATTTTTGTTAAATAAGCGATTGCACTTTCAGAGTAACTGTGATAGCAGAACGGTTACAGAAGTGTTTGCTATTTGTCTTTTTGACACCAACTGCAATAGGAAAGGCTGAAGATAAATTAAATAATAACTGTTTCCCTTAAATCTAAGGGGGAAAAAAACCCCTACAACTTAATCTAGTTAGGAAATTAAGTTTGATATAACTTCAATGATGAAATTAGTGTTGGTTATGCAAATTCCTATGAGGATATAATTTTTTAATCTCTCTTTTCCTTATCACGGAACAAGTTGGGTGTTTACCTTTGCTTGTGTTTTTCTATTTGTTCTGTTGTATTATCCATTGCCTCTGTTTTTGTATTAGTAATACAAAAATTAGTAATTAGTAATAGGAGACAACTCTGCATATAATATCACTGCAAAAGTCTGACTTAAAATTTGATTTTTGACAGGGGAATGATGCATAGTAACACACATGCAAACATACAGAAACTTATTGTTTCAATAATCCTCTTTTCCAGCATATCTTTAAAACATTTTTCCTAACAAAGTTCTGTATCTGCTACATTACTTCCACCCTGCAGCTTCTTCTCTGTGAACCCCACTTTCATACCAGTGCTGATATTCACAAGAGTAACTCACAAACACATGAGAAAACTACTCAGACATTTGCTCCCTGGTTTAGTGACTGTTCAGCTAAGAGCCTTGTTCAAAAGTCGCCAGAACTACTCAAAGGATTCAGGATTGAAAAACTGGGAGCACAGAGGAGAAAACACAACTCATGTTTTCACAGCAGCAAGCTGTAAATTCAGATCTCTGCATCTAATGGAACCACACTGTTAGGCTACAGTTTTAGTGGTCAGTTTAGGCTTCTCTCTGGCCAACATTACACTTGCCGATGTATCGTACCTTCTCCATGCCTAGCTCCATGTTGCTGCTGATCCCTTTCATCAGGATGTGTAATGGTGAAAACAGACACATCAAATCAAAAATTAACTCTGAGTAAAAAAGTTATTTTTACCTGGTTATGCTTCTAAGGTAGCCATGAAACCAACAGTTTATAGCAGGTGGCAGATCGATGGCTGGGGCTCTAGGAAAGGCAGGCTGCGTCTGTAAGAGTCAAGATACAAGAAAGGAATTTTGGCATTTAGTGGGAGAAGTTAGAGCTAAAGCAAGAAGTTAAAATAAAGAAAAAAAACTCACAGATTTTTGTATGCTGGGCAAGGCGCTAGAAATCTGTATAACATTTTCAGTAATGTTGCTTCATAACAGCTTTGTATCTTCACATTTTACCACAGACTCAAAGTCCAATAACCGAAATCTTTGTAGATGAAGTGAGTACTTTCTATAAGATTCTTATCCTATTTGGCCTACATAAAGGTCTGTCAAGAGGGAGGGGATATTTCTTCTGTGTTCTTATGCAATATCAAATATGGTACAGCTTAAACACATACTTAAGTTCTAATGTTGATTTTGGGCTCTTCATAATACACCACATGGCCTATACAGAAATAGGTTGTTATACACACTTAGTGTAATTTCCTAAATGAACTTCAGTACAAACTACAGGAGAAGCCAAAAATTTTTCCCTTTATGTGTTTGTTGGGGTTTTTCTCTAAAATTAAGTGGTTTTCTGGGGAGATGGTTTTTTGTGGTTTTTGTTTTTTTTTTTTAAGACTTATTTTCCCTCCCTTGGCATTTCTTACCTGCTTTAAGGAATTCTGGTGTTCTGGTGAACGATCTGGAAAACTATTTGCCAGAAGATGATAGTTTTTCATTACCTATTTTTTTTTTTGTATACTCTAAAGGGGTATCAGAATTTTCTTGCATTGTCCATGTGTGGAATGTCTTCCAGCCCAATCTATCTTCATCTCTTGATCATCTGCTTCTGATAATCTAACTTTCAAATAGAAACCATTAGTATATTCTTTCCTACTTGTTGAGGGATATTACTTTATCATTCTGTGAGGTGTCATTAGAGATTCCCATATATTTAGAAAACTAATTCTGTGTTTTGCTTTTAGTAATAAGCAGGATGTTTTCTTTTTTATCTTATACCAGAGTTATCAAGGGACTTCAGACCCTTTCTTTTGTCTGTCCTTGTCAGAGTACTTTTGTCAAATAATATGAAAGAATATACATGAGTGAGAAGCTGATGTGAACATTTTCTGGATTCATGGCAAGACATGCAGAATCAGGAAAGTGTAAGAATCAGTCTCTGTATTTAATGTGGCAAGGTGTCTTCCACTGACTTCTCTATAAAGCTACTACACAACTGAGAAGGATCTGAGACCTGGAAGAAATACCTAGAAAGTCAGAATGAGTTGGTATTTCTTGAAGGGCTGGGAAAGAATACAAAGCTCATTACTGGAGCCTGTCAAAAATAATAAATATACCACAGCTTTCAGGGTGTTCACTATAATGGGGTTCACGACAATGGAGACAATCTGAGGACCACTTTTCTGTACATCCAAAGATTTATTTATTTGTTTATTTTGAGACGACTTCAAATCAGTTATCTATCCCTAACATCAAAGAGTGGTTGAGTAAAAAGTGGACTGGCATTTAGGATAAATTGCCATACAAAGTATACATGTTGTTAATAATAATTTTAGTATATCTTAATTGAAAAAAATATTTTTCCAGTCAGAAGGTGAGCTCTAGAAGTCATGGAGATATGTATATCTTGTAGCATATATATTTTGCCTTTATTAGAAGATATGCAGGATTTCTACAAGATGATGAAGGTTAATTTTCTAAATAAATTTAGTCATTTCCCTAGTGTTGTTTGAATAATGTTTTTGCAATTGTAGGTTTTTTGCTTTTTTTTTTTCCTTCCACGATACCTATGAAATGTTCCTCTGGGAATGTTTGACTTCATTCAAGATAAATTGGGCAATTACCACAGGTGATCAGAAGGGCAATGTGTCTATGTGTTTCCAAGAAAGCGAAACATTAGCATATTATTTAAAGTCAAGAGAATAGAGGAAAAATGAGGCTGTAGTCTTGTGAAACTGTAATCCAAAACTTTCTATTACCTTTGTTTTATTAATTTCGTATTTATGTAAATAGTGTTATGAAAGTTTCACATTCTTTTCCTTTCTGGAATTTGGCCAGAGGCCAGGAGTAATCCAATACTTGCAGATTTTCCTTCCAGGAGGATGTCGTCAGTCATTCTGCAACTTGCTTATTGTGGGAAATAGCCACTTTTAAAATGGATGACCAATTACAAAAACCTAACATTGATCCCAAATTTATTGAAATAGTAGACCAAGAGTACATTTTTTTTATCCTCTATCAGCAGTATATATGTGAGTATGAGAGAAGAATACAGGCAGTGTCACTGGAATTCTTAGAACTGATTCTCATTCCAAACAATAATGCAAGGTTTTCAGACTCCAATACCTTTAGGTAAATTCTTCTAGGACTGGAAAGGACAATTCTATGATCTTAAAAACAGTATAATTATCTCAAAAAATTGTGACTGTGTCTTGAAATCAGTTTTCCTGTTTCTACCTGTTTTTACCTGCTTTTAATGAACACAGTTTTCTGCCATAAAAAAACCGCAAAACATTTCATATATCATGTAACATTTCTTTTGATTATTTCCTCCTAAATGAAGTAAAGCAAGTTATTGGTGATTTTTGGCTAGGAAGTTATTGGTGATTTTAGGAGGTAACTCCATAACATAGAGTTCAAACCCAAGCTAAATTACATGCATGTTGTGAATTGCAAACACATTTTTATAGTTTCTATTTCCTTCTCCAGATGAAAACTAGCGCTTGTTCAGATCCATACAAGGTTTTCCATTAAATGTATTCACGGATATAGAAAGAATAAAGTTGGTATAATAGAATTTCATCTTTCTCAATAAGTTTCAATTACAATGATCAAAGTATTGAGGTGTCAACTGAGTTATCAATATCTTAGACTAGAAAATTCACTAAATGTTCAGTATGACAAAAACAAATTAAACTCAGTTCAATTTAAGACATCGAAAGAGAGAAGTCCAATGAAGATAAAACTGATTGACACAGTAGCACCTGTAGTTCGAGGAGAATTGTAGGATGGTTACTACACCAGGTATCTCTCTCTTTCATTAACTGCACTCCTTTGAGAAACTTGAAACTTCTTACATAAATTTAGAGTTACTTGCAGAAAGTGGAAAGGGTGAGAGAACTCTGAGAATCACAATGTCTTTTTTATATAACTCTACTACATTATCACAAGACTTTTTAAAATACATATTCTAGATACCATGAATAAAAATGTAAAAATTGTAAGCAAAATATTATTTGGAAAAAAAATACTATAAACTAAAAGAAGTTATTAACCTGTCAAGTCTAGTTTTTCCTTTTTGACCCCTCCACTACTATTTTTCCAGTGCAAATTTTCCATTATCAATGTTTTTTGCTTCGACTAATATTGCTTTTTTCTTTCTTTTTTTTTTTTTTTTTTTTTTTGTATATTTTCTGGAGATTGGAGATTTTTAAAGAACTAGAACTTGGAAAATACACTCAAAAGCAAAAATTGTAATGATATCAGAGAGTAAATGAATGTACGTCATGTTTAAAAAAAATCTGAATTTCAAGCAATATCTGTACTGTGTTATTCAATTCATCTCCTGTCCTCTGCATGAAGAGTTTCACAACAGGTTTCAGTCTGAACCTTCTTTTAAGGACATGGTACTGATGCATTCTCTATGCATTGACATTTTTCAAGCAATGACAGAATAGATTAGGAGGAGAAATTAAGGAATGTGGCAATTTCCATTATCCTAATAATTTAGTACATTTTTTATGAATATAATTCAATAGCATTTTGCATAATAAAAATTATTTACAACAAAGCCATACTGGAAGTATAAAATAATAATTGAACTGAATGTCTAAAGTCACAACGCTTAATGATTATGCGTGAAGACAATTTTTTAAATTTATTTATCAATAGAGTCAAAAACTAAATTTCTGTTCTGTTTTTAGTACAAAGAAGTGGTGTCATCATTCTTGAACACTGTCAGTGTTAGACAGCCTCTGAGTCTTCTACACCCCACCTTATTGAGTCATCACCACTGCCTACCAAGCAGGAGCCCCAGGGGAAGAGAGATCCATGCATTCTTGTATAGAAGTTGTTGTCTTGTACATGATTTTGTCAAATGCTTCTGTTATTTCAGCACCTAATTGCTACCATCATTTTTGAGGCATGGAAAAGGCTTTGAGCTCTTGCTCTAAGGCCCAGAAGATTCATGATACACCAAAACCACATGAGATGTAGTCTAGTCATTCAGGCACTTAGCTGCTAATAACCACATGACTGTTCTGTGATTCCACCTGGCTGTAGCATAAATCTTCCAACTACTGTCTGTTTTTCCACTTCTTGCATTTTGGGGTTGAGAAAGATTCCTTTGGAATCCAAAAGAATATAAACAAAATTACTCCACATCTTAATCCAGTTCTTAAAGTACATGCGATGACATGAATGACCATTGCAAATGCAACTGTAATGCTGGCATGGAAAAATATTTTCAATCTATTGTTTGCATCTTCTAAAAACAAAATGAAAAAAAAAGAAAACCAGGTCCCTCTTCACATATATAGGTCATCTCTCAGGATCATGAATCTGTTTGTTAAATTATGCCTAAAAGTGAAATAAAATTGTGGCAGTAATGATTATTCCCTTATTTATGGATTAACGGAGGATTGAGAGTCTTTTCTAAATCTTGTAGTAGCTACTTTGTAGTGAAACAATGTATGAACCATGAATCCTAATTTCTTTCCATGTTTTGCATCATTATGTTTTTCACTAGTTTTGGGTAGATAGTTGATCAAGTTTAAAACATTTTTACCATTAATAATTACTTCAGATAAAGTGATGAGATTTTCCACCTATGGAGATATAAGAAGTGATTTTTTTGCTTCCATATAGATGTCTTCTTAGTGGCTTTTTAGGCAATTTAAGATATCTCACATAAAATCCAGTTAGCCATTTTGGATGTCCTGCAAAATCTGAGACGTTAAAACTGAGCAGGAAGATCTGGCAAAATACTTGCAAGAATCTCTTGGACTTTTTCAGACACAGAAAGACCCTCCATTACCTTTTAAAAATTTAATCAGCATGCTTTCTTCGACCTGTCTTAGGAAGCCTTTATTCCTTTCTCCTTTTTCTTTTCAACTTCTTTTCTGACTGCAAAGTCATGGCAGCTGTGGTGTAGAAAAGCATATCAAAAGAAAATGCTGATAGTGGTTTGTATAGTGTACAGTAAAAGCCTCTGATAAAAAAAAATGCTGTACTTTGACTACTATCTCTAACCCAGACTTTTGTTTCTTAACATGTCTCAAGGTGCCTGTGTTTAGGTAATTGAATTATTTCATTCTTAGTTTCTCAGAGTGATTTTCTACTCAACACAGATGATTTAACTGTTTCCAAAAGTTATATCATTATCTTCAGTTACTAGATTTGAAAAATAACAAAATGAATGGCACTGAAGAAAGGATCTGTTACAATGGTTTTCTAGCTCATAAGCTAGAGGCTTGGGTGCTGATACTCTGTCTTCCCTAACCAGACCAGGAGTTACCTGCTCAGCCACGGGTCAAGAGAATGTTCAATATTTGGATATTTCAGTAGCTTGCCTTTTATAAAACCATTCAAGAGTATTAGATTGTTGTTGTTGGGATTTTTTTAAGATGCATGACTTGGTCATATCTGTAAATTTGTATAATCAGTAAGCACTTTGCAATTAGTGACTAGATTTCACAGCTGTTCTTTGAGAAAATTTCCTTATCTATGGAAAGCTATTTTTTTTTTCACCCATATGAGGGAAAAAGAATTGTGAATTTCTGCCTGACTTTTTACTCTTGGAAAAAAAAAAATTAATATATTAAAGGAAAAGTTCTGTAACTGTAACCATCTACCCATTGACAACATATAGTTTTAGTCTAGGAATTCTCTCTGCTATCCAGCTAATATACTTTGGTTTGGTTTTTTTCATTATGATGCAGAGGAAATTTTTAAGGAATTATCACAAAAGAAAGTAATATTTACTTGTTAGAGATCAATTCTTTTTCATCTCAAGTATCAGAATTCTTGATGTGATGGAAGCAGTGGTTGCATGGCAGAAGCTATTTGTGATGCAGTGTGAAACTTTTCTTTAACTTAGTGGTATATGAAGTAAAATCCTGTTAAATTTAATATCAGTTAGGTGTTTTAGATTAGTTTGAAGTTTCATCTTGAAAATCCATGGTAACAGTAAATCAATAATAAAAAATTAGTTTGGTATAATAGGCTGGTTTTGTTTTCACTTATAATCAGAAAGAAGCAAAAATTGAACTCTGAGGGTGGATTTTACACAGATTTTTGGCTGTCCTTTATATTAAAATGTGCAAGGTGTAGCAGTGAAGCAACATGAAGAAGGTACTTTGTTGCACTGAGGTTCATTGGGCAACTACATGAACTGCAGAAACGAGATGTGTTTTCTTATTCTCTAGACAAGGATGCTAAAGCTTGCTTAAGGGTGAAAAAGAAGACACTACCACCTAAAATTTATTTGAAAATCTGAATGAATTACAGGGTTTTTTAAATTATCAGATCATTCTTTTGATGGGGGGGAGTGTTGGGGGGAATTAAGAAGTTCTGCCTAAATTCAATCTCCTTAGGAAGTCACCAGGGTCAGCTTCAAAAATGTGGTTTAAAATCCTTGGGTTTTGATCATGTTATGTTTTATCTTCTTAGGAATGGCAAAATTCTATTCAGAAGAATGCAGGACTTGCATTTATTGAGCTCATCAATGAAGGAAGGTAATGAATTTTAAAGCTTTTGAACAAGTAGTCATTTTGCATTTATTCCATTGGGTGATAATACTTCCTCACCATCTGTTCAAAAAGATTGTGAAAAGGCCATGTTAATTAAGAGATTTATTGTATAGATACTTTATATAGTAAATATTTAATTTATAAATGTGTAAATTTTGAAAAATTTGTTTATTGACAGAAAGAAATAGAATTCCCTTGAACCATATATAAGTTTAAGGTTATCTGAGAACTGAACCACCATTCTCCAGAGCAGCAAGGTTGTTTCACCCAGACAGTCCAGGGAGCCCAATCTGTAAAACCATCTGCTGCTCCATCTGTTTTAGGAGCACAGCATTCATTTTACAGACATACTTCTCTATACTATAATTTCATTATTATTTTATCTAGAATTTCCAACCAATTTGAGTCCTGCAAACCACACATGACATTATGTTTATATGAGCTTCCTTGATTTTAAAATTTTTAATGAAATTTTTTACCAATCTTCAAGTAATTTTAATTGTATGTGTTCTAGTCTGTGCATTGTTTCTCATTACTTCCAGCCAGCAAGCTGGGAAGCAAAGGGAGAATTTTTGGCCGTTCTGGTAGGAACATACCCAAGACAAACAAAACCACTCAGGCAATGTGTCTGAATTGTATTGGTCAATACGTTAAATCCATTTGAATCTACACATTTTGTTATGCGCAGCTAAAAAGTAAAAATAGCAATACACCTGTTGAAGAGATCTTGTCATTTTATGTGTGATTTATTTTTTCATCAATGATATCTAATTATTAAAGTGAAGTATCAAAGATATTTGTAGGATATTTTTTGTCTAGCTGATATTTTGGTGGTTAAATCATGCATTTATTTGAAAGAAAGTTTAGAAAAAAAAGTCAGAGTATAGAAATATAGGAGTATGAGTATCAAAAAAAAAAAAAAAAAAAGAGTGTGTTATTACCCAGTATTTGGCTGGTACAAATTCTCCTTGATTTCCTGTGCACACTGAAGTTATAGTGCTATATAGCAATAGGAAACATAAGCTCCACCATTGGAAATTCTTCTTGCTGTGAGGGGCAAATATGAGTTTTTACACCATAACAGGGTTCGACTGATTGGGTCGTGTACTGCACATTGTACAAGAAATTGTACCTGGCAACAGACTAAATAATTATAGTAAGCTTATGTTCTTGGATAGCAATATGCAATACCATTTGGACCTTTTTTTATTATCTCAGCCAGGATATTGAGATCAGATATTATTGCATGCTCACTATTGATAAAATGTCTGTTCTGAACAAGTCCTATATCTGCATATGTTTAGCAGTCAGGTTTTAAGATACCAGTGGACATTCTAATCCCCTCTAACGATGACTTTTCAAAAATAAGTAACATTTAAGAACCACTCCTTAAATCCAGTCATAGGAATGTCTAATCAAGCTGCCCTTGGACACACGTTCCACCCCATACTTTTCTCAGAAAGGTGTTTTAGAATAAGTATGTGTGTGTTACTGAAATGCTTTTCTTTGCAATCAGCCTGTTTGTTTTTAATGTACCCTTTTGGGGAAAAAAATAACAATCCTTTAACTGCAAATTGTTATAAATATTTATTCTGCTTAATAGCTAAACTTGTGAATGCAATTCATCAATCATAGCTAGAGAATGCAATTGTGCAGTTGTCAACAATTAACAGGACATAAACAGTTGATGAATGTGCAGCTGAATTAAAGTGCTCCCTAGGATAACCTGAAATTATAAACTGGATCATTTAAAGGAATCTAACAAAGGATCTTTATAATTAAAACAAAGCAGGGTTAATGGGATGTAAAATTGCATATAATCGCTGTGCAATAATGATTGAATTTTAAATTATTAAAAGCAAAATGAAGACTAAGACTATTTTGAAGGACTTTCTGGGTAAGATTTTGAGAGACCTGGGAGATAAATCAAAAGTTTTTCAAAAGATTCTTCTTTTTAAGGTGGATGAAAATATTTAGATGTAATGCAGAAGTCCACATTTTTAATATCTTCAGCTAGACACCTATATTTTAATATAAGTATGCTATAAGGTGATTTTCTGAGTACCTAACTCTTGTGATTTCTTCTTGAAATAATTTAAGTGCCTTTAGGAATTTCTAATGTATTGGAAATATTCTTAAACTAAATATTTCGGTATAGATGTAGTTTAAGCAATTACAACTATATTCCTGTTACTTTAACAAGCTGCATTCATTTTAAATAGGTTAATTTACTCTCTTTCTGATGGGTTTTGGTATAGATAATGGTTTTTTAGGAAGATCGGAATAACATGTAATTTTGGAATTCAATACTGATACAGCTTTCTAGAAATAGGACTCTTGTAACAGCTTTTAGTGTAACAAGAGATCTGACTGCAGATTTAAATTAATTCTTTCAAGGTATGTAATACACCTGAAAGATTTAGTGACATCCTGGTTATGATCTTGAACTTTATGCTTCTATATAATCAGTCTTCTGCTATGAATGTGGGATGTTGAGGATATCACACATGTCAAGAGCTTCACTGACAGCAGCTTAATTAGGATTTCAGATTTACATTGGGGTGTACACATAAACAGGCTTCATAATTTTAGAGCTGGATGCATCTGCAATGTTGGCTGTGAAAGGAGACATGAAAAGACTTCTTTAGGAATGATATGTGAGGGAGACAATGGCCCATGTTTAAGTGGAGTAATGATGGATGAGGTCAAAAGAAAATGGCTGCTTACTGACAAAAACAAGAGATAAGAGCACCCACCTCAAGTAAATATGTATGCAAATGCATATGTCTTGGGCAACTAGGAGTAGACATTACTCCATATGCAATCACAAAACTATGATATGATTGAAAGACATGAATAAGCTTTGGTGGGACAGCCTGCACTGCATGACAGAAGTGCTGCAATAGACAATTTCCTAGGAAAAGGTAGCCAGAGAAAGCAAGGAAGGAGTGTTGCCTTCTCTGTGAAGAAGCAGTTCAGGTTTTTGAAGTTCTTCAGTGGGATGGAAGATAGTCTGGTTGATAGCATATATCACAGGATGAGAGTAGAGTCACAGTGGTGTTACAGACCACCCATTCAGAGTGGGAGAAAGGAAGAAGCATTCTCTAAACCCCTTGAAGTATCTGGATCACAAACCCTAGTTGCCCATGAGGGTTTTTAACCTTCCTGACAACTTCTGGACATGCAACAAGGTGGGATGCATGTAGGGAGGAGAATTACTGAAGACTGCTGGGGATGACTTCTGGATACGGGATCAGATAGCTAAGACTGACACACAGCAGGATCTACTATTTACCAGTAGGCAAGAATTATTTTTGAATGTGATTAATTAATGGCACCTTTGGCTGTACTTGCCATGAAACAGTGGTGTTCAAGGCCCTGAGGGAAATTAGGATTGAAAGTAGCAGAATGAGTGCAAATTTTAGTCTATTCAGGAAACGGGTCAGTCGGATCCCATGGGAGGCAAATGTGTTCCTTGAAGGTAGTTCTGAAAGGTGTCAGACTTTTAAGTACAGCATTATCCAAGTGCAGGAACAGGAAAAATATATATGTAGCAAGAGAGTGGTTCAGCCAGGAAAAGAAATTATTATAGAGCTCTGATACAAAAAGAGAGTACAAAGGAGGTGGAGCTAGAAGCTGGCTAGAAAGGAAGAATTTAAAAGTGTGAGCACATAAGGAATATTGTCGGGAAGACCAGCAGTCAGCTGGAAATGAAACTTGGAAGAGATATTGAGGATAACAAGAGCTTCATTAGTAGGCTGACCAAGGGAAGTGTCTTGGTCATTGTTGTAGAATGGGGTGGATGATTTAGTCACCCATTTAGATATGACTGAGATGCTCAATGCCTTATTTGCCTCCATCTTCACTAAATTTTATCAAGGCTCTTCCTTTAGTGAAAGGGTTCAAGGAGGACATCTACCAACAGTAGGTAAGGTCTGAGTCAAGAATTCCTTGAAACAACTTGTGCCATGCAAGCCCATGATACCTGATGGGGTACATCTGATGGTTGTGAAAGTCTTTGTGAGGCTGATCACTGATCCAAGAAGTCAAGAAAATTTGGGAAGGTTACAGGTGCCTGGAGAAAGGCATATGTTACACTCATCTTTAAAACAGTCCTCAAAATCCGGGGAAAGGCTTGTCATCTTTTCTTCTGGCCCTTGGAAGACCATGTAGCAAGTCCCTTTGAAAGATATTCTGGCTGCTTGAAAGAGAAGGTAATTGAACAATCAACATGGATTTACAAAAGGTGAACCATCCATGGCCAAACTGCTTGCTTTCTGTGATAAAAAAAAAGATAAAACAGTCAGATTTGTGGTCACAAGAGTAACAATGGACATCATTTATCTTAACACTTGAAAGGTCCCACAATATTCACGCACCAATTAGAAGTCTACATTCTGTAGTGATGCACAACTGAATAGATAAAATTACTATTTAAACAGGGTCCAAAGTTTAATTGGTTGTACCTTAGCTTAATGTTTTTGACAAGCAGAGTATCTCAGGGATCTATCCTGCCTAAGAGATGGATTTTATAGGTCATGATCTGTTCATCTTTCAGAGCTGAATTACTATCCTCATCATCCATTTCCTTTCCCCATTATGCTTTGTCATCACTCACCTCTTTAAAGATATGATCTTGTTCCTTTCATTTAAATATTTTCCTTTACTTTTTATATAATTTATTCATTTTGAATAGAAGTGGTTTGATTATAATATAAATTTAAGGCAACATAAGCCTATATTTAATCGCAGATTTAAAATTGTAAACTTTGCTCCTGTAATTCCATGTCTGTACGTAAGTGTGCTTTCTGCCTTTAGCCATGAAAATACATATTTTAGCATTCAACATATGGAGCTCTGAGCATACTTAAAATTCACAGGAAGCCATTTTCTTTTAAGCCTTGTTTTGTTGAAATACTTTGGAAAAAAATAACAGCATGTTTAAATAATCTGGAAATCAGTGTTTCTTTAAATTTTGATGAATTGTTGATTCAGTCCTGGAAAGAGGCTCATAAAAACTTACATTCTTTCCTTGTTACCTCAACTAGGATTGTGGGGTAACTACATAAAATTTTCTTTTGGATATCCTCTTTGCTGTTTGGCAATTCTGATATGTTTGCTTTATGGTAAATTAGTTCACAGCCACTATTCACTGTCTGCAATACTTAAATCTTCAGGCATGTGTTAAAAGGTATATCTATAGTGCCATATTTGATTTATGATGTGCATCTGAGTTGGATCTCTTAAAAGGTCTCAAAGAACTGATTTAGTAGTAGGGTCCAAAATGGATGCTGTTGCTTGTTTCTGTTTTGATCATGATCTTGATTACAGGACAGAATGGGGACCTGACCTGAATCATCCAAGAAGGCAAGATATTGGGTCATCAGACCATATGGAGCTCAGGGCTACCACATGCAAAGGATTCTGGTCTGATGTGCAAAATCCAATATATGCAAATACAGTCAGAAATTAACACTGATGAAGCAGTAGCTTAGAAACCATAAATAAGAGCAAAGGTGTTTGACTATTCTGTCTTTGACAAGTATAACCAAATTCTGCTGCTTTATTGTCATCCTCACCAAGTGTAACTTTTGGTTAGAGGAATCCTTTATTAACTGTGGCTGTATTATGGAAATTTATCCTAGATGTCATATTCCTTTAGTAGAGGATCCCTCTCATAGATACTTCTTTAAAAGTGGGCACTGAATGTCTGTATTTCTACTCCAGCTAAAGTGCAATCTTGTATCCCTTGTTTAGATGTGCTTGTTTATAATTTTGTACCCCTTACTATAGCTGTCCTTGTCCTAGCTCCTGACAGGTAGTTTGTGTTAGACAAAGTGTATATTGTTATGGTAACCATCTGTCTACTTGTGAGGTCAGTACACCTACAGTTCTTAGATCTGTTAGAGGTTTTGAGGCGTCCTTTTCCCTTCTAGCATTGCCTCATCAGGTCATATCTGAAAGTGGAGGCTGATCCTGAGATAAAGGCCATCTCAGTTGTAACTGCTGGCCATGCATGTTTACTGACTAATCACTGTTACAAAGAGACAGATTCCTCTTGATTTACAAAATTGTTCTGCAAAATAGCAAGTCTTTATGGGAGTGGAACAGATTCTTTGTAGTCATCTCTGAGTTTTATTGAATCTGTTACAGCTTCTGAGACATTTCTGAAACAATTGTAGTTACCCTCCATGAAATTTGTCTTGTCAGTGTGCTTATTTGTAGTTGAATAACCAGTGTTTGCATGCTATAATTTCAAACTTTTTTCTTGGGTATTCTTTATCATTGCTGTCTTGCAAGAAATGGGACCTCTGTGTTAGACATTACTTTACAAAGTTTATAGGAATTTGCTTTCAAAGATTCATAGCAGTACTGCATCTTTTGGAACTTCAAACTCTTTTAAGTTAGACTAGTTTATGAACTATCCTATTGCAGATAGCCAGTGCAATGATAGGTTTCATTTCTTATGAATGCCATTAAGAGCAATAATTGTCAAAACAACTGTTTGATGAAAACATGGCACATTTCCAGGCTTTGTTTTTTTGGTTTTGTTTTTTGTTTTAAATAAATCTTCAGGCATATGATGAAAGTAAGTCAGAGAAACATCTGTTTCCCTGGACACGTGAGTTGGCAGAACTTCAGGAATGAATAGAGGAAGCAAGACCTTAGCTAAATTATAACAAATGTTCATTTGGTAATCTTTTTTGAAAATTGCTGTTTGGGAATGATCTGAGTTTTTTAGTTTGCTTCAAATAAAGGAAGGACTGGGTAACATAAGCTCAATTCTTTTGTCTAGCAGCATGGAAGCTATAAGCACTTTCTCTCTGTGTGAGATTATTACTAGGAGCAAATGACTGCAGGATAGCAAAGCCAGGTTAGGATAGTTAGTGAGACAAGAATTTTTATCCTTCAGTTATAATAGATGTACAAATAACCCCTCAATCCACAGTTAGATGTGTTGTAAGCATTTTATATTTTTACAGGTTTCTGATACAGTTTGTGTATAGTATTATCACCATCTCTATTGCCAAAATTCTAAGAAAGTTCTCCCAGACACTGGTTATTTATTTGAATGACTTCACAGAATGTGGTCTACTCCACAATCCAGCTTTTTTAAATTCCATTATCTGTAAAACAGGGACTTCTGGTTGGTTGCACATGTTTTTTGCAACTTCCTTTAACCTGTAAGCACTCAGCTTTGCTGAGGGCAGAATTCTGGAAAGCTAGATACACGGATTTAAAATAACTTCTTACCTACTCCCAAACAATATTTACAAATAATTAATATTTATAAATAATCATGTCCTGAAACTTGCTGTCAGCCTAGTCTTGCCCATAACTCTGAGCTTTTTCCATTTTTACGTTAAGGAGACTCCACCATTTATTCCTACAGATACTTAAGCCTTGTCATGCTTATTATGAAGTACCAGCTTATTTTAATTAGAGTTTTTCTCCCATATCTTCAGCTGAAAATTCCACAATTGTCTAAATAGAAAGATCATTTCTCTGTAGAAGGATTTGAGAAACAAGTGATCTCAGACTGCTTTGTTGGTGGATTTTCTACTGAAATTCTTTTGATACAGTCTAAAACCAAGTCAACCCTGTTTCCTAGTAAAGGGACTTCCACTGTGGTTTGTAAATGTGTAGACATTAGTAAAAACCAAGCTTGTCTGGATGAAGAGAAACCTTAAGTTAGATTGTGTTTGGTCTCTACCTTATACAGTAAGGATTGCACACAAAGAGGAGATAAGATTTTTTGCTGGTCATCAGTTCTTCTTTGAGATCAGCTCATCTGGCAAGCACAGTTGTCTTCAATACTGGTAGGAGTTTCAATGGTGCAACCAAAGAAATGGTCACACAGGATGAAGCCAAAAATTTTTCAAGGTCAATGTTTTTACTTTTATTTACTCAAGGCTTTTTTTTTTTTTTTTTTTTTTTTTTTTTTTTTTTTTTGGGAAATCGTGAATTGCTGGAAGTGAGAATAAAAAGTACAGCAAGCCTATGGTGAAACTCTTCATAAACCTCCTTAGACCTTTGGAAGTGCTACTTATATAGAAATGTATGACCAGGAGGCTTCATTCATCGCTGTCTCAACATTAATGTAGCTACTAGGTCTGTTGAGGGTGGTGCTTGCTAGGACAGGACGAGGATTTACAAGCATGAATGAGAATGTGGGTATAACTCAGTCACTGTGATAAAAAGATCTCACTAAAGAACACAAGTGTTTTTCTAAAAGAGAGTAAAAATTGGAAAGCTCTCAAATTTTGGATCACCCCTTTGTATAGCAATTATACATCCATTCTTGTTCCTCAAGGTTCTTCTCAGTGGGATTGGTCAATCCAGTACAGGATGATGGTCAGGGGAAGATACAAAAAGAGAATGCTCTGTAAAAAAACTGTGGATGGGAAACCTGGTTGGGCAGATGACAGAGATATCAATCAGGGGATACTGGGTGGGTTTCAACCTGTAATATAAATGTTATACAATGTAATGTACTATATAAATATTTTATAATGTAACAGCACATGGTGTTCATATTCTTGAAAATATATGCTAGAAAATACATGCATCTTTTGAAACTATCTGAGGTAAAAGATCAATCTGTCAGTGAAATTTTCTTGTGCAAAATCACAAAATACGGAAAAACAATTATAGAATTACATCAGAAAGGGTATTCCCATTGAAATAAGGCAGCATTAATGTTACTATGTAAATAGTGACTAGAATTTGTCTAGAATACTGCTGACAGTTTTGGATATGGGCTTCCAGAAAAGGCAAAATCTAATTATGATATTAGTAAAAGACCTCTTACCTACTGTTTGCCATCCAAGAAAAATCATTGATCTGGTCTACTTAGAAATAGGAATACATAGACAACCAGAAGATCATCAGAAGGAAGGGCTGTGTAAAGCTAAGGGCAAGGTTTGTGTAAAATGAGACAGTTAAGGCTGCTGAAATTTAGTTTGGAGAGGAAAAGGGTTTTAAGCTTCAGAGAACCTTCCAAAGCTGTGTGGGAGGCAAGTAACTCAATGACATTTTCACGTAATGAAAACACATTTCAAGAGCTACATTTAATGAAAATACCTTTCATAAGCTAAAGGCAGTTTATGAAAAATTTTAAATTATGTAGTTGCCTGTTGCAATGAAAGAGTGAATTTGCTGACCTAGAGATTCTTGTTGGTTTCTCTTACTCTTAGTGTGGGAAGGCAGATTTTTTTTTTTTTTAATGTACTGGAATTCTTTGTTACTACTGAGGGTAAGATTTCTCCTGATTTGGGATTCTTTCTGAGTAATTTTGTTTTTATTTCCTTTGAGAAACAAAAAGAAGTTGTAGGCACTTTTTCTCAAACCAAAAAGTTGGAGCTTTCTTTTTTTTTTTTTTTTTAGTAATCTTATGCCATGAATGTGATTGAATTATTCAGGATATAGATAAATTGGTTAGTATTCAAAGGATGACAACATTATCATGCTTGTTCATCAGATATAAACCAGTTAAGACAGTGCACTGAGTAGTTCTGTGTCTATATGGATCTGAGATTCAGATTTAGCTGGCTCTGCTATAATCCAGTAAAGAGTTTTACCATCTTTTACTCAGTAGGAATGCAGTTTGAGAATACATAGTAGCTTTCAGTTAAAACTAAAAACCAATACCAGGAATTATTTTTTAACAGTTTTTAAAGTTCAAAAAGTGAGTTTCCTTTAAAAAGTAGAGCAAGCACAGAAGCATGTACCTTTGCAAAAACCTTTGTAAGACATTGCTTCTGCAACCTTGTAGTTGCTGCCTCTCAGTGATGACATATTTAACTGCTTTAATTTATTATGCTTCTGTTTTCAGCCCTGCTTTCTTGCACTTGCAAATCAAAACATCCAGGTCAGGGCTTCTTTTGTAGCCACACAAGATTTTTAAATGATTGCTTGGATTTTCACCCTTCCTTTTTTCAAAATCTTTCTGTCAAGTGATGTTAGGACTAGCATTAATGGTCTTCTAGATGAAAAACATAGTTTATCTAGTCTTTGGAGTTCTTCCTTAGTTGCAGACAAGCACTTAAGGTAAGTGAATCATAGTATGTCCCTTATTACCACACATTGGTACCATATTATTTAATTGATGATACAATTCTAGGAGGCCATGGCCTCAATTTTGTGATAATCCTAATTTGTTAATGATCATACAAACAGTTTTTCACCTTTTTCTTGAAGAAGTCACAATCAGTGATAGATATGTAAGAGTGCATGGAGTAACTGGCAAGACACAATTGAAATAATACTGAGATATCCCAGATTGCACAGGATTGTGTCCAGACAGCTTTTGAATTTCTCCAGGACAGGTGACTGACTCCACAACCTCCCTGGGCACCCTGTTGCAGTGCTCTGTCACCCACAAAGTAAAGACATTTTTCCTCATGTTCAGCCAGAGCTTCCTGTGATCTGCTTTGTGCTCACTGCCACTTGTCTTGTTGCTGGGCACAAGGAATGATCTGTCCCCATCTTCCTGACATCCACTGATGTTGATTCCTAATCCATATCTAAGGACAGTCCTACACTTACATCTTAACAATAATATATGAACAATAAAAATATGAACACTTAACAGTAATAAAATACTGAAACATATCTTCCAGCAGGGTGGATTAAGAAATAAGGCTAAATTTCGAAAACTACAGGGTAGGCAACTTTGATCTTTCGGCTTATAATTAGCAAAAAAGTTTTTGCTTTAAAAATAACAGAGGGTTAGATATAATAAAAAGAGTTATTAAAGACATTAATATCTACTGTGAAACCTTGATCCAAGTTTTTTTATCTTCCTCTCTAAAACAGAGGCCTCAACATTTACGGTTTCCCTTGCCATGTACACATATTCAATATTAGCTCAGGGTTAGTGATTTCCTTTCTTCACAGATGGTAGAACAGTGGAGACAAAAAAAGCTTTTAGCTCTTTCCATCTTACAGTTGTAATGTCTAGTAATCATGACTTTCATTTCTAATAATAATGAATTTTACTTCTAACACCAAATTAGGGTGGAGTTCGCTAGAGATTTCACAGCCTTAATATAAGAAACTCTGAAATTCTTTCCCTGATGCTGCAAGAAGGAAAATCCCAGACCATGTTCCACTTCCACAGAAAAATAAATGGTTTTTCCTGATCCTAAACAGACCTGTCAGATCATTGCATCCTGAAAGAGATTTACTCTCTGCTGATAAGAAGAGCAGAGTAATTTTTAATATAATGGCCAACCCTTGATATGGGCTATAGGGACAAGAAAGTAGTGGGTTCCATTCTTGCTGCCCAACGTGAGGATTTTTAACACAGTGTTTATGCAACTTTGTTATGCATCTCATGGTATTTTGTGGTCTTCAGAAAAGACTTAATGTGGCTGCTTGGCATCCTCAGTCTCAATCCGGTCTTAAATCTATTTTTTCCTCCTTTTTGAGTAAGATTTGTCTGTTTCTGAAACCTTGAAAACGTGGAAAATGTACTTTTCACAGTAGTGTTTGAAGAAATATGTAAGAGATATTGATGTTGCTTTTCAATTTTAATAGAATTTTAAATCTTCAGTAATTATTTTTTTTAGGACTGAAATTGGAATACCTCTATTTAATGTTTTTAATGGTACAAATAAGACTTTAAGCAATTTTCTAGATTTTTTTTTAATGTGAGTGCACTATTCATATTGAGATTGCTGTCAAAAATATACTGAAAATATATTCTTCCATAAGGAACTTTTGCCTTCAGTAATAAATGGAAGACTTTTTTTTCCATTTAATGTGTTTTCTTTGTGCTTTCACAATTCAGAAAAATTTAGATTTTTTTTTTATTTGACTAATTGCAAAGTTTGATTACAGAAGTTTTATTGATGTTTCCATTGTAGGTAAATCTGCTGAAATAGTTTATTTGAATTATATAAAATAAAACGGCTGATTCTGATTTTTTTTTCATTTTAGATTATTGTGTCATGCAATGAAAGACCATATAGTGCGTGTTGCAAATGAAGCAGAATTTATTTTAAACCGACAAAGAGCTGAAGATGTCCACAAGCACGCTGAGTTTGAGGTAAGCCTGAGAGCTGCTGCATTTCTGGTTCTCTGTTTTCACTCAGTTGTCGCCTAGACTGTAACTCCCTGCAATAAAGATTTTATTTTTTTCTTCCAAGGAAGAAATTTACATTGAAAGCATTTCAAAACTGGTTTTTAAAAGCTTTGGTAAATGTCAGGCACAAAGAATGGGTTTAATTTCTGATCTTGTCACTGAAATTCATAAAAGCATTTACAGCTTGAAGAAATGCCTTAATCAGAATGTCGAATCATATATGGTAGACCCTTTGACTCACAAAGAACTTTTGATTTATTGAAAATAGTAATGCAAATCACCTTATTAATTATTTTTGTTAATTATTTACAACAATAGGTATGAGGTCAGTAAAAAAGCAAAGCAATTATCGACTTAAGATATGTAATAAAAATAATATAAATGTTTTGTTGAACAGATTTAATATTTAAGGTCATTTTCTTCAAATATTTTGAATTTTGGAGTAGTTTAGAACACTTTTTTTTATATATGAAATACGATACTGCATATTTTTTTTGGTAGTTAGGAATCATTAGCAACAGTAAGATTGCGTATTGGAAGATGTAACAGAGCAGCTGACTCCCATAACTCTTAGATGTTTATAATTCCTATTCTGGAAAGGAGTCAACATTTGGTCGTTTTTTCATCAATGAATGGTACAGTATAAAATTTAAATAATGTTGCTTGAAGGTGATCCAAATGTTAAATCCCCTGTTCTTAAAATGTCTTCAGTTCAATAGGTTTCCTATTGTTTACAGGGGTTTTTTCCCTATTTAAAAAAAAAAAATCATGCAAAAGTAATGGAGTAAATTATTTCATTTTTGACATGATTTTATCAAATATGGTTTTGCATTTTTATGGTGTTTTGTACATTTCATCACTGGTTTTTATATTTCTGAACCTGCCTTGTGTTTGTATGCATTTGTGTAGATGTAGGTATATATGTGCAGTCATATATTTTCACATCTTTTACTGCTCAAATGATCTAGCATTAGGACTGAGATTGACAGACTTAGTATTGATGATAATAAATAGCTATATCAATTTATTAATCTGTCAGAAAATGTCAGCAAGCACCTGGTGGCCAGAAATAGGATGCAGGAATCTCAGATTTGATGAGGTTTTTATCTCCTTGAAACAGCTCTCTTAAATGTGCACTTTGATGTACTAGTTTTTGTGCTCCTTGACCTAGCTGAGAACTGTGAGAGACAGAGATATCTGTTGTCATTTTGAATACACATAACCTTTACTTCATTTTGTCAGAGCAGACAGCAGACACTTGTCATATGGGATTGCAACAACTTTATTACCAAGCTTATACTGGATATTTTGAACATAGATAAAATTGCGTTTACAATTAAGTGTATGTCAGAGTGAAGTTTCATATTGCCTCAACAATAAATAACATTTGATATCTATCAGAGCATCATGCAGTAACCTAAGATGACAATGGAAGATTGAGTTATCTGCTCTTTGAAGAATACATTGAGGTATAAGATCTGTCAGAACTCCAGACAGAATGAGAATATTCAATTAACTTCCAGCTTCTGTTAGCAAATAGGATTTAGAATATTAACTAAATTCCCTAAAGGAGTAGCCTCAAGTCTGTCTTATTGTCTGCTAAAGAAACCAACATGTTTTTCATATATGAAAATTCTCATTACATTTGTTATAGGAAAAGACTGAGGTACGCATTTTAGGCAAGTAAGTTTAAATCTGCAAATCATAAAAGAAAATAGTAAAATGTTTTAATGTGAAATTCACAAGTACTTAAGGTGATGGTTAAAGTCTGAAAGAATGCTTTATATATTGTCTTTAATAATGGTGGGGATATAACTGAATATTTTATTATTCATCCTACTTGAAAGCAGTAGGGACAAAGATTTCTGGTAGTTTTCTGCTACATGATTGTATATCTGTCACTTTGTTTTAATAAACTGTATAGGTATACCTTCTGGGGTTTAGTACATGTTAATCAGTGCTCTCTACTAGAGAAGTGCATGACTATTTTATTTTATTTCTGCCCTTTAAACTTTAATTGAATCATTATGGGTGAAATTATTTGTTCCAAGCTGCACCAAGTTACTGTGTCTGCTGCACAGACCATGGACCAGCATCTAAATGTTATTCTGTGGCTCCAGTTGTAGTCACAGCCAGGAAAATTCCTCCCAGAATGGGTACTTCACAGTTAACTTTCATTTTGTTAACCTTTGTAATTGTTCAGGAAGAAAAATGAAAATTTAATTTTACTGTCCAATGAGCTGGTGAAATATTAACCTCATTACTAAGGCAGATCATTGTACTAATTGGTGCCTCCCTGTACAAGAAGATAAATTGGAAAATGAATTAACCCTTTATGAATTAGTGTAACCATTGTTCTTTCCCAGATAGATTACTTTAAATTATGTCTGTAAACACAATAGAAAGACCACTGGTAGAATCATACGGAATGCTAATGTGATCTGTACTAAAAGGGTAGTGTTCAGTAATATTAAGAATAAAATATAAAGTATGAGGTTAACTTAATTTTAATTGCTCTTTTGAATACTAGAAAATTGGTTTCTATTCAGCACTATTACAGCATTGAGTATTGGCTAAATGTCCTGAAATGGTGCACAAAAGTCTGAGTACAAAAAATGTGTCATAAAAGGTATTTTTTAAATTAGCTGTTCTGAGACTATTATAGCCTTTGTAATTTATATCTAGAAAATTATACTTTTAGTGGATTTATTTTGATTACTCTAGCTGTATTCCCTTTCTTTAGACATTTTGAAAGAATTTTTACGAGGAAGAGAAATTGACTTTGGACTTAGTGATATTGAGTAAAGAAATGGAAAAATATTGTCCTTATACATAAAGAAATTTTTTATGAGACCAAAAATACACTATAGAATTCTAGCCGTTTAGAAACATTTACATGAAGGTTATTTATTTCAGAGGTAGTTTTCTCTCAAAGAACACGATGGAAATATTAGATTTTTTTCAGTTTAAAAGATTTTTGATTTTTTTATCCATTAGGGTTCTTAAAATTAGTAGTATGTTATCAAAATTTTGCATATTGTAGGATGAGATAGAAAGTCTACTTTTTTTTTTTTAAATTTAGCATCTGCAACAATAAAAAATCTTTTTTTTTAAATTTTAGGTGTTAATATAATTTAAAAATCAAAACCAGTACATAATTTTTTCTTGTATATTATCCTGTGTATGTTAGAGGTGTATTTTATACCTGAGAACACATTAAACATTTACAAAAGAAAGCATAACTTTCAAAGCATCTCCATGGTCAGATATATACACACACCCACATGTATGTCTTAATGTTTTTAATTTGAATTCTGTTGTCTTTGCCCTTGGTATTTCAGTTTTTATATGTTCAAACAGAGTGCTTGTTCATGGATAATACAGAGTAGTAGGACACGAATGGTGTTACGATGAAGAAATACTGCTACATAAAAATTCAGTGTCCTCACCTAGACTCTCCTAAACCAGACACTGGGATAGTTTCCCCATCCCTTCCATGGTGCTGTTGAGATCTGGAGGCACAGGAGGTGAAAATCACAAATTGAGATAAGAACAATTTACTGGAAACAGCCATGAGATAAGAAAGAGAACAGTACAGCAATAACATTAATAACAAAAGGTATAAGACAAAGAAATGGTTTACACAGTAAGCAAAACAGTACTGGACCTTCTAGCCTGCCACACTTTCCCCCAGACCAGAGAGAGAGTCTCCCTTACTCCTGCCCCTGGCAAGTGACATGAGATGGTATCAAATAACCCTAGGATTTGGACATGCTTTCCTTCCAGCTATTGTGAAAAATTAACCCTGTCCTGGATGAAACTAGGACAAATGCCATGCCCTATACTTCTAAAAAACACTTTAATGAGTTCTTTTCATAATCAGAGAGCTAAATAAATAATAATTTTAGGGCGATCACAAGTAGCCTGTCTTTAACAAAGTGGATGTTCTTTCATTCCCAGTCACAATGCGCTCAGTACGCTGCTGACCGGAGAGAGGAGGAGAAGATGTGTGATCACCTCATCAGTGCTGCCAAGCATCGAGACCACGTCACGGCCAACCAGCTGAAACAGAAGATACTCAACATACTAACAAATAAACATGGTGCCTGGGGAGCTGTTTCTCACAGGTAAGCTGCAAATGTAGAAAGTGTGAGGCTTTAAGTGTTACTTGGAAACTTTGAGAGAAGGAGGCATTGTATAACTGAAATACGATTTTATTACGGGTTTAAAGGTACTTAAATGTAGCATATGCGAAGCTGAGCAAAATGCAGCTCAATTAAGCGAGTATTGCTGTTAAAAGACTAATTTTAAAAATGTCTAAAATATATCATTTCTTCCATATGTAACTGATACAGTATTTGAGGTTTTAAAAGTTCATTCTATTAAAGATAGCAGTGAAATTTAATGTTTTCTTATATCATGCCAAAAAGAAGACCCTTGCTCCTCGGAATCACAAAAATAGCCAGTGGCTAAAGTGCTGACCCTCATGTGGAAGACTTGAACTGAAATTGCTCCTTTCCTTCACTCAAAGCAAGGTCTTGAACCTGGGTCTGTCATGTGAGTGCCCTGTCTGTGAAAGTAGAGTCTGTCAAGTCTCTCTCTTGTTTGTGCATTCTAGCCAGAAATACTTGATTATTTATTCAGAGTGAAACAACTCAAAAGAAATCAAGGAAGTCCTGCTTCCAGATAACCATATTTTACAGCTTGGTTTTCTATTTAAATTCTTATTTGTCTCCTCTGAATCATTCAGTGAAGAACAGAAAGGTCAATTTTAGTTCTGATAAACTTTTTCAGGAAAAATATAGTTGAGGTGGATAATACAAACACTTTTTTTTCTAGATAAATATTCTTTGACAAAACATATTTGAATTTATGTTGACTACATAGTTAGGGTTTAAGACTATAAAAAAAGTTGCCAAGTAATAAATTCGATGTGTCAGCAATAAAGTTTAATAAGTAGTACATATACTGTTTATTCTTTTTGTAATTCTATCTAGTTGGTTCTTGCAGTTATGCCATATTTAAAACAAAAATGAAATTTTTCATGTTCTTTATCCCTGTTTCTTCTAAAGAAATTACTCTCTCCTGGATGATGATAGAAATGTATTTATTTTTTAAGATGGTAGAAATTGTGGAAATTCAGTCTTACAGAAACTCTCTTGTCTAACACCAGAGACATTCTGGGGGAAATTACAAAAAAAACAAGTAGAAAACTGTCATATGGTTAATTCAAGACAGGCTTAGTCCATAAGGGATGCCCATGTTATCTCTAGTTGAGGCTTAAAGTTGTGTGTCTAGAGACTTGAACACGCTAAAAATAAATGCAATTTTCACTCTTTTTAATGTCTTTGAATAATTAATAGCAATTTTTGAATAATGTTGTTGCTCAAATTTGTGAATGGCTGCAGACACTTTGCAGACTTAAATAAGTTCCTGGTGAATACCTTTACCAGAAGACTATGTGTTCTTAGGGCCAAATGACTTTTATCTCCTGGATTATTTATAGCTTCCTAAATGGCAACAGTCCATTGCTGCAGCTTTTTCTTCTCTTGAGTTTCTGATGGGACATAAAGTAGCTTGTGACAAACCTGTGACAAACCTGTGAAATTTCTTACACTAAACAAAAGAAATTTTTATTTTATCCCTGTAATGCAGCTTGTCCAGCGTTGTCTGCTTCTCAGTTACTGGCGGAGCTGCTTTCCATTTTTGGTACTTGCAGTGCTAGATGCAGTGTTTGGTTTGGTTGTATTTTAACCACAGGCAGTGGCTTAACCTGGAGAAGGGGGACATGGTGACAGTAGAAGGTCTCCAAGTGAGGCTCCCCGTTTGTGGGAGCCATTTGGGAAATGGCCTTGCACTGCAGGCTCAGCTGTGCGTGCCATGGTAGCTTTGTGATCCAGGACACAAGTGCACTTTCTGTCGTGGGACTAGTGGGCTGTGTATGGGGAGGACTGGGTTGGCAGCAGGGAGAGGGAGATGCCCAGTGGAAGAGCCTCTGAGCCTTTATAGGGACCAGTGTCACTCAGTGGGCAGGTCTGAAAGAATTTAAGGGCAGAAAATGGAAAGTGGTCTCATAAAACTCCTCAGCCACAGAGTGCAAAAACTGTTGTTGATTAGATATTCCAATACTTTCTACATGGTGGAGGTCAGGATGGCTTCCAAAATCATACACACCTCTCATTTTGGCTGGCACAAAGCACAACAGGACTCATCTCTGTTTTTAGTTCCTGACAAGGAGTTAACAGCATTAGCAGTCTCTTTATAAACTCATGCTTCTCTGTGCCTTGAGAGATACAGCCTGACAGGAATACAGAGTTACTTTAAAAATACACAAAAGCCACGTTATCATACTAGACCTCTGCACTTCTGTTGTGATTTTAAAATTTCCATTGGGAAAAATGTTCCCAGTTCTGAAGACACACTGCTAGTCTCCTGTTCAACTTGAGCACTGGGGACCCTTCATTAAAATGGTGAATTTTGGGAGATCCTTCTCTGACCCAGGTAGGGCAGGTTAAGAAACAGGCCATCACTTCTGCACAATAAGTACTTGGGTAATAGCAATACCTTTTGACATCCAAAATGGGTAAGATAGGAAAATATTTGTGCAGACATGAATGTGATTCTTCAAATCTTCAGTTCTCTGTCTGCAAAGTGGTGGCTACCAATGCAGCATAAAGTACAAATATGTATAGAATCATAGGATCATTTCAATTGTGAAGAACCTCTAAGCTCAATGGATTCAACCATTAACCTAACACTGCCAAATCCACCAATAAATGGTGTCCCTAAATGCCGTATCCACATGTCTTTTAAACAGCCCCAAGAATGGTGAATCAAGCACCTCCTGGACAATTTGTTCCAATGTTTCACAACCCTTTTGGTGATTAAATTTTTCCCAATATCTAATCTCAACCTCTCCTGGCCTAACTTGAAGCCATGTTCTCTTGTTCTATCTTGCTTGTGTTTTTGTTTATCTAGTCTCAAGATAAATAATTTTCAAGTTCTTTAATATAGATGATCAGATTACAAAATATTATGATTTAATTTCATGAAATATGACCCAATTGTAGAGAAAATGTTTCCATGTGCTTACAGTTTAACACAATGAGCTTCTAAACCTCTGCAGGTTTTGTGTCTCTGTGTATTGTCTTTGCAGAAGGCAACAACCGGCATTTACAATTAAATCTGTAGGTGCCACAAATCTTACTCTTTGTTCATTAAGAAACAAAGAGACTGTTAAGAACCACAGAAGGTTAGTACTGAGAGGAAAAGCAAGAGGTCTGATGTTTTGATGTATTCTACATTCCATAGTACTTGTAAATTACGAATTTTAAATATATTATCATAAAATCTTCCCAAAATGTCTGAAGAAACAAGAATGAAGTTGAATGGTATAAGCCAACAAAATACCATATGAGACATTGAATTCTAACTTGTTGTTATATATAGATAGCTTAACTAAAAATATCATAAATAAATAGATGACTTGCATTTCAATCAGCTTCCTAATTAGCTATTAATTTATGAAGGTGAAATTAATTATAGGCTAATACTCTACAACTTGAATAACTGCCTACAAGCACAATAATTTGTATAACAAATTCCTGTTTGTTTGTTAATCAATCAGTAGTTTGAATGGTCTGAGAATCTCTTTACTCTTTCATCTCCTTCTGACTAAAAATGGCAAATAACAGTTTGAGAAAAAAACTTTCATTTTTATTGCTTGTCAATGTTAGCGTCTTTCCTCCTTCACAACTGATTTGCCTTTATATCTTAAAGTGAAACCCAAAGTTCTTTTTCTCATTTTCTGCCAAGCGTGAGCATCAAATCCTCTATAACAAATGGAAATTTACTGAATCATCTCATTTTCATCTACATATCTCAGAAAAAGCATAATAGATTTCAAACTAAATCCCATTAGTTTGTTATAAATCCTGTTTATGTCCTTCAACAAAACTAATTCCATTTCCTGCATTTGGACAATTTTATACTTTTAGGTATCTTTGTAATAGCTTACCCTAAACATACTTGTTTTTTTCCCCATTTTTAATTTCAACATTATATCAAAACTAAAATTCTGCAGGTTTTTCCCATTCAGATGAGAAATTGATGAGCTAGTTATTTCTTTGATGTATTGTCACTTGTTCAGAGGGAATCTGCAGCATCAGGAAGAATCAAACAGGGTGTTTCATAGCTTAGCATTCCAAGCTTCTTTAAGCCAGCACTTACCCTCAGCTTTTTTCAGGGTTATAGTTTTCATGTCACAACATATGCTTCCTTCTGCCTTCTCTGTCAGCTTCATATGGTGCTTCTCTCCCTCCCCATCTGTGTCTCTCCTCATACACATATTTTTTTTTAGAAAAAGTTTTGTATAACTTGTCTGTACACACAGTTCAAATTTCTCATCAACCATATGAATATCTGTGTTTTGGCCCATAAGCTGTTACAGTCTTACTTCAGCTTCTTGGTTTTATGAGATACCTCAACTCTTCAAAAACTTTTATTCATGAATACTGAATATACAGTTTGTATAGATTTAAAGCAATTTAGAGCAATAAAAGGAGTTCAGAATTCCAATTAGTCTTCAAAATCTGAATATTAAATACTTGTCATAGATATTTTCATATGATCAGTTTTGGTATTCACAGGAGGACTACTATAATGAGAAAAATGACATTTAAAAATGAGACTTGGTTCTCTTGCTTTCTGTGATTTAATGAAGGAGGTTCCACCTACATTAAAGCAGCTGTACCAAATAGCAAGTATACAAGGGCTTTTTCTGTTCAAATCCATCTTTGGTTAAACTAGACACCCATAACAAATTAATCATTCATGGTGGAAGGCAGAGCTGTCAAACTCATTCTGTGGTGAAGACCAAATTCGTCTGGGGAGACAGGCTGCAAATAAAAAGTTTCTTGCCAGTCAGCTAGTTTTGTCTCTCTCTGCAGCGTGTGCTTCTGAGGAGATTGGGTTCTGCTGGGGGCCAGAGGGATGAGAACGGAAAGAGAGCTCCCTTTCCCAAGCCAGTAGGGGTTGGCAGTTTAATAAGTTGATTCTGGAAAAACACTGTTTCTAAACCAAATGTTTCCAGTTTACAGCAAGGGAGACCAGATCACAGGAATTTAGAACGTTGTTTCACTTACAGCCATCCTTTGGCATTCTCTGACTCCATCTCTATACTATGATGTCTTAGGAAATTCAGAGAGGCACAGAACCTATTCTAACCCCCACTGCAAATCAGATTAATCTGGTTTAGCTATTCATTCATTTGTGGCTCATTTTAACTGCTAGGCATAAATTACAAAGGGGGCTTTGGCAGTGGAAAAGATGTAGGACCAGATCCTGTCTGGATCTGGCAGAATATGTTCTTCATAATTGGTCTGATTGAGCTGCACACTTTTTAGCTTGTTCTTCAGCTATCCTGTTACAAGTTCCAAATATTTAGTTCTGAGATGACTTCATCACAACAAAATATTAAGAAAATACTTTTCTACCTTCTGTTGTTCTAATTTACTACAGTATTTGAGAAACCTTGAGAGCAGCGAATGTGTCAGCAACATATTTGCAGTCTAGTATTAGTTATCCATTTATTGCAGGATTTAAACATGAGTGAGATGATTTTGTTTATCTTATCGCTCTTTTGTAGTACTTTACATTTCAATCCATTTTTAACTTTCTTACTATGCTTTCAACTGTGTGGCTGCTCCGCCCATTGCATACCCTCTTTCTTCTTCCTTCCCTGACTGCTTACCGCTGTGGTGGAAGGCAGAGACTGTTTGAAAGAGCTCTTGCTAATGGAGCTGAGAATTTTGAAAAGCATGATGGAAAAGGGGGGATGGAAGAATTCCGTATCCTTTTCTAATAATAGGTATAGGGTGATATTTACAATACAGAGATTACCTGCCAAAAAAGGAGCATTGTATTACAAGAGATGTTCTGTACAAGCAACTGCACAACTTGTATGTGGGGGATTTATTCAGTTCTGTATTTGTGCAAGGTTGCTCACTAGTTTTGAACTGTGGCGCTGTTCTATGGATTTGTTCCCACAGCTGGAAGAAACCTCGTAAGAAAATATTTTTTTTGGAAAGACGTAGTGTTTTCAAATGTTGAGAAACAAGTGGTGCTCAAGAAAGGCTTGTTCAACTCTACAGAGTGACTTGTTTTTCTCTAGGAAGTACAGTAGATTTAATTTCATTAAAAAGAAGGAAGTCTTCTGCACTTTCACCTTATAACTTCTGCTGTAAGAGGATTTTTTCCTGCTTTTTTCTGCCTAAATTTGGGGCTCTCCTAAAAAAAAAAAGGAAAGCTTTGTAAATTTTTTTAAGACTTAGTGACAACAGATCTTTAGATGTCAATATTTTCTTTAACTGGAACGGTAATCGGAATACAGATCCAAATTTCATACAGTCAATTTGCCATATATGTATTTATTGTGGGACTATGCATATATGAGGAGGAAGGCCACCATGAGCAGGCTGAGGGTGACTTCTGTTCCTCCTTAAGTCTGGCCAGGGATTTAGCATGTGCATGCACATGCAGCCATTCAGCTTCCAGGGAGCCAGTCACAAGAACAGCCATAAAGGTTCAGACCTGTGATCCATCCAGCCCTGTAACCTTCAACTATAACTGAGCAATTAAGAAACAGAAAGATAAGACAAGTAGACATGATGGATCCATCTAATACTCAGACTTCTTGAATTTTCAACTCAGGGTTTCCTGAGGAATCTCAAATTCAGTCAGGCTTGATTTTGAATTTTCCATGTCTTGGTAGGACTTCAAAGTACCTTCCTCCTTCATGTTCTCTCCTACTTCCTGCAGCAGAAACAAGCTCTGCAGAAACAAGCTCTGCAGTGGTTATCAGTATACTGCAGTAACGGTTGCTGATATTAGACAATGTTTCTAGCGCCTCTTCTCCATTTCCTGCCTCAAATTTAAAAAGAAATAGAAACTCACTAGAAGCTATGAGAGACAAATTTCTCATTGCTAGATACCACTTTGCTCACTTTTCCTCACATGTCTACCTAGTAATACCTGGGCAATACAGCAGTGGATTTCCTATCTTCCCCATATATAGAAAGCAAAAAATAAAAAACAAGCAAATGCCATAGATCTTAAGATTTTCAACAAGAAAATTTTATGTTTTTAAGAAGGCCATATTTTCTTAGAAATGAAAGTTCTTTGACATGTTCTTTATTTTCTGACATAAAATGGGTAAGACCCTATTTTTAAGTCTTTTTTAAGTACCATTATGATCCAGGGTTCTTTCTCATGCCATGCTTCAAATATATTACAGAAGGTGAATGCCATGCTGTAGATATTTTTCTTTCCTTAAGAGAAAAATCTGTAGTGTTTGGTAGACTTCTCCAACATTTCTCATTGTAGGCATTAGAAGTGCAAAGTTTAGCCAGTGATGGAACCCAATGGAACGATTTTGAGTCTTTTTGTCTCAAAAGCAAGCTTAATGCCTTGTACTTTTTTATTTGAAAGGTATTTATGTCCAATGATACTATTGTCAAATAATTTCAGAAATTGAGAAGAATGTTTTGAAAAGGACTGAGGATTAAATCATCTTCAGGCACCAAGGAAGGTGTAGCGTGGTATATCCCAATCCCATACTTTGCATCCCCCTTCCTTTGTAGGATACGAAGTGCAATTATGCAAACACCTCAGAAAACCTGTTCCATGTCTTTGGGAGATTTATAGTTGAATTTGTATGTACATTATTAAATAATTTTCTTTGCTTAAAATTAGAATAATTATACGTGGTTTTAAACCTAGCTCTTGTCTTTTTAGCTCCTTTTTCTCCACAGTAATGTGTAATCAGCTAATATATGTTATATACTGATCTGTTTTTCTTGTCTGCTCTGTTGTTGGGCTTATTTTTCTATTCTTTTTCCACAAGAGGGAAAAAAAATCAACCCTCATGATGATTTTTTTTCCCCATTTTTACTTCTCTCTGGTGTAACACCTTCCCCATTCAAAATATTTTGGAGCTTTCCTAAGCCAATGCTTGGAGCTCTATCTTGCAGTACTGCTACAGGGGAGTAATAGGCGAGTGCATATGGAACTGCTGCTTCCAAGTGCCATGTAAGAAGGAAGTCCTGTCTTCAAGTGTGCAGGAGGAGGATGGTTATTTGGACACAGAGGCCAGAACCAGAGTCTCGTCCCTTCCCTCTTACCTCAATACAATTTAGCAGGTTTCCTTGGATTTGGTGTTTCTGCATGCATTTTGTTAGCCTAGTCTGTATATTCACGGATACTAAACTGTGAAGATCATCCTTAGACAACTCACATTTCTGATTTCTGAAAAATATTCCCAACATATGTATTTCTTTCATTTGATCACTTTTGGTTGGGATTTTTTTGTAGATTTTCTTGTTTGATTGGTTGATTTGGTTATTTTTTGAGATTTTTTTAATTTATTAATTTTAACTTTTTAAAACAGTGAAAAAATAAGTTCGCACAGATTTACTTTGACTGATTCAGAAACACAATGTCAGTCATAGTTGTTACATGACTTGAAGGAGATTGCTGTACTTGATTATACTGCATTCCTTGTTGATAAAATAGACATGGTAATGCACAGTATAATTCTAAAGACCAATTACATCATTCAGGTTGATATTGAAAGTACTGTGTAAGCTTGGTTTTATTATCTGGTTTTACATACCTTATGTAGATTTGGTACGTTTGTCATTATGCATTTACTTTTTCTTTATGACTGTATTTTTACATAACCAGTAAGCTCTGTTTTTTACAGCAGTAGATCTGTTCACACAGAGTTTTAATGTATATTGTAGATCTATTTCTTGTACACTTACAGATATAATATATCTGAAGGTGACAGATTGCAGGCTTCTCCCAGTATTTGTGCTCCCCAGTATATTGGTAACCGTTGTCAATAATATGGACTGTTGGTTAGGTTGTAAAGCTCCATTGCTCAGGAGTGTTATATTTTGAAGTCATCTGTCATGGACGTGTTGTAGAGATAAGGGACTATTTATGTTTATGGCATTTTAAGTAACTCAGTAAGACCCTTTAAAATATACAGAAAAGGCTTGTTTACTGTCATTACTGCTCACTTAATCCTGTGACCTTGGCATGATCATACGTCCATAAAGCTCCCTGCAGGTAGTTCAGTAAAACAGATGAAGATGAATAAAACAGAGTCAAATGATTATTTCAGCTTCAATAATATACTGTCTTATGCCATAAGTATTTCTTAAACATTGAATGGTACTGAACCATTTTAAAACACAATAATGTAGAAGATTATCCAGTTGTCTAGATTATTACAAAATCCACCAAAAGATTCATAAACCACATAGAGTCTGTGTTTAATTTGAGAACTGTGACCCTTGTTTTGAAAATTGTCTGTATACACAGTGCCAAAACACTAATATTTAAATTATTTCTTAAAGTTAAAGTGTTCTAATATTTCAGATTCCCATTGTTGGGGGGTTTTTTCACTTTTCTCCTGATATCAAATTCTATTTATTGAGTGGGGATGCTTTTGGTATTGTTACAGTCACAATCTGAATCTAGGAAATATTCATGTGAAATAGATTTCTTTAGATGATTTACTAGAAGCTATGTTTGCACTTATGGTAGGAAGCAATAAAAATGTACATAAAGAGGAAGTTAAATTTGATGTCTCTTAGGCTCAATTTATAAAAACTACTGAAGCCTTTGGGATACTTTGCCATAGGAGTGCAATAATTTTTATGCACAATATATCTTGTGCTATGTGAAAACATGGAGGAAAGTAAAGTATGATATATTTGCCTCATGATGAGTGGAATGTTGTTTTGGTATTAAAAAGTGTTCACTTTCATTTCTTTAATATCTAGACATTAAAGTTTCCAATTTCTGTTAGGTAACAATGCATTATTTTTAAACACATAATAATCTTTTACACTGAATAATGTCCTAACCTCTCCTACAGTCTTGAATAAAATGTGAAGTTTTCAAAGTTGATGACAGATTAATAGTAGAGGAAATTTATTTTGTGAACTTCAGACAGTATTTTCAGTGGTAGAGTTTCATACTGAACTGCTGAGCTAAAAATTATGAAAATTAAGTGAGTGAAGCCTGTTGAAAAAGAAGAGCAGCCAGAAGCAATTTTTAATATGTATTTCCCAAACTAAAACAGACTCGACTATCCTTTATTATTTAATCTAAATTAAGAATTACTAAAAAGAATGAGAGAAAATAAAAAGCTACCACATATTTTTTTGGCCAAATGCCAGACAAGGTTGAATTAGAAGAAAAAGTTCCTTTATTAATAGACTTTTCATGTGACATAATTCTGGGAAGTTGGTAAAAAATCTCAGTTAGTATACTTTTAGGGCACCCAGACAGACAAACTGTTTAATCATTCCCCCAGTATGCACTACCATTCATTTCTAACAGTCTTGGAATTAAAATTTTGAAAAAACACAATTGGAAATTTGTGTGCAATGGACAGTTTGTCTGGAAATGTTCTCAAGGAAAACTGTATGGTCTGTTACATTTTAACAAAGAAGGTGTTATAAAGCTTTGAAGCCTAATTAAATAAAGCAAAAATATTAAAATCAGTATGAAGGATAGACTGGAATTTATGAACAATTCAGTAATGTTAGAGAAATATTAAAAATAGTATTTTATAGAAAGGATTTTTTTTTACATAGAAATTATGTTTTTCTTTAGAGTAAATGATACTTTAGCTTATCAGTACACTGAGGCTTAGTTTTTGACTCGGTTTTTTGACATATGATTCTGTTTATGTTGTTGTTCTTGCTTGGTGTTCTTGCTTATTATCTTTCCTAGAAAAAAGCAGACATGTTTCTTCTGAAACACACAATAAAACAATTGATGTACCTGGCCTCCACTGGGTATTCATTTCTGCTCCTTTCTGAGTGGTGATCCAGTGTAAGCCATGTGCATTAATTTTTAGTGTGTTCGTTGCACAATCTAAATCTACAGGTCAGTGTTGGGTTTTATCTATGGTGCTCCCTGTACAACTGTATCATTTGATAACCTTTTGCTAAGCTGTGAAAGTGAGTGATTGCCAACTCAGCAGGGACTTTCAAAAGATTCTGCTGGACACCACTAAATTTTAAAGAGACTTTTTCTTAGGAATGCCCTATTTTGAAAGTACTAGAATAGCTCCTTTATTTCAGTCGCAGTGATAAATTTCTAAGGGTGACACTCTCAATGCAATATTTATTTAGAGGATTCTCCTTCTTTAAAAGTAATCCACAAATGATCAATTTGAGTACACTAAAATTTTAAAAAAAGTACTTCTAGAAATTTGTTCTCTATTAGGATTACAAAAATATATTTATTTACCTTTACTCTTTTTTAAATTTAACTTTTCAGAATCCTTGCAGTAAAGTTGTAATGCTACTGTTTTCTAAAAGGCATAAAATCTGTAGACAAAATCTCAGCTGTAAAAATTAAAAGGCCACAATGGACATTCCATAACAAGTAAACATCTATAGACCTCTGTGTCATTCATGCTTTCAATACCATTTATTATGTTAAATCACAGGCAAGTTTTGAGGTATCTCTCAGTAAATATTTGAGCTTCCTTGCCAATGGCATCTTAGGTTCTCCATTGGCTCCAATAGTCTGAAATTTTTACTGGCTTATCCCAGTATTCATCCACATTAGCAGTTATAAAGGCAGGATACATACCTGCTACTGGTACGCTTTCTACCTTGTTAAAAATTTGTAGTTAATATCATCATCAACTTTAGAGAAGCATAAAGGTAGGTCAGGGAATGATATAAATGGTGTATGTATAACTCAATTATTATATCTGCTCAGAAATTGCAGGCACTTGGACAACAGATGAAGTAAGGTAGGGAAAGGAAGATTTTCATGCTACCTAACAAATACTGTCTGACTGAAAAATAGCTTTAGGTGTGACTGAAGAGTCCCTTTGTAGATCTTCTGGGTTTTGATCTGACGGAAAATAGAACAGCTCTGTAAGCAAAGGTCCTTGCTCCCCAACTTTTATTATCATGTCTGTAATCAATAGTGAAACTATAAAGTATCAGCCAAGCATTTGTATTACCTTTTGAGCTGAATTTCAGTATAGTAGCACATTTTTCACTATTTTGAGAACAGAAAAGAAAGGGATGAATCTTCTCACTTTCCATAGCTGTACTGACCATTAATACTTTTTTCTCCCTCTGATGGCCAAAAAAAAGGCAATCAGCAACAACAACAAAAAATTTACTAATCCAACATTAGTGGAGAAACATTAAATTTTTAATTCCTTTATGAGCTGGAAGAATTTTTGGGAATTCCAGGAAGGACTAGTTGCCTTAATAGAAAATCTAAGTTCTTCTATGTCTTCACATTTTACATTTGAATCAAGATAAGATTCAAATGTAAAATGTGAAGGGGCCCCTTTGGGGCCTGTGTCTGAAGGGAGGGAAAGATTGATGGTATATTCCAAGGTTTACTTTATGTTTACATAACAACTTATTTTGTGTTTCTTTTTCAACCATTCAGCAATAAGGAAGGGGAAACGGTTTATGGGATTTATTGTTGCGAGGTCTGTGGACTCTTCCTCATTTTTTTGCTAAATATAATTTTCTGTGCAACTCAAATTAGAGCCCTTTATATGTCTCTGTTTAGAATGCTTAGGTGTTTCTTACCTTCCAATAAATTTTCTGTAGGTTTGGGTTACTGAAAAGTTTTCAAATTCTGTTTTACTGAGTGCATGCATAGTTTGTGCTGTCTAATATGTGGGGGGAAAAAAGGGGATGTAAAATTACTATTTTATCTGGTTGTTTCATGTACTGAAAACAAGAGTTAAGAGCTATAAGTATTGCAAAATTCTGTTTCATTTGTAGACTGCGTTAAGGACTGTGCTCATGCATACATTTTTGCCATAGTATAAATTCAGTTATACAGTATATTCTTTGAGATTTTCTTCAGCAGTGCTGCTTATTTTTTTTTAGTTTTGTGATGTAGTTATTTATGTATATTTTCAGTCTTAGAAATTATGTGCTTGGACATATTTCTTAAGCGTTTCTGGGTAATACAGGAATATTTTGCATCTGATTTTGAGGGTGGGTGAGAGTTGTTTATCTGTGGGTCAGGAAAGCAATAAGAGTGAAAAAAATGGTGTGTTATTTCCATGATCTAAATGTTCTGCAGCAGTAGCAGCAGCTGAGCAGCTCACTATTATTCAATGCTACATTAACTTTTCCATTAATTCTGGTGCTGTAAAACATGAAACCCTTAAGCATTGAAAAGTTGCTGCCTGATTTTTGTTCCTTTACATGGCTGCTGTATATTTGCATGCTACAGCCATTATATGGCTAATCACCATCATTACTTTTTAGAAGGTCATTTTCTTATTGTACTGAATACTGTTAGATATAGAAAAGCCTTAATAAAAGAAAGGTTCTTTAACCACATTCAATATAAATGCTGTGTTTTTATACTTATTTGTTGCGATTATTAGATAATGGCAGCTCAAGTGTCAAGAAGATATTTTACCTTTGTGTTTTTCTTTGTTTATTCATTAAATAAAAAACAACTACAAACAAACAAAAACAACAAAAACCAAATCCAGAGACCAAGAAAGCCCTACTGTTTTTGCTAAAAATTTTTTAGAAACTGTTCAGTTTCATGTCCTTCTCTTTAGGAGAGAAATTATTATATACTATTTTGAATAAAGATACATTTGTTCTCATAAACATAATTATATTTTGAAAATGCTGAATTAAAAAAAATGAATAACATATGGAGATTGGAATTACAGTTATTAAAATTTCTTCTATTATTTTAAATATTTGTTGAAAATATACACATTTATGGGAATAGTGGATTTACTGAGTGTCAATAACAAACCAGAGCATGGTACTTCCAACCAACCATTCCACCTATTCCCCCCTCCAGAATCCACAGAGCAATTCATATAGGAGAGTAAGGATCTTTCTTCAGCTATGAAAGCAGTCACTTTATGCTCTAAATAATGAAGATATTTTCTTGGTAGTGCCAGTGAGGTGACATCTCAATGCTGAATAAATCATATCAGTCTTTATCTATCTACCTTGTTTTCCCCATCCGTAACATGTGAATCATGGTGCACTGCTAACACAGTGATTTGAAATCTGTTGATGGAAGAAAAAGCACTAAGAGTAGAGCTTAATAGATATCCTTTCTATTAAGAGAATGGCCTTAAATATTTAGTACTGTTTTGCTTTATTTTTAAACATGCTTTAGTTGTGTAGTTCTTTAGGTTTTTCTATGCCTCTGTGTTCGCTGTTTTGATGGTTAGGTTATCATCATCTGAACCAGCATCAGTATAACAAGATTTGTGTGATGGCTCATACAGAATCCATTTTAGCTGCATAAGCCATTACCATTGCTCTTAAGATCTGTTTCTGGCATTTTTGGAACAGGATGAAAGGGCACATCTGATTTGACTAGCAAGCTTCTTACTTCTGTATTCAGTTGGATGATTCTGATTCTTTTCTATGGCTTTCTCTCCCACCTCTGTGTCTTACAGAATTTTTGTGATACTGATTTTCTTTTTTTGTTTTTAATTCAAGTATTTTGATGTCTTGTGTTATTTAATTTCAGGTACATGTGGGAAGATGAGTTTAATATCGAAATGCTAAAGATAATATCTTGTATTACATCAATGTACACTTGATACATATTGAGTCTTAAGTCTACAAAGAAATTTCTACCCTTTTTTCATGACATTAAATTTACAAAGAAGGTTTAGACTTTATTATATGCTTTACATGATGAAAATATAGCTTTTCAGGAATTTAATTTAGTTTCTAACTTAATAATTTAGAAATTTTTCACAGTTCTCTTTAGTAAGCAGCAATCTAAATTTCATTGTGTTACCAGCACAGTGAAGTGGTAACACGATAAGTTCTGAATGTGCACTTACTAATTGAAACCCTCCATTAGTTCTTGCCTAAATCTTGTCCCTGGACTGTATCCTTCCAACACAGGATTATGGTTTTTCTCATTTACTTCTCATCTCATGATGAGAAAATTACCTCACACTTTTATCCATGGGGTATTTCCTCCTAAAACCTGCTCAGTGTCTTCTCTGTATTGCTGCTCTGGCTGGATAGTGTATCTGTATCCACCACTGCCAGCAATGTGGCATTCAGAAATATCTTAAACAGCTCATAAGAGGACTTTTCAGGATTAGGAAAAAGGGGATAAAGAAAGTAAGTAATTGGTTAAAACTTTGAATTTTTTTTTTCTTAATTGAATAGTTACTTATGATTGATGAAATAATTTGGAACAATAAAAGCTATATAGTTAGAATTGTCTTACAATGTTAAACAATTTTTTTTAAATTAATTCAGTATTTATATCAGTTTGAATGAGCTGGCATAAAAATCTATACCTATACATGAGCAATTAGCACATAAAAATAGTGTGTTTTGAATGCTGAAGAGTAACACAGCTCTTAGCACATTATGCAGATTAGAACAGCCTGTGAAAATAGTACTGTTGTGTAAATATAGAATAAAGATTTGTGTTGCATTAAGTAGCTGTTTCTACTTAGAGAATTTGGTTTTTTTCTGTGGTATCTTAAAAAAAGAAATCTTCCTCCTGAAGCATTAAGTGTTTCTAGGTTTGGGAAGCAAAATAGTGAATATTACAACTTGAAGTTCTATTTTGTTCTGGCCATTAAACCTGCTAGGAATCTCAAGACACTTGATGAGAAAACAAAGGGAAATTTTATGATCTTTGGTATGAATCCAGTTAAAGGATTAACAGTGTTAGTCAGACTCTGAAATGGAAAGGCAAAAGGATGTTATTCAAAACACATTTTAGCAGTGATTAGCTGTTATCTGGAAAAATAGATTCCACTTCACTCAGTAGAATGCTATATTTTGCTGAGAATCAAAGTTTACAAAATAAATTTCAATATTTTTTAGTATGGCAGGTGATGAATGTTCTCCTGCAGAGGTTATATCAGAAAATCAATATTTGTAAAATTGAAACAGTATAGGTTTGTATTGATCCATGTGGCTAAATCAAAATGAAAGGCTTTGTAACAGCTTTCTTAGACAGCCTGCTAGCCAGTAATGGCAAACTATCAATTTTAGCTTTCCACTGATAAATCAGCTTGAAAATTGGATGTCAATTTTTTTTTTACTGAAGTAGTGACTTTTTTCTTTCCTCTAACCTTTCTTGATGGGTTTAGATTGGTTTATAAGACTAAGCTCTGCCTTTTTGAAGGCGGTTGTCAAAACTGACATTTAGATATATTTTGAGACAAAATCTAAACTCTCAAAGCTAAATTTTGTGTACTAGCTGGCTTGATAGTAAAGCTATGTGTGCATCTCTGTGTAAACAAATATGAATATGTGTTTATGTGTGTAATACTGAAAATGACACTGATTTAACACTTCAGGTATATACGTTTCTCCCTTTTCTGGTCTCTTGAGTTCACAAAGGTCAGGTCTTCAACTGCAGCTTTTAGAAACTAATGCCTCAGAAACTATTTCAGCTTTCAATGATTAGGAAGATTGATTTTTCTTTAATGGTCTGATTTTCTTTTTTATTTTGTGTTAAGTGAGACTTTATGAAATGGTAACATGAACACCGGTTTCAGCTGCAGGTCCTTAAAACCTGCATGGATGTTCTTTGTTTTTAATGACAGAGAAAACAGGATACAGATTTTTCTCAGAAAATAGCAAAATCCTTTGTGATGGCAGGGGGAAACCCTTTAATTTGGGTCACATGAGGTAGTTTCCAGTGGAAGCTAACAATCCCATACCTTCATGTCTGTACAGCAGAATATAAGTTAGCTCGTGTGGGTATTGATTGTGAAGTTTGCTGTTGTATAATTACTTCTGGCTGTAGAAAAATGTGGTGTGTATTGATCTGGATGGAAGCATTTGACTAGCAGTTTCCCTTGGCTAACAGTGAGTGTCATCTTTCAGCCATGATAAATGGTAACGCTCTGGGTCAGCATAATTACTTGGTGGTGAAATGAACCTCCTGTACCCTTCTCCTCTCACACCAAGGAGCCACTGTAATCATCTTTATCTTAAAGCCATGATTTACTGAACTAACCAGCCCCTTAATACAGTCCTCTCCTTCCCTTCCCACTGTATGCACCCACATTAAATGTGGCTCTATACTATATTTTAAAAACAAACCTGTTCTGTTCTCAATCCACAAGTATGATTAAATTTTTTTTTACCTAATCTCTGTCAGCTGACCTGGACTTGCAGGAGGCCAGCTCCTGCAAAAATCTTTTAATCTTAATGCTTGTTATTCATGTAAGAAAAAAAGAAAAATAAGGTGTTCATTGTTTTGACACAGTGCTTTTTAAGTCTTGGAACCAAATGTTATTAATGCACTGTTAAATTATTAGTGTACTGCAATGAAAACTGCCATATGAATTTATTGTCAGTAGCTCTTTAATTTTATAGAGTAATGTACACTCTGGATGTGCTGTCTTTGGAGAACAGATGATATTTTTTCACTATATGCTGCTATCACAATTTCATTTAAAAATAATTTTGACACCTCATTTAATAACAGTCTTAAATATAAGTTTTTTTCTAAGCAGTAGTCATATTTCTCTTTATGTGTATCTCTAATAGGCGATAAATATGCTATCAGAAATAAGGAAATTGTATTTGTTGCTAGAACAGAAAACTAAGATGATTTGTATTGTTTGGCACCTTTTTAATGGGGAATTTTCAATTCGTTATCAATATTTCATTAAAACTTCGCATCATGTTGTTTAAAATGGATTTGTGTTTACTTGCCAGTAGTGTAATATGGCCCTGGGGTAATGACTTTTTGTTAAGTAATGTTAGTTAAAGAAAATCTGGCAATAGTTTTAGATCATTTTAAGACAGCTGTGAAGGGTTTGGATAAAGGTCATTTTCAATGATTGTGCTTAGTTAAATAAATGTGAAGCGTTTCACAATGGGAATCTTGCTTTTCAGTATGCTGTCATAAATTTCCCCTTAACACATCTGGGAATAGGAAGTAAAATGTAGTTGTTTCTGCCTTGAAGGCAGTGTATTTTATATTTTCCTTGCTTTGTTTGTTTTCCCCTTATAATGCTGTTTATTCACATAACTAGAGTTCAAAGGTTTTACTTTGTCATAAATTAAATCTTCTATTCTCTGACAGTTTGTGGGACCCGCTGGATATAATTTTCAAGTGGTTGTAACTCGAAGATTTTTTTCCTGAGATTTAGTCATTAAAAGTGTTAAATTTTCTGACAACTCAGCCTCTACTGTGACCCTGGTTCATTGCTTGCTCTCTCCCTTGGCCACAGCTGGCCTCTTGCTGTTCACAGCTGAAAAGTGAAATCAATGCTGGGTCTAACAAAATGCAGATGAAAGCCATTCTGATCATATATAGTCATTTCCCGTAATTTTATCAGCCTTCAGTTTCTTAAATGATCTCTGGAAAACATTGTTTGTTCATGTGAATACAATATCGAGTTTTGTGATAAAATGGCCTTTCTTTCTGAAAAGTAATACTTTCTTAAGCATTAATAGTGATATACAGCTCACATTGCCATAGCATGATCTTTTAAAATACCAGTCTGGTCCTTCCCCCTTTCCCTCCTGAAGGGAAGCCCTTGAAAGAGCTGCTGGCTGAATCCTGCCAGCTTTGAGCCTTTGGAATCTTGTGAA